>NC_090716.1:5911917-6237074 GCF_040954835.1 Lepisosteus oculatus
TTCTCCCCTACAGACACAGAAACAATAAACCAAAGTTTTGAACCACTAATGCGAGATATATTTTCATCTTTTTTACCTGCGGGTCCACAAGCACATTCATCCCCTAATTTAACATTCTCCCAGTAGATTGTTGGCCATCTGTATTAAACTCAACATAAAACATGTACTGTGTACTATTCCTTATTCCCTACATCTTATTAAAAGTATCCTGAGGGAGTCAACTTTGTCATTTGTTATAAGACATGACAAAAAATTCATTTTGCTTTCAGTGCCGTATTGATTAGAAAAAAAGAAAAACAATGCAGCTCTCATCTATATATAGGTGCTCTCTTAATTAAATGAAAAGAAAACAACATACAGTATAAAGTACCAACTGTACAATTGCATTACTTGCTTCCATTGCTATTGTTTGGCTTTTCTTATTATTTAAGCATATATTCAAAAACATCCACCGTAAATGTAACCTTAAAAAGTAAGTTGTAGATCTGGCTTTTGTATCAGGCTCATCAATAAGACTGATTTTCTGTTTCTGAATCTACCGTTCCATGAAAACAGCAGTAGTAAAGCTAATTATATAATTCACTCACAGCTTGTTTTTTCCAGGAAAACTCTCTCAGCACTCTCAGCATGCTTTTTTCCAAGACATTTGCTCTAACTTGCTTTCTTTAGGATAGCACACCAAATACTTTTATTTATTTTTATTTAAATACTTTTAAAAAAGAAAGTGCTACAGTAGCCATATCTTGATTACGTTTGCAAAATGTGCAGATTATTTGTGTAACATGGCATAAATCATCATGTCAAACACATTTGTTAATCTTTATCTTATGTTATGAAATATCTGTACCTAAAATAACATTCTAATTCAAATTAAATTCAGTTCAAACTTTTACTCTTTTCACCAAAGAGAAATTACTTTTAAGTCCGACACAACATAAAAACCAATACAAAAATGAATGTACATTAATTTGAAAAGAAAAAGAGAAATGACACAATTTAAAGAGCCTGGGTTTGGGATTGTAGATCACACATTAGAGGGGAACTGCACTCCTGATTTCTCACACTGGTTATTTAATCTCAGTATCAAAATAAATACATTGATGTTATAAAAAAAATGTCAAATTTCAAATTAAGCACAAAATCGTGAACTTTGTGAAAGTACTGTAAGTTACCATTTTGATCGCAAACTCACATTTGAGTTCCTATGAATTGCGACACGATGTAGCCCTCCCTGCTCACTAGTCACCAAAATGACTAATGTAATGTGATGTACGAGTATATAAGTACAGGTTGTGCAGCAGACATTACACTACAGAAACGTTGCAATGTGATCTGCATGCAGTTAAGTCAGCAAAACCGTTTTAAAATCGAAAGCAATGTTTCTATTGGAATAAAAGCAATGCATTCACAAGCCTTCCTTTACAATATAATACAGCCGCAAAATGTCACCAGCGGTTTTGTTGCCTCGTTCTGAATCGCACAATACTGGTACAGCACATGCCAGGAAATATTGCTGAAGCTGAATTTTGCTATGTAAATTGGAGGTTTTACAAATTACTGTGTACATTTTACTTTTATTGTGGTTTGAAATGCACCCATCAATGCTGATTCTAACCCCTAAATATGAAAAGAGCTTTGCAGTTCCCCTTTTAGTTGCCATTAAGAAAGAGTCAAGTAGGAGACATGGCACAGTCTAAGTGAGAGGGTCAGTGCAAACTAAAGGTGTCTACCTGGTGAATTTCTTGCCAGCCATTCTCATCCTGGCAGCTGATTGTGGTGTGTTCGTGCAGCAGCAGCTCACAGCAGTATGGGTCACCCCCAACCATGGCTGTGTGGTACAACGCCGTGAGACCTCTGCTGTCCTTGTAATCAGGCGAGGCTCCCAGTTCCAAGAGAGTCTGTCAATGAAATAACCGAGAGAAGCCCAGAGACTGGGATGACGACCTCCTCCTGCTCCCAGCCCACCCACTTCCCAGCCCAAGCTTTGATCAAAGGCAATCGCTTTCAAAATACAAACACGGGAATTAAAATTGAAAGGCCAGTGGGCTCCCTTTTCTTGGGAGTCTTCTACCATTTGCTTTGCAATAATTGCAGCTGCAGACTTTTAGATGACTGCAGGTTATCTTGAGATATCCAGAAGGGAAACTAAACAGGGTAAAGATGTATGGCTGCCTGTCATTTTACAGAAGACATAGTTATTTGTGCAATCCCATTAAGCTCAGTCACTACAACAACAAACAAAAGCCTACCGTAAGAGCAACTTGATTCTTTGATTTAGCTGCTTTATGCAACGCTGTCATCCCATCTTTGGCTCTGAAATCTAAATGCGCTCCCCCGTTTTTCAGAGCCTTGATGATTTCCACTGTATTGTCAAGATGGGCTGCAAATGTAAGTGGAGTCTCTGTAGCAAAACAAGGCAAACAAAGCATAAAAACGGTTACTTTCAGATATGCCTGGAGAACCTTCAGTTGTCAATGTTTCGATTCAGTAACTTAATTAGTTTATTCTCAGGACACAATGTATTTGATGTAATCAACTCCATCAGCATAAGCAATGAAGCATTTTTTCAATCACTAAATAATACAAAAAACGTAAAAACTAAAGCGAGAGGGTTACAGTATCTAATACAGATTTTTTTTAAGTGATCATATTGTACAAGAACTAAATTAAAATATTATAACTTGTTATAATTACCATTATAACAATGTATTATACAGTACTTAAAATATACTTGCAGGTTAAAATGTTATGACACCCAGTGATTAACATGTTGTACCTCTCCAATTAGCAGAAAACAGCTTGAACAGAAGATATCATTGCATGATTGAGAAATATTTGCAGGACAATCACAGATCACCGATATTTTAGCAGGATTACATTAAGTTGGAGTTCCAATGAGTGCCCCACTGTGAGGGACTGAACAGTGTGTTCCACAGGTTCCACTCAATTTCAACAGGATGACAATCCAAAAATGGTGACAGAAGTCAGTCACACTCAGATCAGTTCAGATCACTTTATTAGCCATATACAATTTCTTGCATTAGGAATTCGTCTTTTCGCAGACCATAGCTTGCTCTCCACGAGACACACAGACAGGGAGAGAAGCTGGGGGTCAGAGCGCAGGGTCAGCCATTGTACAGCACCCCTGGAGTAGTTGGGGTTAAGGGCCTTGCTCAGGGGCCCAACAGAGCAGGATTCCTCTACTGGCCGTGGGATTTGAACCAGAGACCTTCCAGCCACAGGCGCAGATCCTTAGCCACAGAGCCACCGCTCCGCCCCAACTCAAACCAACCTGCTGCAATGCCAACACATTCAGGGAGTCTATTTCAATTTCCAGAGGATTCCTAAATTCTCCCAATGGGTGTTGAATCAAATATTTACTTCGCACTTAGAGGTTTAAGTAGGTTGAGATAACAAGACCAATTTATATTTTTTACAGCTGGCATTAAAATTGCCCTTTACCCTCTCCCAAATTCTATCAAATGTGCTAGTCTGAAACAGTTTTAGTGACTTTCTGCAAAAAATGAGCACTGCTCATTTCTAGGTATGTTGCCAAAAGGCCGAAAAGTGATTTGTAAATGAATTTGTATTTTATCTATTTATAAGCTACTATAGTTCCATTATATCTCATAAACAAAAGCCCAAACATGAAGCAGTTTGACAAGAACTGTAGATAACTGCAAACACAGGAAAGATATGTATATCTTGTATATACTGTATCTGGAGGGCATCTATTTGCACCTTTTCATGGTAGAAGTGTTATTTAATGACATTTTAGATCAGAACAATCTTATATACAGTATATAAAAAGAAGTTATCAATGAGAACCCGTACTGTATGTGTGACTGTAGAGATGTTCCGTTCTTCTACCAACAAGGATTCATTTTTAGAAAAGCATTTCTTAAATAACTAGATATAATAAATTGTTCTCATGTTGAAAGTGAAGATTCTGAAGCCATCTTGTTCAGTAGTTTTTCAAGAATGTGCCTGGTCATTTGAATATGCATGACTGTAATTGTAGACCTGAACTTATTAGTCAACTAAAATGCTTCAGTAAGTAATCACTTGAGAGTGAGAAGCGTTTTAAATTTATATCAACTAATTAAAGTCGTACAATTATATATTAAGATTGTGAAAATGAACAGAAGCAATTGTCTTTCTGGAATTATGCCAATTAGGGGACAAAGCAAAAAGGCCATAGAGGGCCTGCATTGTGGATAATGGTTCGGGAATATCTTAATATACAGTCCATGTTTTCATGGACTGAGCTGCTGTGGCAAAATTAGCATGAAAAACTTGGCATTATTACAAAATTAGAAATGCTAAAATGATTAAGGTCTCAAGTTCCCAGTAACATAATTGGGACAGGTTCAGTCTGGGAAGCATGAGCTTCTGGAGCTGACAGCTATAACTAATGGCAGGCACTGGGCCCATTCTATTACTTTTTAAATTAAGCTTTTACAACTTGTCCACTTGGAATAGCGCTTGTGCATCTAATGGAAATGAGAATCGATACCCGAGTAAAGGCATCTTTACTACAAAACAACAGAAATACAAATTTTCTCTAAATGTTTCAGGATTTCACATACGGAAAGAAAAAGCTCCTATAGATAAGCCTTTCAGCTGTGATCAGTTCAAAGATACTTTTGCAAGGTTGGACAAATTATTTTGATTGGATATATTTTTTTCAGTACTTCAGCAAGGAACAAATTCAAAAAACAGATCTTTAAATTACAAGGAAAGGTATCAGGCAAGACAACCGCCATGAAAATGCAGACTATGGCATATCAGCACACAAAGACAGACCAAATAAACCCAAAGGCAAATTCATTAAAGCACTTTCCATATTAAAACTTTCATTAATCTTTACTGTTTATGCTGTATGCGTCTCATTAAATAAATCTATGCAGCAGGTTGATCCAAATCACTATTGAAAATATGATTAAGGATAAACAGAACATGAGTTTTTAAAGCAAAGGTCCAATTTCACACCACCAAATGCAGACATACAAAATACATAATAAGTATCCTATAGATAGTATTCTTGTCCTGACTACTACTGAGAATATTAACAGCTTTGGATTATAATACCGGCTCTGACAGAGAGACTCTGGAAAACATTGCCTGCCTTCTTTGCCTGGAGTGACTTTTTTAATAGCTTAAGCTGCGATTTTATTTCTTGGTACCCCAGCTATTAGTTCAAAACAAGTTTGTTCTTGTCTGTTCCCTTATGTACTGAACACTGAGTTGCTATGGCTTTAAGGATCAGAACTTAAAGAAACACCTGCCACACTGCACACTGCAGTTTCCAGATACTAGGCTCCTCAGGTATAATAGGGTTTTAATGCACTAGAACACAAGACTGGAGTTTTCAATTTGTGATTGTGGTGTTTATTCTGAACTACACCTGCTGCTTCCCCTCTGTTCTTCCCCTGCTGTTTTACATGCTTAACACAGCTCTGCGGGTGTAGCGTAATGAATTCTATTGGACTGAACTTCAGAGTTTCAGCATGAAACCAAAGGGGGACCCGATGTGCTGATCCACTGTCTAAAGCAGTCACTCGACTAGCATCAACAAACAAAGGGCAATCAATCTACTTGTTCATTTCAAAATCAATTGTATAGATTACTTTAAGGTCAGCTTTGTAACTAGACGACACATGCTAAAAATTGAGAATGGAAGAGGTGTCAAATAGATACATTATGCATAAAATAAGCACTGATAATATTTCTTCTTCAGACAATTATGGCCAAGATATGTCAACAACTGAACCAAAGAATAGTCTGTGCAGAGGGGTCAAAAGAAGTATATGCATTTTCTTTAAATCTTCAGTTTTTCTTATTATAAACATAGTCAGTGATAGTTTATCCAAGGGCATATTATACGACCAATGACAGCAACAGCAATCTTATGGTTTGTCTCTTTAAATGTGCAGAATAAAGTCACACTTTTCATACCACCAGTTTCTGGGTCATGGTAATTAGGGTCTAACCCTCTTTCTAGCATCTTGGTAACTTTATCCAACTGGTGATGTTGAATGTGGTCCATAAATTTTCTCAGGTTGGCCTGAAAAGAAGAAAGAATGAAAAATGAGTGAGTGAGGCGAGGTTTAAGGCTTGCAACCGCTTTGTGATCAAGGCTCCATTAGAATTTCAGCATGCTAAAAAACATTAAGTCTATTCTGGGGACAAATGTTCCTTATGATTTTCCAGGGCATTTTAAAATAGATTGGAGAGCAGGTCCCAGGACAATACTAGAAGAGGAGTGTCAGGGAGAACTCCTCAGCCTCAGAATACATTTTCACCTTGCTATCATTGCAAAGAAAAGTGCTGAAGCTGAAAACCTTTGAAACAGAGAGGACTGCTACCACAGACAGCTATGAGCTCATGTTTCCCTTCAAAGAAGTACAGGTATTTTAGCTGATAAAGGCAAGCAGTTGAAGGTGTTTAACTAAACCAACATGCAAGGGAAAAAAACAAATTAACATTTTAAGTACACTATTTTCATGTCATGCTGACTTAAATATGACTCCTTCAACATTCTTACAGTTTATTGTATTTGCTTGTTTTCCAGTAAAATAAAAAATGCTCATCTCACAAATCTTCCAGTTACAGTGTGGTAAAAAAGTACACCCCCTTACGAGTTTAACATATTTAGACATACTTGACATTCACTAAGTCACATCCTGATAGCACATAAACCTAACCTCATTTGACAAATACCACAAAAAATCTACTTTATCTTTATTTCCTTTTCACCATATTGTATAACCACAATAGTATTTTCAGATACTTAACTTTACAATCATGCAACATTAACAGAAAAACAGTGACAGAGTTCTTGAAAATACCCAAATATACGGTAAGTGACATACTGGAATATTGCGTACAGATATTGTAGAGTGTGGTCTTCAATAATTCAAACTGTAATGTGAAACATTGGCATTTAAACCAATTACCAACTTGATCCAATACATTATAGGTGAAAGCTTTCATAATACTCCATTTTCAATTCATGTATTTGCTTTTCAAATCGATGATAAAATAAAAACAAAAATCAATTTTTGCCATTTGAAGTGAAGAAACAACCCAACTCAGCAATTTAACTGGACATATTTTCCATATTTGTAACACATTTGGATTCCCACTAAATGTACTGTATAGTCTTGTGTTTCAGGGTGAAGTTATGATCAATTCATCCTTAGTTAAAATTAAACCCTTAAATCTTTGTATTAATCTTGACAAAGCACATATTTTGATACGTGAAACAACTTCTGATTGAAGGGGCACTTCCACAGTTGTATTATCATTAATTAGTGTTTTTCCTCTTTCAAGCCACAGGAGTAAATTGTAGGCTTCAGAATAGCTTACAGTATCGGAAACTGCCCCCCATGTACAGTATATTCCTTGATACCCTCTAACTCCACCCCCAGAAATGTCAGATGCCTTGATGTGGCAACAAGGGAGAAATATATCCCAACCTTTCAGAAGCTGAAATAAAGTATTGCTTTAACCAGACTGATGTTTTCAAAATACGGTTGGAATATAGAAAACCTACTGGAAAAATATATTTATATACTGTACATTATTTGTTGATTCTATTTGTTCACATTTTAAACATTTTTTTTCCACATTGAAGAATAAATATACACACACTGTAACAGTATATATTACTGTATATGCTGTTAACACAAACACTGTAGATATCTGTGTTTAATCCCTATATTTTAAATACAGATGTACACACATATGCTTTATTTGGTGTTTGCTTCAAAATGTAAAAGAAAAATATTAACAAAAAGCACAATCTCACAGCTGTGTGAATCAAATAGCATTTCATTTTAGAAGAAAAAACAAAGTGAAAATAATGCCCAATAACACTAAATTCTGCCTGTAAATTAAAAATGTCTCACATGAACACACAGAATCACTTTCCATATTTATGACATCAACATAGCATGTCATTTGCTTGCTGCTTTTTGTTGACAGGAATCAATTCCTTTGGATTTTTCTAGGATATTTTTATTAGGAAAATTCACTGACTTTGACTTAAAAACGTGCATCATTCAACATATTTGCTATCTGTTAAGTAGTATATTAATTATCAGAGTTGCAGATGGCACATCATGCTTTTTCCACTGCGTTAAATAACTCTTTTGCAAAATTGATATATAGGATCTGAGCACTCTCTTCCCAGGTTCTTCTACTGAGCAACAGTACTCTCCAACATGACATCAGTTCACACAAAAACGTTACTGTGGTTCTTCACATAATACACAAATATGTCAACCCAGTCATAAACAATAAACAACAGAGATTTAAAAGCACACTGGTAAGCTTAAATGAAAATTCAGCTAGGCGTCCTGTAATAACTAATTATGTTTTAAAATAATCATCTGCACCAAAGATACCCACAGCTGCTAAGTCCTTTTTGAATGTAAGAAACATCCATGTTCTGTTACATCAGATACAATCAGCAGATTTGAAATATTTTTCCATTGTGTGTTAATGACAGCATTTCCTTCCCAACTTAAAAAAAACTACAGTTCTAGAATACATGGCATTTAAGAAGGCAGTTTCATAATTTAACCAAGTGCATTTTTATGAAATTCTAAACCTTGGGTTTGCGGCTCCCAATGTAGAAGATAATGAAAAACCTTTTAATTTTCAGCCGAAAAAGGTGTCCTCCTTTCAACCTTTCTCACCATTGTAAATCATCCAGTAAGTATGAAAATTACAGCCACATGCCAATACATGCTATTCCAGCAAACAAATTGGCCTTCAAAACGGAAAACAAGATCTCAAATTTATACAGAGTCTTCTGAAAGGACAAAGTAAAACATCTACTGTATCTGGTTTCTGAAGAGGTTTAGAGACATCTGTAAGCACTGTGCACAGAAATTCAACAAAAAAAAAGCAACGTCTTAGCATTTAAGCTTATACAGTAATTATTAACCTGGTATACAGTGAAGTCTCAGAATCCTGTCTGGAATCGAGTGATCCTGTACAAATTTGTCTTTACTACATCCTCAAACACGTCCTCCCTGCATTGTAATGTGCAATCAGATACAGTATCAGTCATATACTGTACTTGATCTTACCATCAATACACTATTGAGAAGTTGGAGCCCAGATATCAACTTCAACCTTAACCTTATCCTTATGTTATCTAAGCAATGTAATTTGAAAGCAGGCTACTACAAAGCAATAGAATGGTAGCTTAAAATATTTGGGAAAATAAATTATTGTACAAAAAAATAAATACACAAACCCCAAATCACACTCACCTTTGTGTGAAGTTTGGCAATTTGTTTTTCATCAAGGTTAGCTTGTTTGTAAACTCTCCTCTTGTAACGGAACTGATTAAAAAAAAAAGAAAAGTAGGTGCGATTTTCAGAACTGTAAGATTTAGAACTCAAAGAGTAGATAATGTCGTTATGATTTTAAAATAAAGGTTTTGCTTTCTAGTATTACCAGCATTTCCTAGCTTTATTAAATACTAGTATTAAAAAAACCAAGAGAGAAATTGAAAGGAATATTGCAATGGGGACTAAAAAAAGTAGTCACACCAGAAGAAGGCTCCACAGCCAAAACATTGGGTTTACATTCTTCTTTTTTCAACAAGAAATAAACCTATCAGTTGTTCCTAAAATAAGTAGGAAAGGTTTTTCACTATTATAACTGTAAGAGAACCATTTAGAATGAAGTGAAATATAAAATATTGTATACATATTATTATATATAACAATATAGCATGACAATAAAGGAAAACATCTAGACAATGAAAGAGACTTTGCTGATCTGCTAAATTAATTATAAGACAAAACAGAAACAATTAAATATAAATAAATATGTTTGATACTTATAGTATGTGTAAGGTAAACAATTATTAGAATTCTATCAGAGGATCGTCTTAATGGAAATAAGATAATAGGGAACATTCAACATAGATTTAGAAAGGTAGGTCATGCCTTACCAACTTTAGTTAGAGTTGTTTGAAAAGGTAACAACAGTAATGTAAACTGTATACACAGAGCAAAGAATATGGTATTTGGGTTTTCAGAAGACTTTTGACAATGTTCCTATACCAGGGAATCTACTGTATACCAGGACTACCACTACCCTTCCTAATTTATAGAAATGATCTAGATTCTGGCATAGTTAGTAAACTATTCAACTGTTTATACCAAATTAGGAGGAAACGAAAGCAATACCTCAGTCGAAAATTAAGACAAAAATCAAGACTTGGCAACCTGTTGCCAATGCATGTAGACAGGTGCAGGATTTTGTATACGGGTGTCAAAAACTAAATATACTGTAAATAAAAACTGTAAAGGAGGGTGGTAAGGTACAGCAGCTATTTTAACACCATTACAGGTGAATAGTACATTACCTCTAATGATGGGACGCCCTTGCTGATAGGTTGAGGATATTCTCTAAGCAGTTGTTCCTCATCCAGGAATTTACCGTCTCGCCCATTACTTGCAGGTTGAAAGAGGCCATAGTTCAGGACATCCTTCAGACTCTGATTCAGTGTGCACAGGATCCGTTGCTTAGCAACCCATACTGTAGCGTCAGGGTTAAACCTCATGCATTTCTGTTGAAAACAAAAGAAAGGTTAACTGTTGCACTATTTTTTGGCAAGAAGCACACATTTAAATATGAAAAGCAATTATAAACCAAATAAATATTTTTTTAGAATCCTACATTTCTTTTAAATTAAAATTGCTTAGGCAATCCATTTTAATCAGAAGTCAGTATGGAATGGTAATCTTTATTCAATACATTACATGTATTGTTTTCCAGACAAAAACACAGAAGAAATCCCCTTTCAGCTAAATTGTTTACTATAAAACAATTGTTTGGAGAAATACAAAAAAACATTCTGAATTTAATTAACTTTGGATTATGCTAATTACGCAGTGAAAATATTTTCGAGAAGCTTTAACGTCAGGTAATACTGTCTACATATAGACATTTCTGGTCATGTTCCAAAATCTTTTGTGAATCACAAAAGTATCACTGCTTTCTCTAAATGGTTTTATACTAAGTCTTGGAAAATGCAATTAAGTTTTACATAACTTCAAAAGGAAATACATTTTTTCCAACTCATTTGCTTTTTTCACTTGGTTTTGATTTGTGTATCAGAAACAGCAATACCGACATTAGCGACTCTACATTTGATTAAAAGTCTATATAATAAAAATATAATACAATAAAATATTATTACATACACAATTGAGTACACTCAATGCACGTTAAGATGGAGTTTATTCTTGCATAATGAAGTGAAATTAGCATTGAAATGATGATGTTCTGATGAAAGTTCTAATGTTCTAAGAAAACTATTTTTTTTCACTTTTTCTTCATATTAGTAAGATAGGTTGAGACATCTACAGTATACTGTATGGAACATATACTTAAAAATTAAATGTAATTGTATACAACTTAATTCAGTATTTTCAGGTATATTTATTTGATACTCATTTCAATAACTCCACACAAACAATGCATGTTTGCTTATCACATAATATTAATATTCACATAATAAGTTATTAATATGTATTTTGAAAAATGTTTTAATATGTGGAAAGGCTCTTAAAGATATGTCACTGAGTAAATCCTCTTGTGTACTGAGGGAAAAAAATAAACCCTATTTGTATTTAAACAGAAAAGCCTTACAAGAACACATAGCTAATGCCACAGGCAAGACTTTAAGGATTTGAGACTTATGTTTGAAAATTTCCATATTTCAAATCCTCTTTGGATTTTGTGCTCACAATCTACTGCACCTTTACAAACAAAACAACTATGGTAAGCACACCATTTTCTCTGTGGCATAGGATCTTCTTTACTATTCCTTATTGTTTCTCATTGCATCTTAACTTAATGCAGGTATACCCAATTCATTTTCAATGAAGCATGAACTGTCATTCGTCATTGTTGCTACTCCAGGCTATGCACCTCTTGAATCACTAAGCAGCTACACCTGTCAGATCTCCCAATAAGTTATTGATTTTTCTGCTGTATTCTAAAAATCACTCTTACAGTTCAAGGAACTGCAAGAGAAAATGTTAAAATCAAAGTTTTGAATGTTTATAGCTGTAATAAAAAACAAATTACAGAAATAAACAAGAATGATTGCTAATTTTCTACTTTCTAAACCAAATGTAGATTCAAGTCTAAAGATGGTTCGATTAAATGTTATTCTCTCAATCTTTCTTGGCAGAAAATGCACTATATTAAACAAGCCTCCTGAGACAGTTGTGAATGACAGAATATATGCTACTGGAAATCCCCTGGCAGGGAGTAATTATAAAAGTTGTGGTTGCATGGTTATGTGACTCCTTTCAAACAATCAACTGGTAACAGCTGATGACAGCCTTCCTTCAATTCCACTGGATATACTAATAGAGTTTGACAGTTCCAGACCCAATGTCTGAATATATAATAAATATTAACACATACAGTTAAATTACCTGTTTTTACTGACTTTTGGCAAGTATAAAAATGCAAAACATTTTCGTTTGTGTTCTCCACATCAATCTGGGTTTATAAAAACTCAATTTAAATGCCAGTAAATAATTCCTGTCTGTTTTTTAACACTTGGCACAGGACAGATACAGTCACCCGCCACTCAACTCATTACTCAGTCAAAGATTTGTCTCAGGAACCCCCAAGGTGGCTCAGAGACAAACCCAGAGTTTAAAGCCAATAGATGGAATGACATTTTTGCAAAATGCAATGAATGAAAACCTGTTTCTGTCCTTGTTAATTTAGACACAATGCATACTATTGATGCACACATACATAATTAATTAGGACTGTCGTGTTTGGACTAGTTAGGATTAATTGCTGTTGTAATAGTCAACAAGAGCCAGCATTTGGTGCTTGTATTGATGACGGATCATTTGAGTAATAGATCATTAGAGTATATAGCAATATATACAGGCTTTCTTCCTCCCAACTCTCTGTACTGCATTTTATTATGTGTAGGATTATCTGTAAGAGTTTAAGGAAAAAAGTTACAATTTAACAACATGCTTTCCCTAACACTACTACTGTCTTCCTTACTGAAATGAGTTCAATTTCACTTATTAAGTCTTTCCTTATGGAGAAGCTACTTAACTAACTGCTGTACAACAAGAGAGGTAGAGAATGACCTAAATAAAAGCTGTCCCCACAAGATACAAATGCAAGCTGGAGAACTGTCACTATAAAAATGAACACAGCAACTCGGTTCCTTTTTCTTAAATTTAGCTGACCTTTTATTGAAGGAGAACGAATCTAGGTTTCTAAAGAGCTCTTTAAACCATCCACTGCACGTCCCCCTCCATCGCAGCTGTCTGTTACTACTATGGAATGAGTTTTTTGCTAGGATAGACAAAAGCAAAGTCCAGGCAGTCAGTACTTGTTTAGAGCTGCATGGCATGCAACAAATAAGCAGAAGTCTAGTTATTCAGCTGACAGGATTGCTAGAGTATTGTCTGGATGATCCACTGTCTGCTCCTCCCCATCATACACCCACCGTCTGTTGAAGATCAGGAATGGCAATGCGGATGACAAGTGTGTTGTTCTGGATGTCTTCCATTCTGCTGGTTGGCTTCTCGGCTGTGGCTCTTATGGTGTCATAGATGGTTTCCTCTTTTGAGCTATCAGATTCTGATTCCATAGAATAGTCGGAAAAACTTTGTGCCATCTCATCTTCACTAGATGTTGGGCTTCGGGGCATATTCTGTATATCTGGCCAAATTAAGCTGTGAAGGGAAAATACAACATACAGTCATTAAAGACAAGAAAAAAAACTTTTTTCACACCACTGAAGCTTAAACACATTATTTCTATTGTTACAGCTTCTTCGGTACTATTAAGTTTTTACCTGTCAAATCTATTGAAGGCGACAGACCCTTATTACAGACAGCACATACCTGGCTGTCAAGTCATATTCCTCAGTGAACACGTTTCACATAATGTCGGATTAGGTCTGTAATTTATCATCCAAGGCAAGGTGGAGGCAAGCTGCAAGTAATTTAAGAGCAAATTAAACTCACAAAAGCAATGAAAACAACAGAAATAGACCTGACTCAAAAGCTAATATGATGTCAAGAGGTTATCATGTCTTTCTGAGCACACACCTGCATCTTGCCTCCTTGAATTTCCAAACAGCAATGTTGCTCACTCTCAAAATAAGTCAGCCTAATCCTTATCTTCAAATGTAATCCATCCATTACATTTTTGTTAGTCGATTTATTGGATGTTTCATTCTTATTAACTGTTTTCATTACTTTAATGACTGAAATGTATTAGCCTGTACTATCTTACAGAAGAAACAGAAGACTGAATAGAAAAAGTGAGCTACATGTTTCATTTCAGTGGAACTAATGGAGTTCCATTTTTTTTGTTTTAAAATTACATTTTCAAAGAGACGCGGACAACTTATAATGCACCACTTTAGTCTTGTTTAAAATGCGTTAAAAAGCCTTTGCACTTAAAACGTGAAAATAAGACAGAATCACAGTGAACACATCAAGGACATTTTTATAATAACAGGCATAAAATAAATAATTGTCATTGAAAAAGTGAAGCAAAAAAGCTCTCCCCCACCAAAAAGCCCAATAAATTTACTATACCAGAAGGGCCCTGTTTAATTTGTAACACTGTGGAAACTGTAGAAATATATTCTAGTAGTAGTGCTCTAGACTGTGTTGCAAGATGGCATTCACTATCCGATTCCAACACAATCTCAACAGTTCTCAACACAATCTCCCGACTATTGGTTTATCCAGGGATTAATCTGTGATAGTGTTACAATCAATGCTGCACCCCCAAAATCATGGCTACTGTTAGAAAAAACAAGGGGTACAGGAAACAGAACACTGCATCACTCCAGATCTGAAATCCTGCACATTATTTTAATTTGTTTATTTGGCACAGTGGTATTATGCTGGTTTTCTCTCCAATGGAGCTGTAAACAACTGGTACTAATTGATGCCTTTAATTCAACTGCTTGATTCTCTAGACTTTTGTACCTTATTTCTGGTTTTGCACTCAATCCTTGATTTTTAAAAATATTGCAAGTGGAATATTGGCAAGTGTGTTGTCCCAGCAATTTCATTTTATAGAACTTTGGACAATCTCTTCTCAGCTTGCTCTGCAATTTCCCTCACGGGATCAATAAAGTATCTATCTATCTAAAAAGATATAAGGAAGTACATTTTAATTAAACAGCTTCAGTATTAACATTTGATCTGTTGAAAATAAACAGATACTCGAACAATGAGCTAGTTTTTCATTTTTCCAGAGGTCCAGTCATTTCACCTAACACACTGTAATTGAGGGAGGGAAGCTGTAAATCTCAGAAATTCAGATTACAGAGTGAATGCCAGTTACAGATCCCATTCACTGTTTTAGGATAGGAGTTCCACAGGATCAGGACCAGAATCAGAAAAATAGACTTTTTGAACAAAAATATTGTCCAGAAAACTAATTTACTTCAGTTCATAAAGCTACATCTTACTTTGTGTTTGCTGGAATATCATGTTTGATCGTACACTCAAGCCAGGTGTTGATGTGCACTTCATATACAGATTCACATATACAGTACAGATTGACATAAAACCTGACAGGAAGCAGGAGCTAATGTCAAAACACCAGTCAGCTGTTGTTCAATCTGTCACTGAGAACTCTAAAATGTGCCTTTTTTGAAAATAGTCTAGGTTTTCTGGTAATCTGAAGAAAAGCTCATTTACTTCCCCAAGATTTGCATTTATATTGTTGAAATGCTTTCTTATTGTAAGACCCAACAGGTTATGCCAAATTATGCCACAGTGTTTTTATAATGTCAGCACATTACTTTTTATACTTTGTTATTTAAAAAAAAACAATACGCTTGGATTTGATAAATTACTGCAATTGTTAAAGACTTAATGCCTTTTCTGAGATTTTTCTTACTTTGCTGCAACTGAGCTGTGACACGTTCAGATTTATCCAGGAATTTAGGTAGAGCCCTGTGTACTATATCAGTATTTAACATTTCAGTTGTCAACGTCCCTACTGTCAAAACCATTCAAATTCTAGATTTTCTCCCAGGTTCACAGCTTGCTGGCAGAGATTGTAAATGAGTCAGCAAGTAGCGTGTACAATCACAGAATGACAGAAGCAGCAGGGATTTCTGAACTATTTTTTAAATAAAGCAGTCATTCATAAATCTCACTCTCTGTGTTATATTTTAATGAGACTCTTAAAACCCTGATGTGAAAATTACTATCCTGATCAAATGCAACTTTTTTTAAACACATTTAAATGATAAACTCATTAATGAGTAAGAATATTCTTAATAAATTTGATTTTGAACAAACGATTGCAGTTTTATTCAAGAAGACTATGGAACTACGGACTATGGAGGAAACATTTTACTCTAATGATGTACGTTTATTCTATGAATTAACGTGTTGATGAACTCAGACTAATGAAGTCTGGAGGTACAGCACTGAAGCCTATTTGTTGTACAGTAGCTCCTTAGAAGATACCCCAGTAAACAGGCATTAAATAATCTCATTAAAATAAAAGCATGCATCAATATTTACTGTATGTTATCTCATGTAAGCGATTTTATAAGAAAATTTAGCATCAAAAGTGTCTTTTGTATTAGCTTAAAACTGACAAAGTTTCACCTGAAATCACCCCTGATGGATACTGCACAGTGCTGCCTGAAGTGCGTCCCCTCATACTGTATACAGTATATAAAGGCTTTTGGCATACTTTGGGGAAAAAAGGCACCATATAATAGCGTGGATTTGTACCGTGGAAATCTCTAGAGTAAAAGACAAACATTTAGACACAAGTAAACAGAGTAACATTAACAATTTTGGGCAGCTTGTACAAGATGCTTTTAAACCAACAAATTAATTTTAAGTTACTTTAGTTCGGCTTTTCAGCATAAATGCCCATTTGTTTCCGTTTCCTGTACAGAGACCTAACCACTGATTACACACATAAACAATTTGGTGGGGCAGATGTAACAGCGCAGTAGTATCTAATCCAAAACCATATAATACTGTTCAGGGATCTTCAACCGTGCTCTTGGAGTGTCCCAGTCCAGCAAGTTTTACACATAACCATCAAATCATCTGGCAACAATTTAATTGTGATCAATTGCAGGTGATTTGCTAAATTAAGCAGATCATTAGAAACAAAAATTGTCAGATCCTAAAGACCAGATCTCCCTTACTTGAGTATAGTTTTTTGCTTAATTGCTCAATAACGTGTTGCCAGTCTTTAAAACTGGATGTAGGGTAATCTATTCAATTGTATTGGATTCGGGCCAGGATTAGAGATGCCTGCTGTACAATATTTACCCTTCCTTTGTTTTCTAAACAGAATGCTTCTAGCAAAGTAATACCTCCAGAAGAGTTGCTGCAGGATGTGCGTGTGGATGTAACACAATGGGAGAAGACAATTCTGTAGAAAGCACTAGAGCATAATTACCCTAAAAAGTGGAGATAGCCTCACAGCTTTTCAGCAACTGTCCTTGTACAAGATGTAAAAGTCAAGAGCTCCCTGATTCCCTGCCATCCAAATCGCTCTCTAAGCATAAGTTAACACATCAACTGGAGAGCAGAGAAGCCTCGTAAGACTGACAGTATGTTCAAGAAACATGTAGTGTACTTCAGCCTAATTGAGATTAACTGATATACAGTATGAAATCATCTAACTACATCAATAAAACAAACACCGCTTCTTTCCATTTTATCAGATTCAAAACTGCACGCCATAGCTCAATGAGAAAATGGTAAGTATTGTTATAACTGTATGTTTAGAAAGTTTCAGAAAGAAAAGGCACAGATGAATCTGATATTTGTGAAATGCCTCAGTCCAATCTTGAATTTAATGTGTTAAACTGAACAGTTTTTTTATCTGTCAAATACAAGAAATATGCAGATAGTAGAATAATAACAGAATCTGAATTATATGTTCAACTATGAGTTATGATTCTGCCACACAAGTCTGAACCTTTGGTCAGTAAATTAAGGTGAATGTCTATGCTTTTTATTTCAATAATTTACCTTATTTACCTTACAGTATGTATTTTTTATAAAGGTCACAATTTATCAGATGTCTAAAATTTAATTGCTGTAAAATACATGTGAAATGGTCAAGGGATACAGCCTTGATTTAATTGAAAATCTCAAGCTCACAGTCATCGGCAAATTATAAGCCCAATACCCGATGACAAGGATTCCATTGAAAAGGCAGAGAAAACTGTCCAACAATACACTTTGACCAGGAAGAGTCTGTAGCTTGCAATTAGAAGAGTTCATTTTTAAATTGTGAACAGTCTTAGGTCACATCTTCATAATAAAGGCAAACAAAACTCTGCCTTTAAATATTGCAGCACACATCAAGTCTAAAAGATTAAGTAGATATTTCGTCTTTGAAGGCACTTAATGTGCAGACAGAAATTCCATCCATCCACTTTCTAGTCCCTTCATCCTATTCATGGTCATGGAGTGAGCCAGAGCCTATCCCAGCAAGCAATGGGCGCAGGGCAGGGTACATCCTGGACTGGACCTTAGTACAGGCAGAAGATGACTATTTTAGTTAAGATAATAGTTTCTTAACTAAAATTGCAAGAAAAGTTTAACAGGCATTTTCACCAACAGTGTTTTACGAGACATAATTTAAAGAGTCCATTTTACTAGATGTTAATGTACTGTAAATAATGGATGGTACTGCCTTTTAACAGGACACTATTTTTTCTACCTAAGTGAGTCTTCCATAAATTCCCTGTTCTGCTGCTGTAAAATCATGTGCGCTCACTGTAGCTGTAGTCTTTTCTTCACACAGTCTAATAACGTTTGTATTAACCTACTGAATCAGCAGCTATGTTTCCATTCATAGAGGAAGTATGTTCGCATCAAGAATTCTCCAACTCTTTTTAAGAACAACCTTCGTATTATCATATCATAGGAATTTTAGATCTCCTCTGACACCATGAAAAAGCAAGGGAAGGATTTAAATTATTTTAATGAAAGAATTCTCCCCACCTCATTTCCAGTTCCAATTCCCAGTGCCTGAATAATACATTATAGTACTGACTGAGGAAGCCAAGAATGCTGATGTTATCTGACAAATCTTCAACTGCCATATTGTCTGTTGGGTAATTAACCAATTCAGAAAAGCTGCTTAGACATTTCATTCATTCTTAAATATTCCAAATTTGTGTGTCCATGATTTTCTCATTTTCACGAATCGGTTGGTGTTGTTTCCTCCTTTCAAACTTTAATCCATTCCACTTTCCAAATCCAGTGATTTCTCCCTTTGGAAAAACTAAAGCTTAACAGATTTAATTATTTTTGCTCTTAATGCATGTTTAGGAATGGGATTTGGAAATGAGAACATGACAAACTATTTCAATAAGGAAAGTATAAAACATCTGGCTACATACAAAGCTTCCCGTTGACATGCATTCATTTTCATTTGTAATTGCATCCCACACACAGTTAAATATGATAAGGGTAAAAACGTCTATTTTCAGATTTCACCATTTCTGACTTTCAGTAATAAACATTTGTTAAAAGAACTTAAAGATGCTTATTTTAAGTCTGCCAATTATTTCAGCTGTAACATTTATTTGCCATTGTATTGGCAGATGATGTAAACCATCATGTTCTATTTAATAGGTTACATCTTTCACTTAGATTAAAAAAACCTGACATACATCGTACAATAAGCCTGTTATAAAAACTGCTGGCCATCATAATGTACAGATAAAACTGGAATAGATGCCACATTATAAATCTACAGTATGTGTTGTGGTAACACAATAATGAAAATCTTATAATTCTCAGTAAGCACTCAAACAAATTTCATGCCCCAATTTATGAAAGCAAGTCACTGGGGATTCCCAGTATAATATAAATATAAATGGATGAAGAGATGGGCTTGAAGGAAATGGTTCATAAGACGAACAGTGCACTTCAGTTTAATTTGATTTTAGGACTAATGTAAATGTCTGCTTTTACCACATGCTTTTACTAGGCTTTCTCTACATTTTAAATTTCAAGATGTCAGAAAGCATTAAAAACCTCATTACGAAACCCCACAGTTCTAGTTTACCATTTTCCACAAACTAGAACTTAAACCTGCCTGCAGAGGAACAGCCATGCTAGCAATGGGGAGCTGTGGAACAACAGCTTGCTCTAAAACGCCAGAGCAGACTGAATTACCACCTTCATTACAGGATCAAGGCAGGTGGAATAAAAACGGGCTTCACTTTATTTCACACTGAAAAGACACATGAATTACAGTTATTAGTCTGCTAATAACCAGCAATTTTCTGATCTGCTGTTCCGGACAGAGTTCACAGCTACATGAAACAGTGCGCTACTACCTGATAATGCTTCTCATAATCTATATAAACTTTGAAGTTCTCATTAACTTTTACTGGAACACAACATTTACATACATACAGTTATACTTTATACATTTATACTGTACATTATAATGTTATACTGTAGTCCCTGTTTTACCTGCAGCTCAGCTATCATTAGTGCTAAACATTTATCACTTCTATTATGTATTTATAGTATTTTTAACAGAAATGATAATATAGACAGTAATTGTTCCATATGCTGCGTGAGGAGTGAATTTGACCTTTTAATATTTTTATTTGGAGTTTCAATTCTGTGATTTCCATGAAAATGACACTGCCTATAAAGGATGTTTCATAAAACATATTTCAGTAAATAAAAAGGTTACAGTTGCTTTTTTTTGCCTAAGAGAATCCAAACCTTTCAAAAGTCTTTCAAAAGCTTTTTCCAACAAAGACACACCCAGTACGTTTTTCAGTAAACAAACTGTTTTTCAGTAAAATGTACAGTGACCACATTTCGGAAACACGTCCTAATTCTTGACCTTTTTAGTCTTTATTGGATCAGTGTGAAAATTTGACTTTGTTGGGCTGGAGTGTAGGTAATAGTTATATTAGTTAATGGATGATTTTGACCTTTTAGTTATTTATCTCCCTATAGCTGTTGTTGCATCTTTAACACTTTTTAACCCAGAAATTTAAATTTAGGAAAATATCTCTAATCATCATTGAGAATTTAGTGCTGCAATTCACTTTTACATTGTATGTTTATTGGTCTCCATACAACATTACAGATATATACCAGCCTGAAGAAGCACTTATCAATAATTCTGTCAAAACTGCATTGAGCAGATGTCACAAAATGATTGGCAAGTGAAGACCCAAAAGAACTGATGAGACTAGAAGTACAGTACAGTATATAGTATAACTGATTTTACCTACTGTACATTTTAAAACAATAGTTTTTTGCAAACAAGAAGGCCAGGTTTATGGCATAAAAAACATCTTTCGGATGCCAAAAACACAAATTTCACCACATCAGAAGCCAAAGGATCCCTTATATCTCTGAACATCACTAACCAATTGCAAGCAGACAAATTGCTGCAAAAGACACTGACCCAGATGTCACCTGGAAATGGATAGCCGGAATATTCTGCTCTGGGTGGAACCAGGTTTTCTATGAATCACAGCAAGCAAGGGCTTAATAAATTCTACCATTCTTTACCACACAAGGTTGAATTCAGGTCACAGTGCCAAAACACAAATAACACAACAACATGAAAACACTCAGGTACAGTGCAACAATGAGGCAGAGCAAATAATGTGTAAAACAAGTTGATGAAGAAGTCTTTGATATAAGGGTTAAAGATCAGGATTCCTGTTTCTTGGTATTATCAGTAGGTTACTGTTACTAATTAATGGCTCTGGAACCAGTGTCAAATAGAGAACGAGTGAATGATTTCCTCAGTCTTTCAGTTTCCCTTATTATGGTTGGGTGATTTTGTTCTTTACATGCTGGCTACAAGGTATTCCACATACCAGCAGTATGCCCAAGGTACAGCAAACATCTGACAGTAAAGAACCAAAAAAGGAACAGAGTTTTTCCACTGTTGGAACAAACTAACCAGGTAATAACATAAAAATCACGTTCAGAGTTAACCCGAGATGATTCACATTTCTACTATGAAATAAATTATTCAAAGGGCAGCTGAGACTGTTACCATGATTGTTAAAACAATAAATCTATTGCCATTTGAATTCCCAAAAATAATGCATTTTGTCAAGTGAAAACGTCACATCACCCTATTGTTAAAGAAAACATTAACATGGCGAAGCATTAAAGTTTAGTAACATATTACACACCTTAATTTAATAAAGAGTTTATCAGGGTCTTATGATTTTATTTTAAGCAAACAACTGGCTATTTAACTAATTACACAGGGCATCTGTTGACTGTCATTTTAGAAAGAAAACAGTGAGGATTCTTTCATTTGATATATTTTAAACTGCATATACTGTAGAACAGGAAGAAAGGTTAAATTGGATTTGTTGCTACCAATACATCCCATCCATTTTCTAACTGCTTCTTCCAATTAATGGTTGTGGAGCAGCCAGAGCCAATGCAAGCATGCAAGGTAAGGCACACCCCGGATGGGACTCCAGTCCATAGCAGGAAAGACATACAGACACGGACAAGCACCCACTCAAACCTAGGCCAAGTCAATGAATCATTAAAACCATATTGAATAAAAACCCAGTGTTTTCGGTTTATTTAATCTATCATGACTATCTAAGTGGATAAATAAAGTAGTTTTCTGGCACATAGGTGTTTTTTCTGAAGAGATTCATTTCGAATTTTAATGTTATGAATGTTTAAATGTAAAAAATGCTGTTTTAGCCTTTAAAAATGAGAACATTTCAATTACTAGTGGAGACATTTTTTGCGTTTAGCAATAATCCTTTACAAATGCTTTTAGGTGAGTTTTACAAACAAGTAACAGAAGAAACTAAGTAAAATTCCACTTAAGTGAACTGATAAAAAAATCAAAACACTTCATAAATGTGTTCACATCGAATGACTTAGGTCTTTAATATCAGAACTGCTTTATGGTATGCAGCACATTGTTTTATTCATACTAAACTGAATACACTATTTGTATGTTAACTGTATGCCAAAAACCAGTTCTTGGAGATACCAGGCAGATTAGAATCATGGGTCTAAAAGATTGCAAAATAAAAACTGAAATTACCATCTTATAATTCATATGTTAGTATCTTCTTTCTGTACTAAGGCATGCAAATAATGAAAAAATGCATTGACAAAAAGGAAGGAGATAAGGGGGATTTCTTTTCCTAATGAGAGTGTTGGCCTTTCAGATTTTCCTACTGGACTGGAACTAAAAGCATGAAGGCACCACGGCTAATTGGTGGCTCGGCTTGAAGATGTGAAAGAAAAGGAAGAACAGGGATTCGAGGGCATTATCAGGGGAAGAGAGGGCACACTGGGGCAATGAGGATGGAGCAAGAGTCATACGTTCTGCTCTTCGATATTATTTCAGTTACACATCTCACTTTAAAGGCTCTCATTTCACACATCAGATACAAATACTATATATTGCACCTGAGCACAGAAACCCGTGGTTAAAGCCTAAATGCACTGGATCGTACAGTGCTTGAGGCAAGAAGACAAAGCATTCTCTTCTCAGTGCTCAAGAACTAACAAGATCTAACAGCAAAAGCAAAATATGTTTAGGGCGGAAACTGGCATTGTAAACAAAAAGTACACATTAAGAAAGCAATGGCGGGGAGGATTAATCAAGTTCTTGGGTTTTTTTTCAAGCACTTAGAAAGAAAAAATAAAAACATAAACTGAGATACCTAGATTTAAAGTACTACAAACAGCTCCCAACAATGAGTAAGAACGCTATTAAAATGAAAAAGATCTATTTAAATTCTTATTTATTAAAACAAATCATTTACACTTAGCTATTGACAATGTCAATGTTTTTTTAAAGTCTGATATGTACTTTACCCGATTTGTGATCTATGTATTATGATGCATTCTGTCCAAAGTGCTTAATGATATTAGTAAAACAATGAGGAAAGAATTCATAATTCACATTTCAGTCTGCTTCATATGTTATCCAATCAGCAAGATGAATGTGCATCAGATGGGTATTCAATACTTTCTAAAGGTAATTAACATTTATACATTTAAAAAAGTACAAATGTGCTAAAAGTCTAACATTGTACTGTAAATCGAACCAATTAATAATCATCTGCAATCAACAGTCTAGTTCAAAATACCCACGCATGTGAATACAATAAAATCAAAAAGGTGATCAAAACAACAGGCACTACCAATAAAATCCAATTACATTAATTCAAAAAATATTTTAATGTATTAAAAACACTTCTGTTTTCAGATCTACAGTATATCCTTGATGCCATGCCCACATCCCAGAAAGTTAGAAGAAAGATTAAAGAGTTTATGTAAAGATAAAGACACTTGTTCACCTTTTAATGTTTGAGATAACAATTGCACACTCGGGGAAAACCTCTGACTTCAACATTAAGTCAGAATCCAGCAGGGGATGTGAAAGTAGATTTTCTGGTCAGGTCTCCAATTCTTAGTCTCTACAGCACATAATAAGGTTAAAGGACTCAGAGGTCATATTTTCTTTTTTATTTCTTTCCTAGAGAGTACCTAGCAACACAATAGTAATGCATCCGTGGGAACATTATAACGGCTTTTACTTAAATACCAATTTAGAAAAGGTTATTAATCTTTAAACCTTCTTAATCTTTAAATCACTTTTTTCAATCCCTTTGGATTTGTCCAGCTTCTCATACAAACTATATAATACAAATAATAGCTGATAAGAAAATCCACATTCTTTTCATACTGTTTTCTTTCACTCAGTCTTAACACTGATAAGTTACTCCCCAAGGATATACGCTACAGTATGGTTAATGACCCAGTACATTCTGTAGCTAAATCAATACAAAAACAAACAGATACAAAACTGACCATGGACTACAGTCCTGTCCATTGCCAAAGCAGGCATGTGGTCTCGATACCTTGCTCTCTGTGTTTTTTGGATAGGCTCTTGACCCTCTCCAGGGTCATAATGGTTGGCTGGACTGACAATCCTTCAAGAAAACAAATTCCCACAATAATGACAAGAGTGTTAGAACCAGACACCTTTCAGTCTGTCACTGTTTCAGATGCACGGCTTAGAATCGGCCAATGTCATTTTTAACGGGCTTGTAGCAATGCCTTTGATCTGCACATTAGATTTAAGGGCAAACAGAAATCTATCTTTAGAGAGAAAGAGTACAAATGAAAGATACACAAGACATTAAAATGAACCTAAGTAGCCAAACTCCTTCATGCAAGACAGACACACCCATTTGTCATTTTTCTAATAGGATATGAGTTCGAATCTCAGATTTCACAGAAGGGCCTGTGGCTGTGTATAATTCAAGCTCTTGGTCATGTAATACAAATGGTCACTGATGTGGACACATATTTACTTAAGGAAAATATTAGGGATGAATTACAGTAAATATGTATTTTATTTAGTGAAATCATTATTTGTGAGTCACCCTTATCTTTCAATGTATACCCTGGAGTGTGATGCAGTATCCATAGTCACAAAAGGCCTAGATTTCTAAAGTTGTTTAGGACTTTGCTGATGAGTTTGGACAGTTTGAAGACAAACTAATGTGAAAGTCTACAAATTACAATTTATAGTACATGTAAAAAAGAACAGGCAAATGTTTTATTTGCAAAACTACTGTACATTTTATTCTCAAGACCATTTTCATCCATTAGTAAAGCTTTTACCAACCTTTGAAAATTGGGGTCATTGTAGTTACCCTTAATCTTCTGAAAGGAACCAGAGGTTATTATCATGTTTATTAGCTCTATATGTTGTCTAAAAAAAGTTTCAGTAATTTAAACATGCATCACTTACCTTTAAGCTGACTATTTAATAATGTTTCACTACTGTCTTGGCTAAGTATTAGCTATAAATGGTTTGTTTTCTGTTTGTTACACAAAGGAAACCACATCAAATGACACTGTCAGAGGTAACAGGCATATTAGTTTAAAAAATTTAATCTGTACTAAAATAAATGATTTAAGGATTAATTTCATAATTTAATAACACTACACTGGAACCTGAGGTGTTATGTTTTTATTTGTGACTAAACCACTAGAGCATTTTGTCAAGTAGAAGTACTCTACTTCATGTATTATAATAAGATTTGGGCTATACTTAAATCTATCAATCATGTGTCAAAACAGGAGACACTAAGCTGTTTAATAGAATCTGCTTTATAAGCAACTCACTCCAAAATGCTGGAGACTGTAAAAGCATATCATCATTTATCACTGCTGGCAGCTCTAGTTCTCAAAAACTATGCATGTGTCTGTGTGATTATATGCAGTTACATATTCAAAGATTCACACACATGGAAAAGAAACAACCAAACAATGTGGTATTCGCTTCAATATTTAATTTACTCTTCCCCTTTAAAGAGGAAAGTGTAATCAAAATGGTGTAAGATTGAAGAATATGCAGCAGTTGCTCTCTTTCTGCAGATTGCCATCATCAGCAGTTATTAACTTAACATGTAAAGAACTTTCTTAATACAAAGTGAGGCTCACATTTCTGTCAGCTTTGAGTGAGAATAGAACTGGTGAAACTCCTGGCAAAAGAGGCCTTCTTTGAGCAAAAAGTGGCCAACAAGCACTAGATGCCTAATGATGGGTGAACTTTTGATTCCTTACAGGTACTATTTCCAGACTGAGCACATTAGTGGTCATTGTGTATCAGTACATTACATTAAACAAGTGTTGGTATTTGGGTTCAATGCATCTAAGCTAGAGTCAGTGTTTATGACTGAATTATATACTGTACTCATGTTCCATGTTGTAAATACATTATATTTTCAGCCATAATCACAACTATCTAACAAGAGCTCGACTTTAAGAATATTCTTAATCTACAGTAGCAGATGTAATAAATCATTTTTATAATTGTGAATGACGAGGATAGTATTCACATGTGAACAGTAAATTAAGTGTAATGAAGGTAAAGGGGTCTTAACTGTTTTTGAAAAACAATTATGGTTGTCCCAGGATCTCTTTTGATTCTCAATTCTAAAACACGAAAAACTCACTGATTGATAACACTGATTGGTAAAGACCCGAGCTGCCACAATAAATTTGTTTTATGTTCTGAACAGCCAACGGGTCTAATCAAAAATCTCACTCCTTCCCAAGAGATGGGATTGTGAAAAGACAAAATCTCTTCAATTAATCAGCCTGTTGATTGACTGTTTGTTTGAAGAGATGGTACGAAGCTGGAACACATAATTACCAAGCAAAAACTGGAAGCAACGTAAACAGGGCAGTGAGTGTGATGAGGTTTTACTATAAGAGGCATTTTTCAAACATTCTGATTTCTTTAACAAAGAATCTTAAGGAATAATATGGTACTGCACATTACTCTTTCCATTTATTAGTCCCTAATGAAAACCCATCATCTATTAGTCCTCTAAAATATTCCAAACAATCTATCATCTTATTTCCTGTTTGACATGCAATTAGGATTGTGCTCATCACAACCTTCTCCATGATCATACCTTTTAAAGGAAATATCTTATCACTTGAAAGACACAGTTTAAATTTTAATAATGAAAAGGAAAAAGAGAAGAAAACAGAACAGATCAAGACAAACTCACACAACTGGATACATCTGGTAAGAACTGTCTGACACTCAGTCATTAAAAAATACTATAAGCAACATAATCATTTATTTCAAAAGAGTGTATTAAAATTAAATACTATACTGGGCAACATTTAGCAAATATTTGACTCTCTGTTACAATCTGAAATATGCTGTATTAGGAAGAAGAAATTGTGAGTACAATCAAATACCAATAATTTTTAATCTGATGGCCATATCTTCCAATGCATATACAGTACTGTAGTTTTAATGTCGCACCGACCTTATGTTATTTTATTAAATAATCTATTGTTGTTAACCTACCAGTATATGGCAGGTAAAAATTAATAGATTTGGGAATTCTTCACAGCTTCCTCTAAAATGTTTTGTTTTAAATCAGGGAATTCTATCAACTATGTCATTGAAGCCTGTGTTAACAAAAAAAAACCCACAGAAATACCATTCCATATTCCATGCTATTTAACCCCATCATTCTCTGCAAGAATGAGAATATCCAGTCAAAAAAATATACCCAACAAGGTATAAAAACATCTTCTTAGTGGGAAGCCCCACTGTCTGAAGTGCTTTCATGTGCTCTTTAAGTGCTCCTAGGATTAACAATGAATGTGAATGTTAACAATGAATCTGGATTGCCAGTGCTTGTGTGGTAGCTGCTATTACACACATCTTCACATGAATGGGCTGTTGCTTTAACAGCATAATTCCCCGTTTCAATTATTTCCATTATGTACAATATAATTTCAAAACCTGACATTTTACATTATTTAGAAAATTTGGTTTCTTTTGAATGATAGCGTCTGGAGCGCTGTTTTCATAACCCGAGCGGCGTTTTAACATGGCAAACAGGTTTAACGTCTTTCTGTCCACACTAAAAGATGTTTAATGGTAACATCCGCGTCAGAGCCACAGGATCTCGAACGAGGTTCCATAGTTCCAGCTCCCGACTATAGAGCACCTTTCTGGGTGCCAGTCTCCGCCCCACCAGCGAGCAAATGCTGGCCTCCACTTGACTGGAGTACCTCACTCAACAGCAGGGTCTGCAACAGGGTCTTGAACCCACAACCTGTTGAACCCCGGTATGGTAAATGCAAAGGCTTACCACACTACCCCCACACACTAATATTAAAATTGGAATTTTACTCAATATCTGTGCAATTCAGTCAAGCTCACATAGATGAGAAAATCCACTCTTTTCAAATATAGTAATAAAAAATAAAAATATCAAAATAAGAGAATATCTGTCGGTTTAATTCTCAATACCAATATTTCGGCTATGGAGAGTTTCACAGCATCCTCCACACTAATAGCAATAATTTAAAGCGCCATGTGTGGGAAACTGTTTGCACATTTTTCCCAAAGCTGAATCCCGCATGAAAAATTATTAGTTTTCTCATTGAGCATATAGCTAAAAGTACAAAGTAAACTCTCTCCTAAGCTCTTAAAAGCCCTGTTAGTCCTACATATTTAGAACACTGCTTCAGAGATTCCTTGGTCTTCAGCATTAGTCAATGACAAATAGTAATAAATTAATCCAGACCCTGATGTTGTTAATTACATTTTCACAAATGTTTAATATTCCAACAGTTCTGGTGCAGGTTTTCATTTTCTTAGTCAAAATAAAAATATGGTATTTTGTCATTTTGATTTGTTCCATTTGCCCATCTCCTTGATTGTACTTTGTCCATCTCTCCTGCCAGCTCTTGTTTTGGAGAAATCATTAATTTGAGGTTCGCTTGGCTAAAACATACACTTTCCACTTTGTCCAAAAGAAACAGACTAATGGGGACAGAGGGGGTACAGGCTGTGGTCAGGGGAACCAGCCAAGGCATCAGGTTTAATGAGAATCTGTGTTCACAGCACTAGAGAGCCTGTAGTACTCATTTTAAGAGTGAAATCTAGATTCAAATGCATACAGTAGCTATTATGACAAATTTAGCACTGGATAAACACACAGAAACACACCTTAGTAAGTGTTTTTTTTCCTTAAGAGGGAGTTTAACAGTTGTGGTCAGTGCTGTACATGCACTGTATTGCTACAAAAGTCTTTAAAACATCACCACCAGAGAATATGCAACACACGGTCTAAATGATCAAAGTGCTCTTTATCTCTCATTTTTAATTCATTGAATTGTACACTTTAGCAAGTGAAATACAGGACTTCAATCATATACAGGGTCTGAACACCCCAGCCTTTAGAAAATAACGTGCAGACAACACATCAGATTGGTTAGGTTATTTTATCCCCGCTTTTCAGAATCTTCACTGTCTCACATTAACATGGTAGTAATGAGAAAATACTCTGACAGACAAATTTAAAATGAAGGAAAGGGTCAGCAAAGTGATGAGTATTGATCGGTTTGGCTCTTTCCTATTTCTTAGCTTATTTATTATTGCTCATAATATAGCAATACATTACCTTCAAGTCTCTCAGCAGGAACACACATTACCTTGACCAGTAAATCAGAATGGTATTGCTAGTCACTTCCTAATTTAAGACGCATATAACACAAGGCCCTTGACACATTAATATATTTATCCTTTATATGTGTAGTGAACTGATAAAATATCTTATAACAAAGATCATTAGAAAGTGATTATAATGATAATGCCCTTATTGTAATGGCCTTCTGTCAGAAACTGTAAAATTCTTCAGGTACACTTGGATTCAGTGCTGGGCGCAGTGCAGACTGTATTGTATGTCAGAGCTCCAGGCCCCTAGGTGATGGGTTTGAGGCACTGCTGTAGAAACTACTCTTGTATGATTAAGCATGGTACTTCTCCCCAGTTGTTTTAATCCAGTAAGTGTATATGTAAAAACAGGAACCGGGTTCAGGCTTGGGCTACCCTAACCCTATTGGACTAGTGTCCAACTCCAAGTGAGAGCAACATAGTCCAATTCATGCTACTAAATTTTCAATAAACTCACTAAATAAAGTCACTAAGCTTGATTTCACACTACCTAAGGTCTATACATTAATTTATCCTTTCATTTCGTCCATCTTCTCCAGGAGTTCAATAAAGTTCAATAAATACATTTAAAAAGAAAGATTAGGTACATTGATGCAGTATCTTCAGTGCAGTGTGCCTGCACACAACATGTGCATTCTTCAACTGCAAAGCAGAATAACATCCCCAGTGTAAAAGCCTCAATGTCTGCACTGACACACAAGAAAAAAAGGCTGCTGCTTATTAGAGGGGCAAACAAAACTGATTGGCAAAATCAGAAATATACATAGCAGCTCATTTAAAGGTTTTTAAAGAATGCTACTTGCACTCTAGACAGAGGTTATTTTCAGATTAAAATCAGGCGCATTGTTATAACCCTGCTGAGCTGACGAATTCAAACCAAAATCAACAGATGATAACATGTACTTGCTGACAATTAAGTTCACTGTGAATAACCTTAAGTCACAAATTATACATAATGAATATGTTTCAGTTCGCTTTAGTGGTTTATAACCCCTGAGTTCATACAGTATATACAAGACGTGGCACTGCTGTGTGCCATTCCCCAGTACTCAGTGTAGTTCCTTTTCTATTAATGTGGGATATTGAATATTATTATTAATAAGAAACCCAGAAAGACAACCTGTGCAAGAGGGAGGATGTAATGCCCTAGACAACTGCCTGCAGGGTATTTAAATAACCTTTAATAATTCTTTTGCCTTTGGAATTCCTACTTACAGTATATTGCAGAAGGTGAATTTTCAATTGGGTTTCATCAAATCCGATAAGATAGTTTGCTGAAAACACCTAAATGAATGATAACCTATTACTGGAAAAAAACATTATACTGTTTTAATCTAATTTGACACATATGTAATAAAGTAGAATGCTTTGCAATTAATTATGCAAAGTCTGGTCTGTTTTGCTTATAGAATCCAGTTTGATATGCATCTCTTTCAAATAAAGGTCAGCACTAAAATGCATTGATATGGATTGGATTGTTTACTTCATATTGCATATTTTCACATATTCTATATTTTGATAGGTTTAACAACAAAGCAAGGCAATCTGTTCCACAATGAGACTTGGGAGACCCACAGTGAAATAATACATACAGTAGAGTCAAATTGGTGTTATTCTCAGATTTAACATCCCTAGAATATATGCAAGGGAATAAGATACATTAGAGTTAGCCTGGGACTTCTCAAGTGTACTGTACATTTTAAAAGGCAGGAAGTGCTGAAGGAAGCAGTACATGTAAGATGCAGTGTTAATGCGATTTGGTTTAATCAAAATAGATCCCATCCACCATAATGTCTGCTTCCCACATCCAAGAGGCAATGATTACAGGAACAATAGGAACATCCTAGCTTTTTTGAAGTCTAGCTTTTTCAAATAAAAATACACTACAAGTAGATGTTAAATGTTAAAGATATATTCATTTCTTTTTACTAGGACACAAATTGATAAAGTTAATAAAGATATTTAAATGTAATGCGCTCTTCAATTATGCACAACTGCCCTAGTTATAATGCATCTGGGTTTCACCCATTGCGTCCACATATTCATTGAATATTTATAAGTAGCTATATTTTAAAAAAGTGCAAACCAGTACAGCTGTATAAATACAATGATTTTGACAGCTTTTAAAATAAATTAATCAACAGATACTATGCATACATAAAACTGTAACAAGGAAAAAAAATGGGAAAATAGGGACATTTTTGGTCCACTTCCTGAAAAAGTAGCTTTTAGCCACAGATTCATGACTGACATGAATTTCTAAAAGTAGTATTCTACCTTCTCCAACTGAATTAAAAAAGTGTTGACAAAATAAGAAGATGCATAGAAATAAATTAACTCAAGAGGTCAAAAAAGCAACAGTTAATAGTAAAATGTTGTACAGTATGTGTTTAATATGGTGTTCAATGGAGGACAGGGTAAGAAGTAATTTCAAATTAAAACTTGAGAGACAAGCCTACTTGAAATAATGCATTAAAATCTCAAATAAAAACAAAACAACTTAAAGAGTCCTGTCTTGAATTGCTGTTTTCTCAAACCATTAGGCAATGATTTCATAATAAGGAAAATGTTTAAACATGAAGTCAAGCATTTCTAAACTGGTTTAGCAAATTCCTGGAGAGAATCACTGGTATTGTATTGCTTGATTTATTTATTCAGGTGCCTAATTTGGTTAATTGAAGTTCACGGTTTGGAATGACTGGGGAGCCCTGTAAATTCAACTGGAAGACAATGCAGTAATAAAAGCAATGATAATGGCATACACCAATCCATTCCATATAGAAACTATACCCCTGTACTGTATATCCTCTGCATCTACTATAGTAACAGTCTTAGCAACAGAGGCATATAACAATTTCTGATTTGTGAATTGATGAAAACGTCCCTAAAAATAAATAGAACTATAAAAACAAATTCTGAATATTCTGAATTCATATTCTAAATATGTGCAGGAATCATCAGACCTTACAAATAGTAAATAATAGAACATTTACACTAATGCCAAAGTGTATTTTATATGTTTTCCTTATAATACAGGATGTAGGAAGCTTAAAAGCAGGCCCTGTGCCCTCCTAATCTATTTCTATATATGTATATAGAAACAGTTCTACATTTTGTTCTATATAAATACAGAAATATAATATACCTGTAATAAATTACTACTATAGCTTAAGAAATCACAATGGTAGAAAATCTTTTGTACACTCATTTCTGTCTTAATTGCAGGTAATTTATTTTAATGTTCTATGTTTTTAAAAACTTGCTTTTGACTCCTAAAACATTGAATAGGATTTGTAATTGATATCAACACAGTACAAATTTCTGAGTTTTAAATGTGTCCTAATTCAGGTGCATTACTCAGGAGAGATGTAACTTGGAAAAACAGAAAAATAAAGCTCATTGGCAGACCGTTTGATACATTTTCATTCCCAATCATTTCTGTTCGTTTCAATTAATCACCTATTAACAGGTGTCAGGTGTGAATTAGAGCACAACCTCTTCAAAAACTAATGGGAAAAGACTACATAAACTGGACTGAGCTCACACAGTCGAAGTAGAATATTTTTTCAACCAAGGACTAAGTGCAGAAAGAGGTAAACACAGATCTAAACTAAACAATTAAAGACTCCAATTAACATCCATGATTACCAGCTTAATTGGAAGGAGAATCAGCAGACAGGGATGGCAAACACTGTTTTAGACAAAATATTGACACAATTAAAAAGGGAAACAACATATTGTGAATACAGTTAAAAACATAGATTTTAAATCAAGGAATACTATATTTAAATTGTCCATTTTTCGTCACCACACTATAAAACAGGGTTACAGTTGCTCTGCAATCAATACAAATAAGAGCAACCAGGGACAGTTCATTCCCAGGCAAAAATGAATGTTTTACTCAGGAAGTTCTAAAGTAAATGGATCTGTTTTGTCTTCATCACAAAAAGGGCACCTGATTAAATTATTCATACTGTAACTGTCAAAGTTAACCCAATGGTATGCACTTCTTCAAAACTTACAGTGACACAAATGGAAACTAAAGGGAAGTAGTTTTCAAACTGAGAACAGTAAGCGCTTCTTTACATAAAAGGTAGAAGAGGTCTGGGACAAGCTACCCCACCATTTCATGCAAAACCATTTCTTTCGAAACACACAGCATGGTGAGATCTTCTAACCAATTAGCTTCTAGCAACCAAATCAACCTAGATGGGCCAAATGGTTGCGTTCTTATAAAAAATTGACAAAATAAAGTGAATAACCATTTAAAACTTGTTCAATAAAAAATAATAAAACCTCGTCAGTTTTTAAATGACTGACTGTTCATATACTGTAACTTTGTTTGACATATACGCATTTTAAAGCGGAGAAAATAGTAACAGATCCTTACAATGTAAAACAAACAAACAATGATTGCCAGAATGAAGCCATCTCTCTTGCCAAATAGGTTACAAGCAAGCACAACACTGGCTGAAACACAGAAACACAGGATTTGACTGGAGAACATTTATCAGTAATTAAAGCCTCTCAGCATCTCCATTAATTATTTTTCTTAAGTAATAGTCATATGGCATGGTTTAACTCATGAACGTGTCAGCTCCTCAGCACACAATTTAGAGGCACAGCAAAGTCTACAAAGACACTAAACAGTACTTTGTATTTCTGCTTGTTATTAGAGCCTGCTATCAGAATCCATGACCCTTTCTATGCAAGGGCTTTCCTAGAAGGAGCCAGACTGTCTTCTGTTGTTCACAATAACAACACCAGGATTACACCAAAATAAAAAAGTGCTCTTCTCCAAGGATGTCTCGGATATAACACTAGCCTCCTCTGTTCCTCTAAAGGGCTTATTGTCGGCAAAGTGTGTGGAGAGTAAGGAGAATTGTATGTCTGATGTAAGAAGAAACATAATTTGGTTCCTCCATTAGGATATGATTCAGATGATGCCATATATCAGATACCTAATGGTTATTTAGGTAAAAGCACAACATTACCTTATTGAAAGTAGTTTAAATCCAATTGAGAAAATCTTTAAAGAAAAAAAGAACAGTGAACTAGAGGAATATGTCCAGTTCTGTTGTTGTTCAGCATTGTTCTGTAAAATATACTGTATAAAAAAGAAAAGTATACGCAGGCTTTTTGTGGGTATTGTGAAACAGAAAGGGCAATGGATTTTGTCTTTTGTCATACATCCCCAGGCCAAAACAAATTCTCACAATACCTCCTGTAAGCAAGCTTTATTTTAAAAAAATCTGTAAAGGTCTGCTTGATGTACTGTAAATAAAAAAAAACAAATGTCAAAGGAAAAAAAACTTGAGATCTCTGAATCTTAACTCAGGAGTAAAAGGGTGAAGTGTCGCATTTTGACAGACTCCTGGAAGATAAGACTAAATACCATACAACAAAGGTCTCTTCCCTGAGATAGTGCAAGATGGGAACAGTAAGTTATCAAGCCCTAGACTGACCTTTTCATAAGCAACAGCATATTATTCTGTTTCCTACTTCTAGGCCCACAGTGAGTTTCTTTACTGCTTTATAAATTTACATTCAGGATTCCTTCAAAGGCAAAACCGTCAAGTGGGAAAAGAAATGAATTTATTCACTAGACTGTCCATCCTATTTCAGCAAATGTGGATTAAAAGTCAATTTTAAGAAGATAATGGCCATTAAATGGAAAACGGAAAAAAACTGAGACTTCAAATACATCACCTCCCCACTTCAAGAAAATAAAGAGTAACCATCCATGAACGCTAAGCAAGATTGTGGTACACTTGCTAAACTGTGTAGCACCACTGTGGAGTTCAGGTTTTTCCCTTTTTAAAGCAAATGAAGCTCTGACTAAAAGTTACCAGGACCCATTACAGACCTATATCAATTAAAAAAAAAACAAATGTAATATTCTTGTCTAGGAAGGAAAAACCCTATAAACTAAAATAAAAATTAAATCTAAGGAAACACTTGAAGATAACAGATCTTTCTGAATTGTCTCATCATAAAGAAAACTAAAAGGAATACAACAAAAAACTATGCCATTGTAAACTACAGTAGATTAAAAAAAACAACAGTTTTGTGTTTCACAGTCATGGAAAAGCATTTCTCAGCCATCTGCCAAGAACTGGATCTTCAACCCCCCAGCTTTATGCCTGCACACTCCCCCTTTCCCCAGTTTATTAAACAATAGAAACCAGACACAATTAAATGACTCCATATACTGCAAGTTGAACTGACAAGAGAAAACTATTTTGATAAATTCACCAAACTGAGCTCCTACAAAGCACTTTATGTAATAATATAAGATAAATCAGTCTCATTAAAATGACTGGGATATAAATAAAATAAAAACATTTATACAAATAAAAAACATAAATAAAAAGTATTTGTTTTTATTATCTCTACAGCATCTTGTGTACCGCTTAATCTGCGGACTCAAGATAAAGACAGTTGCAGAACCATGCTGTACTGTTTATTAAAAAGGGATATTACAATAAATCATTTTGTAAAAAGAAATATTTTCCCCATTGACAGAAAAAAAAATTCTGAACAGCTGTAAATAGAAAGAAAACGAGCTTCCTGTCACATCTTGTAACAAAGGACACCATGCAATATTAAAAAATCGTACAACATGCTGTACTGTATAAGTATTCTCTCCGATAAGACCTTCTTATTTGGCTATCCTCATTTCAGAAGGAGAACCAAAATTGAAAAAACTTTGAGTGATGTCTGTTTTATGAGTTTGAGGAGTTTTGCTAAAAGGAACAATTTTATAAACTGCTAGCTAAGCCATACAATGTGGTCACCTTATTCTCTTTACTACATCAGGTAGAGCTCTGCGATGTCCCTGTTGACTTCATCAAGTATAACTCAAATCCTTGCAACAACTCAATGCAGCCTTGTGTTTTTTGTCAGCAAAAACCGAAGCACCATCCATTATCCAGAATCTAGGTCAACCTTAAAGAGAGACATCTGAAATTAGGTTAATTACATAGCAAGGCAGAATCTACAAAACCCTCTTCCATCAGTCAGGACACATTGTCTATCCCTCTCCAATTATTAAGTAAGAGAAGCATTAAAGATGTCGAGGATACAGTATTGTGTTTTAAGGCTATAGCATTCAAGCTTAGCTTTTGGATGTTTTATCACCTTGGCTGATGGTTGAATGTTTTGACAGTTTTTCCCAAAAGTGCCATCAGAAATTAACCAATTATTATCAGAATTATAATTACAGTTAAAAGCCAATATTATTTTAATTCATAAGGTTTTCATGTACTGGATTTACATGATTCATTACTTTTTTACCACATTACCAAAATTAGCAATGACTTCTCCAAGGAATTCTCAAAAGAGCCGTATGAGTTTCCAGGTTCCCAAATGAATTCTGTGCAGACAAATTTTAAGGAGGCACATTCCTGATATCATGCAATATCATGCACTTCCAAATTTATTTAGCCCTTATGTATTTTTAAACATGCTTGTGTGCTCTACAGCAAGAAGTTTTATCAGTAAGAGTTCTCTGAAGACCCAGTCCTGATTCTGTCTGGATGTGATGACAAAACACATCTTGCTAAGCTACTTAAAATAAATAAGATGGCACTTTACAGAGGCTGCTTTGACATATTTGCTCTTAAGGTGTGATGGTCAAGGTTAGTTGTAGCCTCCTGTCTGCATGAAAGTCAGGGTGATGAGTCTGGTTGGTTGCCAGTCAAGATAGAAAACGTCCAGTGACTTCCTGCCTAAATATCTCTTCTGAAGCTCCTCACTCCATGCTGTTTTACACCAGCATGTCACAGATAGCCCCTAGCTCTGTTTATTTCTGCTATATTCATTTAAAAAGGTAAGTCAATCTTTTGGTAGTTAATGGCTGACAAACTACTGCTGACAAACCTTGTTAAAAAAATTCTTAGAGCTTTTTGTAAACTCAATAGTCCTGAACTGTTACAGGTTCCATACTCAAAAGACAATTTATAATGCTTTATTACACTGCAAATCACCGAATAATTTACATAATTACAATAAGACTGTTACTTTCTCATTTATCGTCTCCATTTTCAACAACTGTGTCAATCAAATTAAATGGCCAACATAACCTTTTGAGATTTCCATAATGCTGTGCAAATACCCATGCCATTAAAGCTTAGGCACTACAGAAGAAACCACTTTGAAAGTTAGAGGCCTTAAAACAATAACCACTTTATTACATCCTTCAGCTCAGTAAACTGTTATTGTACATGAACTAGAAAATATAGGGAGGTATTATTACCGATTTTCTTAACGGATTAAAAATAATGCCAGCACAACTTGGAATAGCAAGGCATGTGCTGTGCAGACAAAACTAAACAGCACACAGACCTAGTGGATACTAAATAACAACAGAGGCCTGACCTGCACCTCTTCATTGAGCAGGAACAACACACAAAGCACACCAACCTGTGAGTCAAGGATGCAGAACAGATTACAAAAGAGAGAACACAATTGGTGTCCATTTTCTTTACTTCAGACTCTATCTGAAACAATACGAAGTCTCTAAGCTCTTGAAGGACTGTGTACACATAAAACGGTGCAAAATTCAGATAAACTTTTCATGCACTTTGAAGTAGGTTTTTAGGTCAACCTGTTCTGGTCCAAAAGCAGCTTCAGTGCGCAGAAGTTTCTGCGGTGCAGTGCGGTATAACTTACTGTCCACAATATGAAAGTTGTCAAATATCACAAATGAGAAACTAAGCTTTTAAGAATTTAATAAATTACATTGTGAACAGTACCTCTGTTATTTCATTAGTTTAGGCTTATGGCATCTGGAACAAGATATAGCGATTTTCTATGAATATATTATTCTAAAATACCCTTCTTGATAACCTGCGCATACTGTAATAGTTATTTCTACATAAAGATCATTGCTAGTTTTCATCTGAGTTGTTTCTGCAATTTACCTTTAAAATAGCCAGTTCAAAAATTTACTGTACAATGTTACTCTAGCTTTGTGAAAAAGCAGAAGCCTGTAAATAATTTATCTGCCACTTATCCTGCTGTGGCAGGGCTAGTTGTGTTCTATACAGTCCAGAACCCCCAGGATTAATCTCTTTTACAGCCAACAGGAGGAGTAACTTCACACTATAACCATACTTTACTTCCTATCATGAAGACTTTACACATTAAGTGTATATTTCTAACAGTTTTTCACATCAAGGGTTGGATTTATTATGTGTTTAACACTTTCCCAAGCTTGAGCAAAAGCTTGTTTAAAAAAGAAAATCAACAGAAAAGGCTCTTATTAAATTTTCAAGGATGAAATTCAAGCACTTTGAATTTCAAGTCTGCAAGAAAAGACCCATGCTTTTTAACATTGTTTGAGCATGTAAAACCCAGAAAAACAAAAAATGGAAAAGTTTACGTTTGGAGAGACAATTAAAGCGATAGTGGATCATTGAGGAGATTTACATTTGGACATTTGGACAGACAATTAAAGTTTACATTTGGACAGACAATTAAAGCGATAGTGGATCATTGAGGAGATTATCTATCTAGTGCTTAAAAACTAATTGTGATGTGTATTAGTTACCTAACCAACATACACTAGGAAAAGAGAAGCTAAAATTATACAGTATCATAGTCATACCTACGTATATTGGCAGGGGTACTCTACAAGACAAAACTACAGTGTGCTATAATGACAGTAAGGTTTACTGTACTTAGGCAGAAGTAAAGTGTCTGGCTTGTTCTCAGAAGCAGGGACATATCTCAACTTATTTGGTCTGATAAATTCCTGGATCTCAATCCAGTGCAGTCCCCATGGGTGACTTGAAATGCACTAAACAGCATAACAGTAAATAGGTCAATACACAACAGATTTCAGTTTCAAAATGCAGGACATCTAAATATAAATCATCTTGCATATTAATATCTCATATGATCCCCCTCCACACATAAGCTCCTCAAATACATTACAGGCTAAAAAATACCTTAATATTGACTTTTGGGTAGATTAACATATCTTTCACATAAATTTGACAGAAAATTCAAAATCAGTGTCATTTTCACACAAATGTCACTATAATACAACCCTGGATAAGCAGAGACCTTTGCCTAAACTGAAGCACTTTTCTTGGCATCATTTGTGCTCTCATGAAAAGTTTACATGAGGTGATGGGTACATCCATAACATATTAGAAAAATGAGAAATTTTAAAAATAGAGTTTGGTGTGACAGCTGGTGTAATGTTTTTGTTAGTTTTTCCAGTCTAGTCTACATCTGACCATTTAAAGAAAAGCACAAAACTTGAAAATGATTATAGCACTGAAGCCCAAGAGGTCCCCAAGAAGAATAGAGACATCTTCCTTTGCATCTTATTACTACCCAGTGACCAATGAACTCAAGAGGGAATGATTCAGATCAGAGAGTGCCTGCTTCGCCTCATATGGTGCCTACTAATCAGGGGACATTCAGATGCAGTGAAGCGCATTAACCACAATTTTCCTCTCTCGCTTCCTCAGCTCTCAGTAGTACTGAGCCTACAGCAATAATGAAGGAGCGCCCTGTGGATCTCCAGAAAACACTAGTAAGTTGGAAAGACCAGGTCTCAAATCAGCTATCCTGAGTGCATGACACACATCACACTCCATGGGGTATGTCCCTGGAACAAAAAGAAGTCACTGACAACATACAAAATGATTTTTCTTCCTCGGATACCTTTCTCTTGCTTTGTTGCAAATAGATATATACGAACCAAACACTTAAAACAGGATCTTGGATTTATAAATTAAATTAGTTTGCTTCTTAAAATGTACAAAATGGGGACGCATTTTAACAAAGCTATATTAATAACACTGCTCTAAAACACATCTAGGACATGTCTGGATGGCACGAAATGACAGAGACAATGTATGGAAAGTGTGATTATAAATAAAATTCAAGATTTATGTCAAACACGTTTGATGGTTTTATTATTTAAAAAATCCTATTTTAATTCTTTCTCTTTGCGAAACAATATATCCTCATCTGCTCTCCATTGGAACCATATTATAGATACAGTATGTCTTGTATTTTCACAACTGTTCTTTTCTCTGTTACAACAAAACTAGGTCAGAGGTGTCTGGTCCATAAGTCGAAAATGTATGACGGCAAAGCAAATATTGTACAAATGAAGATAGAAAGCAAAATTAAAGTAAAATTGTTCAATCATTTTAAGATAAAGTTTGGAGTGTAATTTTTCAAAATAAGTCAGATTTAGTGGAGAATCATGGCTTGGGCTCAACACAATCCAGCACCACCATCTAAACATAGAATTCCAAATTTACAGAATATTTAATTCTGTAAAAGTCAAAAGGAACAGAAAGTGAACCACTCCATGTAAAAGCACTGTGTCAGCACAAGTGCTTCCTTAATATGTCAATTACACTGTGCAGAGTAGAGTAAGCTGGGGTTCAGTCAAAACTTACAGACGTCTGTACCTTCACATTACAAAATTAGCTACAGTATTCACCCATTGCATCACAAATGCTTTTTGCACATCTTATTACTCATATCTGTAATACCATGTAGATACTGCAAAACTTGCTTATCATGCAGTTCACACCAAGCTGATTGTCTCATCTCTTCTATACTGCACATCAAAGTGTAACAAAAAGGCACAGAAAACCTTCACCTGACGGAAAACTGAACAGCATTTACAAGCACCGCAGCTTGACAGAGGCTTCCTTTTTGTTGCCGAGTAGATAAAAAACATAGTTCCCAGTCCATTTCAACAGCTAACTGCTGCGTAGATAAAAAGAATTTCAGTAGAAAACGTAAAGGAGGCTTTATTTTTTTCACCCAAAGGTCTACAAATACACATAGTCCCAAAAGTGTATTCACATCAGTTTTACTCCAGAAAACTAAAATACCAATAAAGATAAAAAATACTGGAAATTCTAAGTTCCTGTAAGTTCTGAATCTTAAAATGAAATATTTATCTTTTGTTTGCATGTACTACATCTTGTTCAAAGAAATTACAATATATTCCATTTCTTAACAAGTGTATGAATGCCCCCCAACCTTGAGTTATTTTATTAGGTGAGCATGTTTATAATCCATAATCATCATTGTCACTTTTGTCTGATAATAGTAATTGGTTGCATCTGTTTATTGGTTATCATCACAATAGAGCATCATCCACTTCAGACACCACTGAAGTACAGCACCCACCTAGATGATGTGCAGTATCCATTATGTAGCAGCAGTCCTACTACATAATCAAGTGAAGAAATAAAAATGACTTTAGAAACTAAATTAAATGGAATGTTTAGGGAGACCAGAGTACACAGGTGCAAAATGGAAACACATCCTTTGTGAACCTTGGTTATATATTTGACCTCAATTATCTTTCACGTTTTCACATTGGTCGTTAAGCATAAATTATATTCTGTTTCTGCTGTAAGAATACAGTATCTACTGTTGAATCCAGGCCACAGTGTTTTTGAGGTTCTATAATGTACAGTATAGAGGAAATGGTATTAGAAACCTCATTCTGAATAGATTGTGCGTAATATACATACCATAAACAACTGCTCCCAGGTTATAAAAAACAAGAAACTTGAATATACTGTAGAATGAAAAAATCCAGGAACTTAATGCTGACATGTATAGAAAGAGAGAAAATATATAGTATATATATATAAATATAGAGAGACAGACAGATATGCAAATAGCAACGTACATTATGTCCATATTTATCTAAAGTGCCTTATATTTACACCTCACTGAAGAATGATGACTGATATTTCAGAAAAGTATAACAGATCATTTTTCCTAGGTCACCAGATGGCAACCTCTCCTCTATCTAATAGCTTTGAAAATCTGAGTCCTTGCTTGCATGGATGAAATGGTACTATTTTTCCTTCAAGAGGTCCTCTTTATATCATTTTCTTCCTCTTTTTTTCCCCACAATTTCTTTTCCATTTTCTTCAATCTGGATAGAATCTTGATCATAAAGATTATTGACTTGAATTTATAAAAGAATCATTTGAGGATCAAGCAATGGGCCAGGATAATGGCTGCTGAGCGGTGCAGTAGCTATGAAGTCCTAGTTTTTTCTATGGACTACTGGAGAGTACATAAATCAAAGTATCATCTTTATTTTTTTCAAGCACTGTAGCTCACACTGGATACATTTGTTCTATTTTAACTCTGTATGACCCAGGGGTTTCAGCCTTACTGCTGTAAACAATGATTACAAAATAAATTCTACCAAGCACTGAGTAACGATTCCCTTTCCGATATGTCACAGGACAGTGGCTTTTAATTTGCTGCCTGTTTTACTGTTCAAGAGCAGATTTCACCTGTGTGGTTCGATTGACTATCCCTCAGGCATCTCTCAGCCCTCTGCGGCCCCAAAGTAAACAGGGTAGAAAACTGTTCACATGGCCCAGTGGGTTTGCAGTGCTTTTCGTGCTTCAGAGCTTAACATTACTGCAACAAGCTCATACTCAATGTGGGCTGTGATGCAAAGTCAAATATCTTTCTGCAAAGGGGGGCGCACAGTGATGCAGTGGTTTGCATTGCTGCCTTATAGTGCTGGGGCCCTGGGTTCAAGTCTGGACCTGGGGTGCTATTCCAGGGTTTGCATGTTCTCCCGGTGTACAGTAGGTTTCCTCTGGGTGCTCCCGTTTCCTCCCACTGTCCAAAGGCATACAGTTAGTTTAACTGGTTTCTGAGAAAACGGGACCTGGCATGAGTCTTTGTGCTTGTTTGTTTGTTTTTTGGAGTGCTTTGTGTTTGTGTCTGTGTGCGCCCTGTTTTCCTGTCCAGGATGTATCCTGCCCTGTGCCCACCATCTGCCGGAATAGGCTCTGGCTCACCCCTGACCCTGGATTGGAGCGCCTTGAAAACGTATGGATGACAAGCTGCTACATTAGTGACTTTAAATATGTTAACAGACTGTTTTCTGGTTGATGTTATTTAAAAGTGGAAAGTTTGATATATTTTTCCTCCACCTACAAAAAACAGAAAGTCCACATTAGCGAAACGCAAATGGTGGAATGAGGTCTTCGGACAAATTAACTATCAGCTATTAAAGAACTAGACAGACCAAAACACCTCTTCTTGATTGTACCCATTCTTATGTTATACTGTTGATGAACAGAACTATGACATTCCCCGCTGCACAAAAAGTTTGAATTTTTTGGTACAAATTCTCAGGCTTTTGTTTCATTTCAAGGAACAGTATTTTTATTTCTAAAATACAGTACACTGTATGTGTCGTTCAAAAAATGTATCTACAGTACTTAGACTAATGGTCCACTATATAGACCACTATAAACCGCCATCAGCGTGACCTTTTTAAAATGATATTTAAACCACAACTATGGGTAAAAAAAACCTAAGGACACATGTCCTTTCCAATAAGACAAACAGCTTTTTCCTCAGCCCTGCCACAGATTCAATCAAATCAAAATAAGACTATAAAAGTGGCCTGTTTCCCTAGAAAGTCTTTTAATGTCATTGGTGAGTTATTACTCCTGCATACCTCAGATAACCCAGAAACTACAAGTGAATCTGAATGTCTCAAGTCATTTTTCTCATGCCAATCACAATATCAACAATGCATGAAATAGCATGGAATCTACTGTATTTTGTGGTAGTGGCAAAGCGGAAGGATGCCATCCAATTTATTTAAGACACATCAAAAGTAATAAGGTCTATTTAAAAGCTAGATGCAAGTTGAAAGGCAACACATGTTGTTATTAGTAAAAAAATGTTAATGATTTACACTTTGATGCCTAACACATAAGCATATTCTTGTTTACCCTGATATAACACATCATTAACTTGGAGCAAATGCACTATAAATTAGAGATGGATACAGCTAATTACTTCACAGTTTACTTTTTTGTCCCATAAAACAAATTCTGAAAATGAAATTTTAATAAGCCAACAACAAAAGGGTCAAAAGCAAGTAATCTGTCTTCGTATTCTTTGACAAAGTTTGTCTGTACTCTGATTAATAAGGCAAAAAGGACCCTACAGTATTTTTGCTAACTCACTTCAGAGCTAGAAACAGTACATCTGAAAGTCATATATTACATACTAGATTATGAACTGCTCTCATCATGACTGTGATGGTTATAATCTTAACACAGACGTTTTAGGTTTAACTGTTGATAAAAACATTGTGGCCTCATTTATTAAAATTGATTGGAAACTAAAGTATACTAAATCAAAGTACAGCCCTATGTGTTTCACACTTATTTCTAAAAAAGAAACAGCTTTATCAAAATATAAAATCAAAGACATGATGTATTGCCAAAGTAGGGTTCAATTTCAGATGGAACCACTGAATCATTGGTTGTCAATCTAAACATATAAATCTGTGTGATAAATTGACATTATTTTACTAAATCAAACAATTTCATTAAAATATTATGAAGGACTTTGCAGTAACAGTGTTCTGCCCGTAATCACTAAAAAAAGTTTTAAATGGGAACTTCATATAATTCTAACAGCCAATAAATTAAATTGAAAAATAATTAGATTAGAAATCCTAGATAGGTGGCCACATTGTAGAAGAAACTAATTTCCAAACGTTGTGGTGAACATGTCATTTAGATATACACTAATATACTTTATATGAATACTGACCATCAAAATATCATCTTATCAACTACTTATTACTTATTACCTACAAGTGAAACAAATTCCCAAGCTAATTCCCAGTAAAATATTTTCTTTTGGAACAGGTGCACTGACATTTTATTGAACAGGCATAACATAATTGACTACGTCTGGCAATCAACATTTTTTATCAAGAGGGTTGATCAGCGGTGGTTTATTGTGAAAGTTAGAGGCTAGTAGCATGTGTGTTCACTGCTGGAAGTAATAGAAGTTGTACATCAGTGATGCATTGCTCTGCACTGGATCCCAGATGCGCTCTTTTAGGATTTTGTCCCATTTCTCTCAAAACGCCCGGGTAAGCACGTGCCTGTTCAGTAGTTTTCTGAGCCACATGTCATTCCAGTTCATGCCGCATACTATATGTTCAATGGGGTTTGAATCTGGCAATTTATGGCTTGAATGCCTAAGTGCCGGATTCTCATCTTGGAAGAAAGCAGCTGTTACACAAGCAACATAAAAACATGGCACTTCCTGGTAGAAAGTTATCACAACAGGATGAGCCCAAAAGAAGGGCACCAAGTGAGGTCCCAAGACTTGATTGATGTACAGTAGTGACTTGCAATAATGTTGCCAGCGATCATTACAAATAGAGTTTTGTAACAACTACAGTACGTATTCCAGCATAGACAAGACAACGTGGACCTTTATACTGTTTTGATTAACCTGTTGTACACAACAATTAGTTTATCACTCTGCACTTGTGCTCCACAATTGCAGGTGTCATATACACAAAACAGTGATTCAGTGATTCCTAAAGAAGACTTGGTTCCCCTATTGGAGAATCCACCTGAAGTTGCTTATTCCAGCCCCCAACATAATAATATTACAAAGGCACTGTTCTCTTTATTGGCAGGGTATACTGGTTCTTTTTTTCTTTACTGATTTTTGCCTGGCTTCATATTAAACAGATTAAATCAACTCATCACCTGTTCCTCCATCAACTCTCTCTACACTGTTAGGTGATTCTGGTGTATCATGGTCAGTAATGAATGATCAGTTAATCATAATGACACCAAAAATATTTCACCAATATCCACATTCTGGTTAAATTTACAGTAAGTCTAATTTGATATTCGGTACAATTATTTAAAATAAAAACAATGTTAAATTATTCTTACAGAAAGATACAGGTAATGCTGCCAAAATAAAAGGAACACATGAGTAAATGAGTGATACAAAGCATATTGAAAGCAGGTGCTTCCACACAGGTGGTTCCTGAGTTAATTAAGCAATTAACATCCCATCATGCTCAGGGTCATGTATAAAAATGCTGGGCAGGCCCAGTTGCCAATTATTTGGGCTACCATGGCTACAAGAAGAGATCTCGGTGGCTGTAAGAGAGGGGTGACTGTTGAGACACGTTTGTCAGGGGCTTCAGTGACAAAGACTGCTCAACTTGTGCATGTTCCATGTTCCAAGGTGATGTTGGCATGGAAGTCAGGGAGAAAGACATCATCAACTTGGGCCAGCTGTGGATAAAAGTGCATACTCCTCAACCATGATGTCCATACATTGGTTGGAGATGCAAGGCACAACAGACAAGCAGCTCAACAAACTATGAATCAGTTGACTGCAAAATGTCAAACTAAGGCAGGTGCAGGCTGTTTCATTAAGTGCAGTCCATCAAGAATTTCACAGAGAGGGATACTATTGTTGGATTGCAGTGTCTATTCTTATTACACCTAAAATGCGATTGAAGAGGTGCAAAGAACACAGGCAGTGGTCTGCTGAGCAGTGGGAAAAAAAGTAATATGGAAAACACCAAATGATGGGAATTCTTGTGGAAGAATGGTGTTCCTTCCAACAGAGTTCCAGAAACTTGTAGAATCTGTTGGCAACTCACTGAAGCTGTTCCGGTGGCTTGTGGTGGCCCAACGCCCTGTTAAAATACATTATGTAGATGTATCTTTTCTTTTGGAAGTTACTGTACCTGTACATCAGCCTTTGCTAACAAAAACAGGTTGTATAGTATGGACTCCACTCACTACCTCAGTGTGAAACATTTTATTTCTTATTGAGGACATAAACATTCAGCCATTATATTTCTTTGTATTGATTGGGGAGGTTATGCACAATTTCAGGATTGGATTGTTCTTGTCTTGCTCTTGCATTGCATGTAAAAATGCAGTATGATTTGCTATTATTTTCTAGCGATCAATAGCCCGTTCTGCACCACATAAAGTTCCTGGAAACCTCTGAATGACAGGATCGAATGGAGAGCAACATGAAAGGGGAATAAAACTGCTTTTCTAAAGGCAGTGACAAGCTGAAGCTCATTATATACAATTGGCTTATTAAAAGCCTTATGGGTTATTAAACTTGCTAGTTTTCTCTCCAAAGGAATCCTATATTTCACAAGTATAACACATTGTAGCAAATGAGCCAAGAGGGCACAATGGTCACAGAAAATGCAGACCTGAAATGACACTGACAAATTGGTGACTTTAAACTTTAGGGCAAAAAACTTACTTTGTCATGTTAGAACTGCAGTGACCCCAGAAAAACCAAAGGGACACGTGAATAATCAACATGAAACAGAACACCACCAACACCAGTATCTCACCTACAGCTGGACTGATTCATAGTACCTGGAAATACTGTCCATAGTTTGTGGCCAATAAGGTCATGTGCACATGTGGTCATCTCTGCACAAATAAGGAAAGGTCACTGTACATACAGTACATACTGTATATTGTTCAGATAACCTGATGACAGAAGTTCCTAATTGAATAATACTCATTTTCAGTAACAATCTGCTTTGCCTTATAGTAACTGATTTCTAGGAAAACACAAATTTCACCCACAGGGAGATATAGCTGGCTAAAGAAATATCTCATCTAATAACTAGTACTTCCACCCAGGCATCCATCCATCTATTATCAGAATCTGCTCCTCCTGGTATGGCTGGCCAGGACTGCTTCCCAGAATTGTAGAACACATGGGGGGTACTAATCTCTCCCAAAATGGGACAGCCTTCCTTCGCAGAAACACAGATTTATTTATGATCCGTTTTATGTTACAATTTATGATGGGACAATTTACTGTATGATATTGAAACATACCTAGCTAGCATCCTCCTACTTTTTGGGGAGGTAAGAGAAAATGTGAGCTCAGAGAAAATCCTGGTTACTACTGGGGTGGCAGGACATGCCAAGCCCACACGGAAGGGTAACGCAAGTTGGACTCAAACGCAGCACCTTGCCATTATGAGGCAACAGCGCCAACTGTCATGTTTTTAGATGCACATCAATATGGGGGATTCATGTTTTTCTTGTGTTTGAGTTTTTTTTTTACACTCAAAAGTGGATTAAAAATAAATGATGAATAACTACGCAAACTGTCTGCCAATAATACAGTGAGCTCTACACTGGTCTCCATGAATTTGAATCCACATAAGCCAACACCCACCTCTACCCAGAGTATACCCAAGAGACCATCAAGAATTCAGCACTGGGTTCAGCAGATACTGTAGGTGTCATTTGCAGAAGACTTTCACTACAATGTGCAAACTAACTAACCTGTCTCTTTTCTGTTTAAACACTATTTGAATTAATATGGATTATTTTTAATTTATAGGGGGTATACATTTAGAAGGCAAGAAAAAGAGCACAAAATTCCTTCCATAGCTGAAATTAATATCTGTGTAATAACAGTCATTGGAAGATTATGTTCATCAAAGTTTTTGAACCTTTCGGAAGGTTCATGGCATAGCTAAAAGCCCCGGAGCCTGATGAGTGCTTGTATTTATTACTGCGGAACACAAAATCGTTTTTTTTTTATTTCTGTATTCAATATTGAATAAGCCGTACCATTAATGTCCGGCCTACCTTCATCAGATTATGATATCTTTCATTTCTTAGCTGCCATCTGGCCAAAAACAACCCTTCATAACTGGTAATAAGTGTAGCATCTGGACAATCATGAACACAAGATGATCATCTTGTACTGTATGCACTGAAGAACTTGAAATCACAAACATAAGTAAAACAGAGATTGTGCATTAAGTCAGCATAGTCAGAAATACAGCCATTTTATCATTATTTTGATGGAAGTTTTGACAGAAACTGACCAAGCAAGTATTTGTTCAACAAATCAAACTTTATAACTAGACCTATAATTAGACTAGACTCGACATTTTCAAATGAACAAAAAAGCATGTTAAAGGTGTGAGGACATTGCATTATGGGAATGTTTATTATCCATTTCAAACACAAATATAATCTGAAAAATGTGGTAGGCATTTTGCTCCACTGAAACTATTGCCCTTGTAACAATGTCTTGATATCCTAAGCAAACACCTAGTTACTCATTCCTGGAAGCAACAAGCCAGAAAACAAAAAGGCCTATGTATTATAGGTCTCATAGTACAAGATGAAACTGTTATAGCAACCTCCCTGTGTTGTGTGTGCTCAGTGCTGTGGAACGCATAGTTAAACCATAGTTCCAGCTACGCATTCTACACAATCTAGACTAAAGAAGTGACTTGGACAATTTAGAGATTGGGAACAAGGCAGTCCTCGGTGTGTGCAGGATGATACTGTTAGATATACTTCCACAAGACTCCCAGTGAAGTCTCTGGCCTTTTCATGTAGCAGACTTCAATAGTGTTGGCATGTACCGTGTTTGCTGGAGGCTGGGGAAGATGATGTTGATCCCCACAATCCCCTACTGCGATTTGAAGAATGGAGATAAAGCAAGCCTGCAATGGTTAAGTACAGTATCTGCGAGGGAAACTCAATGTTTTTCATAATGGATTACAGATCTCAGCCTCCGGGACAAAGAAAAAAATAGTGGTAATGTAAACAAATGTGCCCAGTGGGTAGTGTGAAGAAAACTGTAGCTGCAAAGTACAATTCTAACTCACTTAAACTTATTTTTGCACAAATTCTTTAACACAGGACCAAACCTTTCTTTGCAACGCATCTCTCCATACTGCAATGCCATTTGATTACAGGATGTGCCACAGAAATCACAAAAAAATGCCTACTAACACAGAAAAAGATCAAAGTCATGGCATATAATTAATCACAATATTATTTACTTTGGAAATCTGCCAAGAGCTAGAGGTTATCAGCTGGTACAGACTGAAATGAAGCTGAAAAATGCCTTTTAGGAAAAAGGGGAAATGCATTAATATGAGAAAGGTACATGTAAGGAACTTTGGCTCCTTCCTATTTAAATACAGTGTTGCATCAAAAGAAATGAAACTTAAGATGACATAAATTGACTGTTTTCAAGAAGAAACAAATACTAATGGTGACAAATGTTTTGTAAATTATTAAACAGGAGACTGTGCTCAGATGAATATTCCAATTGCACCATAATCCAGCTGTTTTGTTAAATCTGACCACTTTGCTCTCATTCTCAGTCACATCTAGCTTTTTTCAAAATATGGTCTTGATTCTTTGTGCTATATATTTTTATTCTGTGAAGAGAATGAGATTTCCCTATCTATTGTATGGAGGCCAATTTCAAGACAAGCTAAAATCTGAAGGAATGGGCAAGGCTATATACAGTACCTGCTTTATATTCAAATGGAAAATTCAATGATCTTGATGGGCATGTAGCTACTCTGCAACTTTGCTTCATCCTTTCCGTCTTGTTCCCTCTCCTCAGCAAAGGTTTCCAAGCAGATGCACACATTTTGAGGACATTTTGTGTAAAGCATATTATACTAATCTCAAGAAAAAAAATTACATTTGTGCACGCAGCAAGATGTGATGGGTAGTTTGACAACCAACAGCCATGTCAGTACAATAAGGAATTTAATATAATTTCATTTTCACACAAAAACTATTTATTTAATATGTATAATTTGCATTACAGTATTAACCAGCTTTTGTTTTCATTAGTTTCAATACTGGATGTGTAAAACTTGTACTTGGAAGTGGGATGACCAAGTAATTAAAGATTTAACATGACGATGGTTTGCAAGCAAAGTACTGCAGTTGTAAAATGTAAGGAAGACAGACTATTATCAACAAAGTCTCCGTGTGGTTATCATAACTAATTATTTCTCCCTGCCAAAGTTATTGTTTATCTAATTATAACTGTATTTGTGACTGAAAATAATTGTGCCTTAAAATAATTCATTGCTCTCTTTTATAGGGAATTTCAGCAGTTTTACAAAACTAAAGAGCAAACCCTTCCATCCCTCAGCTCATTGGTGAAGTACCAGTGGTGTCTGCCTGAAGGATACTTCAGTACTCTCCATTTAGCACCTTTAGGGAATGAATGATTGTCAAGGAGAAGAACAATTTCACTCAAGCACACTCTTTGAAATCTACATACAGTTATAAAAAAGAAGAAGAGTATGTCAGTCACTAATATATTACTTTGAAAATGATAAAATATGAAAATCAATACAATGTAAGACATTAGACACCTCATCATTTGTTTTAAGTTATATGTTATACATATGGACAATGTCAGGCCAAAATCATTGATTGACTCTTGCACATCTTGCTATTGGTACTTAAAGGCATTTTCTGCATGGACCCATGCAATTCTTGTCACACAGTTACTGTATACAGTATTTGATATGTACAGTGCAGCCCATAAGGAAATACTGGGTTTAATGGCATATATCATACCAACTTATTTCTTCATAAGGAGTTTGAAATACTTGGAAAAAATAATCAATAAAACAAGAAGCTTATTATCATACTGTTTTTCCTCTGTCTCCTTCATTGCAAGACACAGATGTATATACTGTACATCAATGCACTTCACTCTAGTTTTATAAGGATAATCAAAATTAAATGTTAAGAAGACCAAGTGTCCAAGGATACTTCATTGCTGTGTGGAGTTTCTGAATTTCCAACTAATCAAATGAGTGATTTCAATTCCCAGACTGATCTATTAGGCTGCAATCTGAAATGCAGCCTGACTTAGTTTCTGGACCTTTGCTGTGCTCGGCAGGAGGGCAAATATCCCTGGAGACAGCATCATAGGCGAACGTCTTGAGGGAGATGGGATGAGAGATGATTTAATGCCAAATGTACAGATGGTTTCTAAACAGAAGCAAGCCCAGAAATCGTGGAATTCGGAAGCAGCAGTAAGCTCAAATGGTTCTCAATCTTGCTGCGGTTCACACAGAAAGGATTTTTAAATTAGTTGTGTAAACTGCAATCCTTGGTTTCTAAGTGCCCCTTCAATTCTTTCAGTATTTTTAACAACGTCTTCATAATATTCATGTTGCAGCTTTTTCTCAGTGCAATCCATTAGTCTCAAACTTTCTGTTCCTAAAAAAACAGGGGAAATTGCAATTCTTGCTTCCACAGCCCTTATATCCTGTGACAGCAACACTGGTTACTATCATGAAGTCTACTGTATGTGAAAACACAACACCGTCAAGTCATTCTAAAACCTTCATTAAAAAATGAAGGCTATTTTCAAGATGCTTTAGAGAGTAAAAACTAACAAAGCCTAACTCTTTTGTAGTTCAATGACATCTTCAATTAACATAATTATAGTTTTAATTTATTTAATCTTGATACATGTTTGTAGGGATGTCTAGTCTGATCAGATGCAAATAAAGACTAATTTCTTCATCCTTTAGTACCAATGTGTTCAGAAATGTGGTACTGACAACAAGATCAGTGGGTAGCCCAATTTAAAATTATAAAGCTTTTTTTATTTGTGATATGAGGTAAATTTCATGTGAGAACTCATAGGCAAAATAAAAACATTAAACTGCAATTCTACCAATGATGCCTCAACAGAACATTTAATGAAATATTCACATTTATTTGATAGGGCAGAAAAACCAAACACATTTAGTTTATTTTTATATATACACAAATTAAGTCAATAACCTTTTTAATTTGACTCAGTTATACATAAAAGGCCAATCCATAAAACTTCAGATCGATTGCAGGATAAATCAATGATATATATATATACTGTACAGTATATACACTGTACTGTACATACAGTACAGTAATTATCGACCCATTTTCTAACCTCTTCATCCAATTCAGGGTCACGAGGTGGAATACACCTGGAGAAGACATCAGTCCATTTCAGGGCACACAGAGACAAGCTCACACCACGGCCAGTTTTCCCAGAAGCCAACTGGACTGTGGGAGGAAACCAGAGCACCTGGAGAATCCCACATGAATATGGGGAGAACATACAAACTCCACACAGATGGCACCCCAAGTCTGGAATTGAACCCGGGGCCCCAGTGCAGCAAGGCAGCAATGCTAACCACTGTGCCACACTGCGCCAAACCTAAGAGAACAAAATTTTATTATTTTACACTAATGGGTAGAATACATGCCTTAAGAAAGAATATCTCTTCCAAGCTATATCAGCTGCATAACACTAAAACAGCACTGTTGATGAGAAACTACATTTGTTCTATCTCATTTAAAAACAACAACAAAATTGTACAATGTGCTTGTGGTTACTGGCTCTTTGGTTCTGTGTCTGTTATTAAAACATTAACTAATGAGTACTGCTGATTACCACCAAGGGGTATTATTGCAATAAATTATATTTGTATTTGGAGTGATGCAAAATAGAACCATATTGATGATTGACAGCTTTACGTAATTTAAACACCATAATTGAAATCGCAACTCTTTGCTGGGAGCAAAACGCTTTTAAAAACAAAATGTAGCCTACACTTCATCACAGCCAATCTGCATATATTATAGTGGAGACAGGCTTATGTGTGGTAAACATAAACAATTGCCACTGAAATTCATTTCTCTAGAATAAACATCATATTGATTTCATACAAGTCAGAGAATGTAAGGTAAATCTCAGTTTAACTCGCATGACCTCTGTGGTGATCTGACTGCAGGATGTGATTATACCAATGGGAATCTTTGGATTTTTTGAACTTCTTAGTTGATCAATCTAATTTCTTCACATATTCAATGTCATAAATATAGGACCTTTTAAATTATATATATATAAAGTTGCAGCTACATGTTATTAGGGTGATCCCATGGACTGAAGACCTGAAAAACTACATTAAGTAGAAAAACTGGGGAACATTAGAGATACAGTAATACTACAGGTTAAAGGGAAATAACCAACAAGCACAAGAGCATTTATATTTGTTTAACCAAACAACTGTTATTAAAATGTTTTAGCTATTTTAATTTAACTACAAAATAATCTAATTCACTCTTACTACCTATAGGAACAATATGATATATAAAACAAAAAGTGTATAAGGTCACATCTGATTTCTGCATCTTTTGTGTTTTACTGTACAGAAAAGCAATTCTGTTTCTACAGTGTACATTTTCTACAACAAAAGAACTCTATGCTATAGGTACAAAAATAATCAATGAACAGTTTAATGGAGTAGCTATTTTATCCAACACATATTCCTTTAATTAGCTAATTTCAGAAAAGAAAATATCAAAAACATTTTGATTTGATCGCTGCAGGCAAACTTAAAAGATATCTATGCTTGCATTATCTGTAAGTCTTTTTTCTCCTTGTCTGGCTGCATGGACTAAGCAAGACTGAAATAACATGACTGCTCAGTCCTTCGACAGGATAGGTCCATTACAGGGTAAGAGAAAAAGGGACAAGTAAGAACGACCACTGAATTCTAGCCAATATATCTATCTATTGGAAGTAAGGGGAACCCAGATTAGCAAGAAAAAAAAAACCCATATGAACATGAGGAAAACATACAGTATAGTCTCCACAAAGTCAGTGGGATGCATTGGACCCAGGACACTGGAGCAGTGAGGTACTGTACCAGTGTTGAATTTCACAGCACTTAAAAGTTGAACAGTAAGGAATGAATGCAGAATAGAACAATGAAATTGTTTACTGAAGTGATAGCACAAGAGTTTAACAGTTGTCATAACAGGAAATATGGGTCAATGTTACCAGCAAGAATAATCAAGCAAGTGTCACATTTTCTAACTCATGAGTCACTGTGAACGCTACAGTACTTAACCAGAAAATCCTAATCCTTGTGTCTCAATGATTTCGTAAGCCTTACCACAACTTTGTATATAGTGGAATAATTCCAAAAGACTTCAATGACTAAGCTTACACTAATTCTGAGATTTAATTACATGCCTTTATGACTCTGAAAACATATGATTATATAACAAAGTGGACTAAAATATATTTAAAAATTATCGCATCAATGAACTGAAATGGTATGTTGTGAAACAAATAAACAAAACATTGACAGTGCAAATCCATTCCTACACAATGTTCACATATAAAAAAATAATTTAGAAAACTTGTCACCAAACAAATTGCAGACAGATTTATTTCATTTGCATGGCAAGTCAATTCATCCCCAAAAATATATATTACATTATGGAACAAGTAATAGGTTTCTTCAATGCTGAAAAGAGAAGAAAGAAAACACCCATGCACACCCAAAGAAGGCTCCACAGCCGAAACGTTGTGTTTTCTTTCTTCTCTTTTCAGCATTGAATAAACCTATTACTTGCTCCTTTGCAGCCTACGCTTGCTGATGCACCTACTGTAGCCACCTGAACTATATTATATTATGTACAGTATATAATGAGCAGTATGTTCAAAATCTGTTTTTCAGTGGAAGTGCTTCTCACAAAAGCTGTTTAATTAAAAAGTCCAGGTAATCTATAATAAGTACAATACATTTTCTAACACATCTTCCAGCTTAGGGCTATGGGGGACTCAGAGCCTATCTTGGCAAGCAACGGGCACAAGGCATGATACACTATGGATGAGACACTAGTCCACTGGCAGGGCAGACACATAGACACACACATGCACACACCCAGGGCCAATTTCCTTATAAGGCAATTTACTTACCAGTATGTCTTTGGATTGTGGGAGGAAACCAGAGCACCCAGAGGAAAATCGGGGGGAGAACATACAAACTCCACACGGATAGCACCCTAGGTCCGAAACTGAATCCAGGGCCCCAGCGCTGTGAGGCAGCAATACTAAATACTGCGTCATCGTGTGCCCCTAGCATTTACAAAGAAGCCAATATTACACAATAGCTCACCCAATTCTATCTTGCACATTTCATAGTTAGAAGGGCTCTTATCTCCTCTGTGCTCCTTATCATTATCTAGGCTGAAAGAATTGTACTAATTTAATAATAACAGAACTAATAGTAATCATCATGTTTGCAGATTTTTGCCTTTTTGGGATAAACTGCATCAACAGAAATATATAGTGTAACTTATTTCCTAAAATACAGAGCAATGATGCTGAGCAGCAATAACAAATGCACTGTACTGTACATAATGCAAACAATCTAAGCAGAATTGTATGACACCATGCAAGACGAATAAAGAACACTTAAGTGTTTTAAAACTAACTTTCCCAAAATATGTGCACTTGAACTCTTAGAGGGACCCGCGTTGATCAGGAACCTCAAACTGTTAATGCAATTTTAAAAGTAGGTCTTCAAATAACTACTTCAATTACGTATGAAATTCGAGCAGCAAAAAAGACACTAAATAGGCACAGCTGGATATAAATGGAAATGTGACATGATACATGGCATAAAAGGGAACATGTATTTGCCTTCTCATACAAAGAACTTAACTAATTCATCTAAGGGGGGGATAGAGTCCCCTTTCCCCCTTCCATGAATAGTAATGCAGGAGATGCATTACTAATATTGTACAGTATATGACATACCTCAAACATTCTTAAGACATACTGTCTCATGTTCCCATAAGACCTACTGTATATTAGATCTGAAAGAGCTGCTGCATTCAGGAAAAGCTGTAAGATTTGCATACAATATCTCAAATAAGGAAACAACCCAATTAGGACACAGTAAGGAAAGAAAACAGGGATGGCTTAGGATTTGAAGAGTGATATTAAAATTTCACATGCTCTGAAGCTTATGAATTGGTATCAATCTTCACACATTTATGAACACCCTCACCCAAAAGGCACACAGTATATGTAATGAGATATCACCAATATAAATGCATATGTGGTTTACTGGCAAGTGTCTGAAATTTCATTAAATATCAGATGAACATCAGCATATATCAGAGATACAAAATTGTATCTGCACTGACCATTTATTTGAGTCAGGCTTGGCACACTCTTATTCATGAGGGTAAAAGCAAACCTAGCAAATAATGTGCAGTATGCCTGCGAACAGCAACTAAGCATCGTTAAGAAAAGAAACGGTCTTAATGGTATTTTCAGGTTGAATAAAAACCACGATGAATTATAATATGAACTTTGGTGGCAAGCAAACACAGGCAGCAGGAAAAAAAAAAACTTTCCTATCCCGCTTTTAGGTACAAAAATCTATTTGGTCATATGACTGTTAAAGCAAAGATGTCACCGGATGGAAACAATGTGCGCTAAGAGAAAACAAATAAAAATGTTCATTTTATAGTCATAAATGTACAGTAGCAGTCAGTTGCGCATTCACTAAGCGCACCAATTTAGGCTCAACAAGTGATTAAGAACTTATTCGAAAAGCGGCACAGACCTCCGGCGGATTTCTATCTGCTAAAACAAATCTAATGCCAAAGAAATGAATGAAACCTGTCAGCGGCAGCGATATAATCGGGATAATAAACCGTTACAGCAACTTACAATTTTACAGACGTACTGTATATTTCCGGAAACAAACTGTACATGAAGATAGGAATGGGTGGTTTCACACCACTAGTTTTATGTATTCGGGCAGCAGTGTGGAGGACTGGTTGGGGCTCTGGAATGAAACAGTTGTGGGTTTATTTCCCGGCTGGGGTCTGATGCTGTGCTCAAGAGCAGTGCTTCGTTCAAGGCATTCAATTAAAATGCCTTGCTGTATAAATAGCAAAAATGTAAAAGTAATAAACTTAAAACGTAAGCGTTAGCTAAATAACCAGGGGGTCATAATACATTGTATATGTTAAATATATGTGGCTTATGAGATATATTCACTTCATACATTAGAGATGACAACCTCACAGACACGCCATCATAACGTTGCTGAGGAAATAATTCCTCGCATTTATGAAAAAAACAGCAGGCGACGTACTGTAGCTTACGGCACAAATCTGATTGACATACATTGTGTTATTCCCCCATTGACAGGAAACGTGTTATCAGTTCTTAAAATAAATAAATAATAGAAGCTGCATGATAGCGTTTGGTCTATCATCCACTGAAACCAGTATATCGCTACTGAAACGCGTACTACAGTACATGAGTGATACAAAACAAACAGGTGTTCCAGTACATACTGTACATAGCTTACGGTCTCTTAAACTTGAGAAGTCAAAATAATTTACAGTATTTCAGACCTCCCATACTGTTGTGAAATACCCACGTGTGCCGTCAAAATTAAAAGTTGCAAAATCTCAAGACCAAAGCTAATTTCATATGATGTTTTCAAGCATACATACTGTAGTATGGTCTGAACATTCTCAACTTCAATAAACGTAAAATACTTTCCATGCATTCGTGTAATAGGTAAGTCGTAACAGCGAGGATGAAAATAAAAGGCACGTTTACATCATTACTTTCCCTTTAAATCACAATTAAAGTAGCTTAATAAATTCAAAGCAACCCTTTCAAACCCCAAAGTGTGCCTGTAATGCTAGCTTCCCATCAACTCTTTGCAGTTAAAATAACAGTGTCCCCTGAATCACACGAAAAGCGAGCGTTCGCTTGGTATGGAAGAGAAGTAACAAGGCGCTCTTACCTTTTACTGTCTCACGGTCATTCATAGAGAAATGGTCATGCCGCCGCGAAACAACACCAACTTTGGGTAGGAAAACCGCAGCTGCCGACGAAACCGTGTAACTTCCTGTGAAAACCACGGAACAACTAGATAAAAGAGAGTGGAGGACCAGCAGGAGACTGCCAAGCGAGCACTCGGAGACAACTCCAGAGCGCAAGCACTTAGAAACCCAATATGCAGTAACAGACACTCAACGCTGTGTGTCCGCTTCAGAAGGGCTGGGGGGAAAACGCGAGAGAGAACAGTTGGGTTTGGAAGCTTTCACCTGACTACCGCCTGCAGCACAGAGCAGGAGAAGGAGGGGCCTGAAATACCTGAATACTCAATCCAGCCAGGTGGGCACAGAGTAGATTTCTCTATGATGATTCTTTGTGTTTCAGGAATATTGTGCCAATATAAAATACATACAGTGCTGTACAAGTCCATGAAAAAAATGATACCCTATATACAGTAAAAGTCCTGCTATTAAATTATGAATGAAAAACCGCAAACTTAATTTGTCTTCCTTCTTATACACGTAGACTGTACACATTGTCATGAATGATTTATGAGAAGGCCTTGTTTTATTTTTACTCCTCCCCCTACGGTGTTATTTTTAGATTGGTAAATTCCTTTAAGAACTCATTTTCTTGAAGGGATATCTTCTGAAAAGGTGGTTAAAAAATCAATTCATGAACCTGCTAGAAATTAGATCAATGCGATGAACTGGACAGCAAAATGTCTTCTAACATTATTTTTTTAACATTATTTATCTTATTTTTCTAGCATGGAAACCCACAGTAAAAACTAAGCTAACTAGCTTATAAAAAATACTGAAAGAAATTCAAAAATGATGTACGAGAGCACAGTCTAATCTAGTAAACTTAGCTCAATTAGACTCCAGATATTTCTCCACATATTCTCCCCAGGGAAAGAAAGCATTTGGATCAATGCTTGGCTTGCTTTATTCATGTTATTCATCCATATTAGAATTAACATTTCAATGAAAAGTAAATGGACACCAAAAGAAACACAGGCTATGTAAGACAGTGCCCTGATATCTAAAAATTAATAAAATTATGAATGCACTCTTTTTCTTTTTCACAAAGAAAAACCAGTACTAGTTCTCTTTTCTGGTGTAAATGGAGGCAATTCAGTTCGGCAAAAAAATAGTTTCTTATTTTGTACAGCCTGGAGAAGTACTGTTCATTCACCCATAGTGGTATTGTAAGAGTACTCACTCAAGTGTTGTACTGATAGCAGTCCACAGACCTTACCCATTACACCTCCATCCAGTATCGAAAGATAAATGTAGCTTTTTAGATGCAAAAAATTGCAGAGTGCAGTGCATTCAAACCATTCTTGCTCTCCCCTGGCTTTTGGTGAGGATTATCTAGTCCTCTGCTCCCCCATAATACATATACAGTATACAGTATACTGTATATATAAATGCAGCAGTCTTAATTTAGGTTTGGAACAAAACTGTGGAAGCAGCCACAACTGAAGTGCCTAAGAAAAATATATTTATTTTTCAACACTAAAATCTTGTTATCCCATCTCATTTGCTTTCAACAAAGCCACCTGCCATTTGGGTTATTTTCCTTCTGACGGTAAACATAATTGTGTGGCAGATTTTACCCAATTATGGAGCACTGAGAATTGAAGAACCTGAGATCTGCAATTCCCTTACAAAACCAGATGAGGTTAAGGTTCATTTTGGGCAGCAAATTAGACAAAACCTACACAGTCCTAAAATGAAGCAAAAAAAAAGGCAGAGAAATAAGGAAAAAGGAACTATTTAGACTGATGAGTCCACACTTCCATATTTCCTCTGTCATTTAAGCTTTTCTTTTTTAATTGTTTAAAAGACACCTTGCTTAGGAGTTATCATGCCATTCAGAGTAAAAGAAGGAAAGCGTGTAAAAAAAATAACTAAATTAGCAGAGAGCAAGGACTCATTGACCAGGAGCTGACCTTAATTTTAATCTGGCATTTAAATAGGATTTTTTGGGACAGGGGTGGGGGTGGAGAATGAGGGTTTGCAAGCTTCAGACTGCATTAGTCATTCCCTTGATAGAATTCCTCTGATTTTGACTTCAGTGGAATTTAAAGGGTGGTATAGTCGCATGCTGGTCTTGTGCGTGCTGCTACCTCTCAGCTCTTGTTTTCTGTCTCATTTCTGAAGTGGGTTGCATTCAATGGGTAGTTTATGTGTTCTGCTGTACCTTGGTCCATGCTGGTTTCCTCCCACAGCCTAAAAACATGCTTCCCATCTTAAATGGCATCTTTAAATGACAAAATTGCGACATCCAACCCACTGTATATGCATGAGCTTGTGAACATGTGTTGATGTGTGCCCAGTAATGGACTGATGGACTGCAATGCCATCCTGAGTGTAGTTCTACCTGGTGCCCTGTGTCTGCCAAGCTAGGCTCTGATTCACTGAGACCCTCTAATGATAAAGCAATTACTTAAATGGATGGATGTGTGAAATAGGAGATGGGATAACTGACCACAGGCAGAAAAGTGATCTAGCTGTCTTTAGTTGTGTTTCTCCTTAGGGAGATTTCAAAGTATAGACCTGTCCTTCAGATGATATGCACATGTGTTATGTATATAATGCATTAAAACGGACATTACAGTGTATTGTGAGAAAACTCATCTGTCTAGATTGACAGAACTGTGTGGTTATGGGCCTTATGTCTGCTTTGATTACATGCTTTACTATGCAACCACAGCTGTCAGGAGTAAATTTAGAATAATGAAATGAGCAATTACCTGTCCAAAATCTTGATGTCAGCTTATAAAACCTCTTGTCATGTTTTGGAACAGTCCTTTTGAGCCTGTATTGGCACACCATCAATTAAACTGTACTGTGATAGTATTGATATAATCTAACTGTCAGGGAACCTATAGGATCCTTAAATTCTACCTATAGGTTCCCTGACACTAACAAATACTATGACTTTTTCCTTACCATCTGATTCAATCACAGAAACATAAAACATCTGTCCTGTATTTTTTTCTACAAAGGACATGCTTTTCTTCTGTATACCTTTGAGAATTGCTTGCATAGGTCCTTCTAAAAGTTTGTTCTATTATTATGTTAATTGTGAACTAAGATTTTAAAATGGTATGTCAGCACAAATTAACTTATTTTTCACCAAATACTGTTACTTTGTCCTCTTTGTAGTGTCTACTATATACAGTATTGAGCCTCAATCCAACTGCTGTATTTTAGTGTTTCTTTTTAAATATATTTAAATTGATATGAGATAAAATATATATCAGACATCAATAGTCAGCAATTAATTTTGTTCCAAATGTAAATGAAGACAGCTGCATTTATCTTTAAAATATATACCAGGAGAATATAGGAAATAAAACTTTCACACACTCTTTCTTCTGGTTTCTTAACATCCTAAACAAACAGCACTTTTTGAAGCATATTCATAATCAAACATATGCTTCACACAGCTGGCCCTGTTCACATGCCGTCGATCCTGTAGAAGGGAAACTCCTAAAGGTCTTTACACATTATACATGTTGTGTTTCAGGTAAATCCTTTAAAATGTGATCTCAATGTACGGTAGTCAACCTGATCACTTAAAACATGCTGACTTCAGACACAGCAATGTGCCTTATCCTCAAGTGAAACTCTTTGGCATCATGAATTCAGGAAGTAACTTTTGCAATATTAATAGCCTTACCATAGCAACTGCCTTATCTATATGGTGAAATTAATGTTTAGCATAGCAGCAGTGCCATTTTTATGGTATAATCCCTTGGAAATCCATGTAATATTTATACCCCAGCTGAAGCAGATAACTCTTACTGAAAGCATTATAACAGTTACTCTTTTGAGTTAATCACAAAAGCACTGAAACAATTTTTTAGTTTCTACAGAAACCTCACTTATTGATGGAATGCCATGACTATGGTTGGTTGCCTTTCAGAGTATATTTGAGTGTTGCTTCCACACAGAATTTTGTAAAACCATAGTGGTTAAGCTATCTGTTTTGTGATACATTGTGGGATATTTGTAGGTGATTATTATGCTGTAAACAATCTCGATACTTGTAAGAAAGTAAAGATAATTCGTTTCAATTCATCCATTCACATAGAATTTTCCACATGGATGTTTTCTAATGTGTGCTTTGAGGCAGATGGATGGGCTGAAACACAGAATTTACATGCAGTACTGTATATAAATTTCATGTTATTCTGGATCCCTGAGAGAAAGAAAAAATATAAAAAATATAAACTCTAAAGTCCAACTCTGAAATTTTAACTTGGGATTTTCTTGGTAAACATTCATTCCTTTTTGAATTCTTAATTATTGTGTAAAAAAGAGCAACAAAACATCACATTGTTTTGTATGTGTTACAGTATGATACTATTGTATCACATTGCATATTCTACTGTACTATATTAGTATAAATCCACATTTTTTGCAGAGAGCTGTTCTATTGTTTAAGGACTGTGCTATTGAAAGAAGACTGTCCTGTTTATTTGGAAGGAGAATCAAATTTGTTCTTGGTCAACAAACAAACAAGGAACATAGTTTTCCATGGACATCAAATGCACATAATTGTACATAACTGAAGTTTGCTTGCTCTAATATTTGCCAAGCCACTACAGAAAAAGTAAGGAATGGATCACCCAATGGGTCTTATATTCATGTTATATATACTGTATATAGTGATAGTGAGGAGTGTGAATATAGCTTTTAGCATACTACTCTACATGAAACAGCTGCATGGTTCAGTACAATCTAGTCCACTGTGAAACTACCATACAGGGAAATCTTCTTTGCCATGACAACGGGATGGAATCAAGCCAGTCACTGGTTATATTTTGATAATTAAAGCTGTAGTGCGCTTATGAAGACAAACATCCTTAATGCATTATAAATTATGTAAGAGGAACAGGGCTTTCACATTTTGAAAATCATGCACCTGTCCCTTTACATTTAATTCAGCACTTTATCATCTTTGTTCCAGGAAACAACACTGAGTACAGAATAAGGAGTGGTTATACATATGTAATAAATGGTAGTAATATATAAAGATAGAATTTTCACAAGCTATTAAATTTGACTCTAGACTACAAAAAAGACTTTACAGTATGTAGATACTGTATGTACTGTACGTGTAGGTGTACAGTATGTATAGATTAAGCAATACCTGTATGCATTCAAAGGCTTAGTCACTGTTAACCGCATGTATTTGATGTTGCGGGTGTTTGTTTTTACAACACACTGTGTGTACAAATATATAATGACTTTTGTCTTCCTAAACATGGTGTCTGAATACATCAAAAGCTCATAGCAAAACCACTCTGTTTCAGGATGGGTTTATCCTATCACAGACAAAGTACAGTATGTCATAGTTTAGTTTGGCTATTTAGTTCATTTTTCCAATTAAATAAAATGTGTTTGGAAACTGAGCTATTCCAAGTAATACATCCAAAAGATTCTAGGCTTCTGGGTTTGCATGTGGTGAAAGCTACACCTACAGCAAAGGAAAAACCAAAATAATGGTGAAAGTCCAGATTTCAATAAGCTAACAGTCTCATAGGATTGCAGGGGAGTTTATGGGAGCTCCCTTGATCTGTCTATGAGAAAAACACATTTGAAATTACAAAAATAAAAATATTCACTATAACCATATACAGTACAAGCCTTCTCATATTTCTGGCAAAACTTTACCAACACAGTAATTATGTGAAGTGCAATAGAATAAATTAAAACAATACTTATTTCGGATGAGATCTTTCCATTTTTTGCACTAGGAAGCAAACCAATGTAATCCAGCCTTCACAGCAACAAACAGAAATACTTCAGAAGGTATCCGTTTTTCTTTTTCTTTTTCCCAAAGAGAGTTTTAGATCCGGTCAAAAGAATCTGTTAAGTGTTCTTAGGCAGAGAAGGTTCATACCTTCCTCATGGTTCCCCATTAACTTCCAGGATCATTTTATAGAGCTTCCTTATTAAAGTTTAATACTGTACATCTCTTTTCAAGAATATTTTCTGAAATCTCTCAGGAGATCACAATTGTTCCCCGTCACTTAATTCAGCTTTTCAGACTGGAAGGGAAATTTGTAAATTGCAAAATAAGGGGGAACATTAGGCATGTTTTTCTGAAATTTAATTCCATTTAAAAGAGACCCCATTCCCTTGAGATTTTTGTTCCATGGTCTCTCCTTGCAAAAGGTATAAAATCACCTGCTTTCTTAAAACATCACTAGAAAGGGATTTTCTTGTTCGCATCCCTAACAGTGATGGTAAGATTATAAAATGCTTTCAAGACTCAGTTTTGAACTATAGATGGTAGGCAGAGAGGATAATAGAAATGGAGGGATTACAGAAGAATCAGTTTAGTTTTTGTATAAAACAAAAATGACTTTTTGACAAGAAGTGATGATCTTTTTGTGGACAGAGGCAGATACAGTATGGCTTTTGAAGCAATTCTGAAACTACTAACCTTCCCATTGGCTAGTTCAACCCTTTTTCCTTTATCCTTAGAATGACAATGTAGCTCCAGGATAAATTCTCCCCGATCCCGTTTTACAACATTAGCGTTCCAGTATTTACTCTCATCAAAATAATTGTTAAATTTGTTATGACTTTGCGCTGACAAAGTAGGATGGTTCCACGCACAATCACAATCTCGGTGATTAAACAGTTCCAATTTTAGAAATCTCTGGTGGTGTGTTACAGCTAGGCTATTGCGTATTTTGTTTGCTGTGCTGTCCATTTGGCAACTTTGTAAAGTATTGTAGGTAATGATACTTTTGCATACTCAAGAGAAGTGTCGCTGGAGTATACTTAATTGCTCACCCTGAATTCTGCATGGTTTTAGAAAGGTTTAATGAGCTATGAGAATTACTGTTACCATGGAAACACTTTGAACAGTGTCCAGCAGCAGAATAATAGATTAGACATTTGGATTGCTTCAGTTAAGTTGGAATGTTTGCTGTGCACTGGGTTTCCAAAGGGAATCCTTTTACACTGTAGCAAGTCTTTCCAATGATAAAGGAGCAATGATTTTGTTTTGCTTGCACTAATGGGCTGCTGTCATTACAATACCACTTGTAAAATAGCAGGAACAAAAATTCTACACTTAAAAATTTGGATACTATAGATTATATTTAAGTCTTTGCTGTTAATTACAAAATGTCTAACCAGATACAAACCGGACTATAATCATCCTACCCTATTTGGATTAGGCAGAGGGATGTGAATTATCCTGTTTTTCAAGCAGCAATACAATGTGGTTGTATCTGAATTCCAGGGTATGGTCCTGGGAGTGTTGTCACTGCAGTACAGACCACAGCAATGATATGACTCCACTATCAACACTCTCCAGTGCATCTCCACCTCTTTCATCTCTGTGAACCTCTGCCTCCCACACAGCCCTGCAGCTTCAGTGCATCCATGCAGCCTCCCTGCTCTGTGAGACATGTGAGATGGTTCTCTCTGACGCCCGAACGCTGCCGCTCACGTTTCTGGCACGGCGATGATGTTTTTTACACCCACTTCTCATCTCAGAAAAGGCAGCCAAGCCTTGGCGTGTCTTTGCAGCAGTTGGGTGGTTCAGTTTCTCTAACGGGAGCTCTCCTGGTTTGTCATGCAAAACTGGGACCTTGGAAGAGGAACGTCATCTGAGACGAGAGGAATGGAACAGTTTGGGCTGGAAACTGCACTTTCGTCAAATGCAGAAGGAGAAAGCGGCCATAGCAAAGCAAGATGTTCCTTGTTTATTGTGCGTGTTGTGCCTCTACATTCTGCTTATTTCCTAGTTTTAAATCCCCTGGGAGAAATGCCCCTCAGCTGTGGTGTAACATCAAATTAAGCAGAAGCATTCTTGACAGTTTATGAATTGACATGAAACGACAAATTAGCATTACCATTGACTTCATAGAAGGTCAGCAATGAATTGAACCAATTTCCAAGCGCAGTGCACCAAATGAGGAATGGAAATTCCATTGTAATACACCATATCCTTTGCAGTTACCAACTACAGATGGTAAAGTAGCCTTGAGGATACCACATTTCATCATTTTAATTAACATATTAAAACCACACTTGAAAAGAAATGTCTCTGATTCTTAGTGATCTGTCGTTTTAAAAGACAAATGAAGACAAATGAATACATGCTTGCCTATCTATAATCTACTGATATCTATAGGTCTAGACAACAGATTCTTAGTGGGATCAACTTAAATAGCTACTTATTTGATTCAGAACATGAAAAGTAATTGACTTCTTATTTAGTTTTTTAATAACTTTCTAAAATAATTTCATCACCACATCTGCACAACATTTACTGTTGAAACTAAAATCCAAAAGTAAAACACTTATCAAATATTTATTAAGATGTGTCTTCTAGTAAATTAAAGGTTATTAATGCTATTGGTGTTATATTGGTATGTGTATTTATTGTTTCATACCTTTATTCTGTGTAGCAGTATAGAATGAGGTAAATTAATATCTTACACAGAGGTACATGTACAGTACATCTAAGCTGGCATACACTGCTGACAACAAAACGATGTTAGAGGAAATTAAATCCCGAGTGTACATTGAAAGAGCTGACTGTCCTACCCTGGGCAGAAATCCATGTGACTTTTAGTTTGATAAAGATTTCTGTATTATAGACCATTTTTTTCTTGCAGAACCTTTTTTTTCCTGAGTAAGAAATATTGGCTCATTTTCAATGTGTCCTGTGCTCTCCAGGGATTGCTGGTTAAGCCCATGCATCCTATCTCTTGACCTACAGTATTCTGTGCCACTCTCTTCAATGTCCAGCTCTGCATTCAATGGCTTTGCAGACCTGTCATAACCTCTTTCTTTAGTCTCTGGAGGAATTCTTTCCTGGAGAAAAGTGACATGTCCCTAATTCATTGCAGAGGAAGCCACAGTGCACTGCTCCCAATCTGTTATGTCAAGCAAAGGTTGGGTATCACGTCTGCACTCTTTTCTTAGAGGATAGTGCAAAGCAGTTGTAGCTCAAATCTGTGCATTTATAATGACGTGCTGTTTTTTTTTTCTCATTTTAGTTTAGGGATGTTCAACATACACATTAACAGATTAACTCATGAGGCCTTTATGTTGTCTTCATGAACAAATAACTCAGAGAACAGCCGTTCTTCTTTATCCAAATTATTACCTTTGCATGATTGTTTAATGAAAAGAAATGTGGTTCACAGCAATGCAAAATGAACACTACAAAACAAAATAATGTTTGTGCCTTGACTATAAATGCAAGCTAGCCAGCCTCCTCTTTTTGTTTTCTTTTTTCCAATCAATCACAAAACACAGGGGTCAAATATGAATTAAACACATACTTTCATGAAAAGCTTAGACAAGGTAAGGACTGCATTTAGTATTCATAAACTCGAAATACATCTTATTATATTCCCACTTCAGTATTATTGAAGATGCCGTGATTTAAAATTGCCCAAGAAGTCCTTCAAAAACACTTCATGCTAGTTTACTGAGTTCCATTAATAATTGGCTTTGAGATCATGATAAATGCAAGACAATCTGTTAAAATTTGATTAGAAGGATCACATCTGTGATACAGATAAAAGTGCCAGGAAAATCTTGACTATAGTAAATCAGCAATGCCTCAAATGTTTACGGTGATTGATTCAATTGTCATGGTTTTTTATTATAAAATCTAATAATAAACAAATACTGGTTAGTCTAGGTTTTGTCTCTATTATGTACTGCAAACATATTAGAAACTTTTCAGCTTGATAAATGTACAGTATATAGCATAAACGTTTATTCTCTCCTACTAAATGAAATATACAATTTTAAAAAGACATTTGACTTTGAAAAAACTTTATTTCTCTACCCTTTTTATACAGTATATACAGTACAATAATAAAGTACATGTATCTTTCTGCTCTGTATATATTGTATTTGCTTCTCTGCTTATAAACTGTATTTACAGTAAATATTAAAAAGTAACACACTCATGAAGCATCAGTTGTAGTTAGGATTAAAACACCGTAAGAAAGATACTAAAAAAATGACAGATCCCATTTGATTAAGCTTAATCACAAGCTTGATTGTGCTTAATCATGAGACATGGAATTTGTTAGCAATGGAGTATGCACTCAGCTGGCATTATCATTAAAATGTATCAGGGAAAAATATGAGGAAAACAACAACGAGAAAGATGCATTCTAGAATTTAAAACTTTTTATCACAAAGTGGAATATCTGAAATTATTCAGTTGTATTATATAATCAATTGATTTTAAATATTTTAAGTAAGGATAGGAATGGTAGCGATAAAGTTCTATCTCTAAATGTTTTGTATTTGCAAAGGTGCAGGGATTGCATGCTCAAAATATTTGTGTATTTGCTGAAAAATAATGTAAAGACAGGGTACATGTGCTGACTTTTAAATCCAGCAGCTTCTACACTTCAGATGAGAAATACAACAGCTTAGAAAAGTGAGTGTTCCTGGCTCCTGAGTAGCTCAAGCAGCACACCTGCTCATTGGGAGCTTGAGCCTGGTCATGTCACTAGCTAAGTGTGACCAGATTCTCCAAGCAAGAATTCACAATGGACAGAGCGCTGCCAGCCCCTGGGACAGGAGTGGAACTTACCAGCCAGGGCTCTCTGGGCTGTCAGTAAAACAGCACACACCCCGAAAGACTTGCACTGAAATCAGAGAGGGATGCACTACTCCCTCAAACAGTGCTAACCCTCCTGTATGTTGCTGTGGAGCTTGTAGCATGCAAAATGCTGATCGTTTTGGATTTTGATGATGGTTTGATGGCTGGGTGATTCGGAGAAACCTGCCTGCCCTTTCTTTTTCTCCCCATGCAATACAGACATCATTGATCTGAGCTGAGCTGTGAAAGAAATAATTCAAAGTCCCAAATTACAGAAGATGATTCAAAATTGGCAAATAAATATGGTGAAGTGAATATACAGTACTATACAACAAAAAAAAGTACTGTAGGAGGCTTTACTACACTGATTTTGGGGCTTATTTTCTCATCTTTTCTAATGTTCAGACTACTTGAAACAATTCAGGATGTTACATTTACAGTATCCTAGCCACAATTGTCTCAGAGGGCACAGAATGGTACCTGTTACTTAGGCTCTGAATCCCAGCGGTACTGAAAGAACAATCTCAATATTTCACTTTGCCTCACAGTCTGTAATTTTTGCAGTAAATGTGAACGTCCCTGAGCTGATCGCTTTAATGCACAAATGTGTTTAACCCATTAAAAGAAGACGATTATCTTTCTACAGTCTTGCTCATGTGTTGGAAAGATTTCCAGTCATTTATAAAAAACAGATTGCCATGGGAACCATATTTCCAGCTTCATATTCCCATGGTTCCTGGACTCTGTTTGCAAAGGCAAAGTCACAGCAACCAATAAAAAAAACCTGATTAGAACTTATTACATAGGTGTGACTGTGTCTGAACGCAGGTTCCTGTCCATTGACAGAAACTGGAAAGACACAATAGATTTGAGGCACTGCTGGAGTAAACTGTAAATTGGTTGAAATAAAGCAATAAACAGAGCTGTGTGACTCTTTTGAAAGGATAGAAATAAGTTAAAACAGGTAGGTACCAGTGGGAAATGTCTTTACAATAAATCATTCCTAAAATTAGAAAGTAAACGTGAGCATATTTCTTTGAATTCTTGTTTTATAAAATACATCTTTTGTGATTCACCAATTTGACCTTCTATGTAAAATTCCGAGACATGTTTAACCATTAGCAGCAGATGAGGACGGACTGCAAGCAAGCCTACTGTACATTAACTGATTGATTCATTACAGCCATTATATATTATAAAATATGATTAAACATTGAAAGTTCTAGAAATGGTAGATTTGAATCATTCTAGCTTGTGCAGCATAACACAAAGACCTAATTGGGAAGTGGGACAATATTTAGGACATTATAAAAGGCATCCCGTAACAACTAGCATTAGCATAGAAGACTAAAAAACAGAGAGAAAAGTGGCTATCACTATACTACAGTATGTGAAAAAAACACAAATGTTCAAGTACCACAGTTGTTTTAAAGATGTTCCTGCATTACATATTATGGGATTTGGCTGAACAGAGAAACGATGATTTTCTCCTCAAGAGGTTCTTGTCTAGTTAAATTTAAACTTTAAACATTCCTATTCTTTTATTTAATCGTAGATATTAACATTTTTTATTCTTCCAATTAAAATAAGTTGCATTGCTTCTCTGATATGTGGAAAAATATTAGCAAGAATATTAGCTTTACAACACAACCTTGTGAATATTGTCAAAGTGGTGAGTACCAAATTTTGTTTGAATGTACACTGACATAAAAGTAGTGCTGAGGGAAAAAAAATGTCCTTCATCTGTAGAACCTTTTTCTATTACACACCTAACCAAATAAAGGCCTACAGTACATTCTGCTCAGTAAAGATGTTTTATTTGTGCGGTTTGCATCACATCATTTTGTTTTGCAGATACGGTATATTTACATATCTATCAGCACAAGCTGCAAATGTGCTTTTTTTCTGAATGGACAGAAGTTAAATGAATTACAGATATCTCCTAAGATCTCTCTGTATCCGGCTAATCAATGGATTGCTACATAACCTTAACTGTGTCAAATGAGTGACGATTACAAGCCTGTGAACCAGATGGCTCCTTCAATTTCAGCACAGAGAAGGAAAAGGTGTCCCAGTTTGTGTATTTTTTTTCCACTGCTCCTGGTTTCATGGGAAAGGTAGAGAAAGCCAATTAATCATGGCAACCTCCCTGATGTTTTCACCTTCATTTGTCTTTGGATCTTTGTGAAAAGAAAGTAGGTCAACAGCAGCTGCAGGACTAAGTTTGGTATCATACCCTTGAAGTGAGCTTCATGTAGGCACAAGAAAAATGTTCTCCTCAATGCCCAAAGAAACATGTCCCTGGGACATCATCTGAAGCTCAGGTGAAGTTTAAGTGCTCATACTCCTGCAGGACATACAGTATAGAATTCAATATATGATGGAAATTCTGAGATACCAGGTTATCTGCAACTAGAATTTAGTCAGTACAGTATTCTGTATCAATACACAGGGGAGGAAAGGTGTTTCTAAGGGGTTAAGGTCGAGGGTGGTATACAGTAGATCTTCTAAAACAGTCCCCCATTTCAAATATCAATATGGTCATCTTTTAAAATTCTAGTTTATATCTCACAATCCTAGCATTACCTTTATTAATTTAGTTAGTTTATTCCACATGCTGACACAGCATCACTTTTTCTTACCCACACGAGTATATTGCTTTTTATTGCTTGCCACTGAGTCAACCACAAGAGATTAGATCTGAATTTTTGCTGCTGTGTGTTTTTATATGTGTAGATAGAAAAATGTCTATGTAAATGTGAGAAACAATAGATAAGGACTTCTTTCCATATTTAAAAAACAGAAAAGCATATTTGTGCACCACCCAAGCCTTGTCAAGGTTCCAGTACAGGCATGCAGCTGTTCACATTTCAGTTTTCATGCGGACAGTTTTTAAAAATCACTTTTCGTAAGCTGCTAAAGTAAAGATCACCATGAAGATAAACCTCTTAATTGCACACAGCTTCAGGACTGAACATCTTTCACCTCAAGGTCCTGCAGTGTCAATCTGTTTTGGTTCATGTTAAGCTGAAGTTGTGGCTTGCTGTGCTCCTTCTAATGTAAAGCAGTTCCAGTAGCTACTGTAGTATTTTATGCCAGGCACCCTGGAAGGCTTTTGTGCCAGAAGAGAATAGAAAGCATTCTCAAGACCACACACTGAGCAAGTAATGATATAACTTTTCCCCTTTCACTCTTACCAGACAGACCGCATGTCTACACTCTATAAAGTTCCATCAAGGAGGACTTTTTTACCCTTTTTTATAATGTTTTTCAAGTGCTGTGAATTTGTAAGCAAAATTGTATTCTTGTCCTCTTTGAGATCAAGAGTAAAAACAAATGGTGTGGGAGTGTAGGAGCTATTCTTTTTCTGGATGATGTTAAAAGGGAACTCCAAAATGGACAATCACAGTTAATACTATAAGCATTAAAAGGCAACACTGATACTGAGCGGGCAGATTCCCAGGAGAGAAGGGAAAGTTACCCAGGACTTTGGCTTCTTTGTTAACAGGGTAAAAAGGTATACAGAAAAACTTGATCTGAGAAAGTCATGCAAAGTGAAGCGGATCCCTTCGGAGAATGTTAGTGGTCAGGGACGACGCGACAGAAAGCAGAAATAGCAGTAATTGCTGTAATAGCAGGACAGCCTAGGAGCATAATGATGACAAATGCACATAACTTGATTATCTATTTAATGTACTTGTACTACCTTTCTTCCCATCTGATCCAATCAATCAACAGAAAGCCCTAAATCAACATTAATATTATTTTTTTAGATGTCCAGAAACACCTGTAATATTTACAGAACATACAGAGATGGATTTGGAAACCCCTGACTTCATATATATGTGACATACTGTATATACAGGATGTCAAACAGATACCAGGGCTCTCACACTTTGTTTTCCCAAATTAGTTACTGTATCACTACTCTGCTATAAGGTACTAGAGAATTATTTTACACCACTGGGTTTATTGTAAGACAATATTTTGTTAAAAGAGACATTATACAGTACACAAATGCAAACTCACGTATAGAAGTAGGGTAGAGTAGTTTATTGCCATATGTACATGCACATTAGAATTCTTAATCGTGCATGTATTCCTAATTAGAAAATTAATTTATTTATTTTTAGTTTAGAAAAGTGGCCAATTTTTCACTACACAGAACTATAAAACTAAAAGCATGCAGCCTAAGTTGCCACTTGTAACAAGTAGTGATTCGGCCATTCCGTATAATAAAATGTAATCTGACACTTCATAAAAAGTCATTTGATTTATTTCAAAGCACTCTATAAAGGCACAGGACACAGGACATAAAGCAGAACAATGAAAAATGACTATGTTTTCAGTTTATAATCATTCCAAAAACAACTCTATTAGCTATTAAGGGGATTAGATCAGTCCGATTTCCAAATATTTCAATTTCTTCAGGGTGGGTTCATTGTCACAAAGTAAAATTTAACTTTCATTACCATTGACCAACCTAGAAAACTAGATTTTGTTCAGGCTCAAAAGAATGAACAGGGAAAGATGAGGTTAAATGAAAGAATCCTTCCTCTGTCCTAGATACAGAGCAATGCCCTGCTTTCTTCATCTGATCACCAAAATAGGGCATGACTTAGTTTTCCAAACGTCTGCAGCTTCTGATGCTGTGGACTAGGTGTATTGTCAAAGACAAAGAAGTTGACCTATCAGTCATCAAGTACATTCCCAGAATGTTTAAGATAAGAAACATAGAAAAAGGACAGGATACTGTAGTTCTTAGGAAGAGAACTCTGTGTGTTCTAGGACTCTTAAAGACAGCAAATTATGTTCTCTATTTTTATAAACGTTTTTATGTGCTTACTGATGTATTTCATTATAACAGAAAGGGGAATTTTTTATTTTTAAAGTGTACATTAGATTACATCACGGGACATGTCAGTAATACATGAACTACATAAGCACAAATTCTTGATGATCCTTTGTCAAATGCACTGTTTGAGTTAACTTTGAATAATAAAAGGCAAACACCTCTGTAAGATAATTTGTTCATTGAGTAAACGTTAGAGTTTAATTCATGGATAATTTCCTGGATGCCACCTTATTCATATTTTTTGGTGTCTAGGTTTCCATTAAAACTTAATATTGGAGAGGAGGTTTTCTTTTTAAAAAGTGCAGATCTTTTAGCAGAGCATTTCAAGGTCTGTGGATAAAATTCATCGTTCCTCATCAACAAAAATCCTAATCAATGTTATTTCTTCTTATTTTTCTAAAAGGAAATGAAAGTCAATTGAGGCTTAACATGAAAAAGAAGTTAATTAATTCAATGGCTCTTACATTATGCAAACATTGTTTACACTTTATTTGGGTGCACGTGCTGCTTTAGTATTTAGGGAAAAAATACATTTTCAAGGATATTTTGTTGAATTCCCACTCCACTTAATGCCAAAATCCACTGTGATGCTTAAGGAGGTTTGTGGCTGCTAAAAGCTGTGATGTCACAAAGCGCAAAGAAAGACGTTTCTTCATAGTTCAATCCCGCCATCTAGTGGTTTTGAAAGCACAATACACTAGCCCGAAAAATAGCGTCACCTTTCCTCTTGGGCACCTCAGCAGACTGTCCGGCCACCCATTAAGAGAAAATGAGACATACAGTAAGAAACACAGAACTGAAATTATAAAGTACTTAACACTCAGGAAGGTGGACTGTGAACTCAGTTTCTCCAGCATGTTGTTGAAGTTGAAGTTCATCAGAGTCAATTAGCTACCAGTAACTAAATGAGAAAGACTGGCCATTTGGTTTCCTCTTGTATCTTTCCCTTATGTTCAATCCAACTACACTCTCAAAATCCCTCAGGAAAAAACAAATACATACTTGGACAACAAGCAAGAATAAATAAAAAGAATAAACAAGCACACAAAAAAATAAGGAGAAAGATGATCTGTCTCAGATTGGATCTGGGTGTTGCTGCTTCCACATTTGAATTTCAAAAGACTACTTGCAGGAAATCATACAAAGCAAAGATCTAAATCTATTGTAAGTTAGGATTTATGTCAGGTCCAGAATATATTCACCTACAGTATATACTATAGCTTCAAGTGGTCTCCTTGAAGAGGGAGACTCCATAAACTAACACAACTGAACTTAAATAAACAATAAACCATATATAATAACAAGCAATTTATATTTGTAAGCAATTTACTGCTAGTTTTTAAATACTTACAGTGGTAAACCAAGATAAATAATAATGTACAGTACATTAAGAAAAACTGTAGTGTTTAAACCATAATTTAGGTTGAGTGATTGCACGCACCGGATGTAGGTACAATAGTATTTATCTTTTGCTCTGGGAAGAGCCTTTTATACTCAGACTAGGCCTATGGATATTTTTAAATGTGTGTCCGTAGGAGACAGAAGCAGTACATAATACACATAACTCTCAAAATAAATAATGTGTGTCCTTGCAGTACAGTATAATTTAGAAAGCCTAATTACACCCAATCAGAAGGAAAGGTCAATAATTGGACTTTTTATTCTCTGTTAGCATTTCTGACATGGTAAATCCCCATAACTGTCCACTTAATTAGTCAAGTAAAATATGAATCCAAACAAAAGTGCTGCTCAAAGACAGAAATGGGAAAAAAACGTCTGTAGCTGATTTAGTACCATGACACCACAAGGTACTATCTTTTTGGAAGAACTAGATTTTATTAAGACACAAATGCAGCAGAGTAAGTATCAGATGCAATTGGTTGTCAGTTTAATTTATCTCCATGCTGGTTAATAAGTAGTAAGTAGAGTACCTGTGGGACTTGTTACTATGGAACTTGGATGATGAAACAGCATTTCCCTGTGTCCCATGGGAGTTGCACTAAGTCGTACAATTCAAGAGCAATATATAAAAAAACAGCACTCGCCAAACAATGTTATAAGGATTTAATCATGTGGCTGAAAGGTAATTTATTTGTTTTGTACACTTTAGATGCTTGGTGGGCAACTGCTTGAATGGGACCATAGGTTTAATAGCACAGCACATGTTCCACAATATAAAGGGTATTGTCATTAGTTCAAAAGCTTAATTTTACCAGTCTGTGGTTTACCAGATTTATGAAAGCATTTTACAAACACTGCTTAATGTAAATGTGGCTTAATGGAACTTTGGCTTCAGAGATTTATCTGCCTTAAAGTCCCTGTTTAAAGAAGTACAAACAAAAGGGGAGGATCTGCAAGTGATTTGTGCAAGTAAAATGTGCATTCATGAGAAATCACACTGTAGCTAAAAAAAGAATCAGAAATCTAGATAAAATGGAGGGTTTTGGGTCATTTGGAGGTTATAATATGCCTTTTCTTCCACATTACTGAAATGATTAATATAATTTATTCATATGGTGTCAGGTAAGACATGTATGAAGTGATAAAGACAATGGGACCAGTGTACTGTATATCCCCATGGCACACAAGAGCTCAGAAGCACCATGTACTGCAAGTAATCAAAGTGAGGAAACCTTGAGATGATCATTTTCAATGTGTTTTCTATAACTACTGCCCTGATTCTGGCATACAGCATGGAGACTATTACTAACACTGTTCGGAACAAGTTACCCAGCCATGTTGCTGAAGCTGAACACCTAAAACATCCTTTTAAAGATCCTTTTAAAGCTTAGTTTTCTTTGCATCAGGTGGCTGCTAGTAACCAAAGGAGCTAGATGGTCCAAATGACCTCCTCATGATGGCTACCTTTACTGTGTTTTATTTAATACTAATACTATTAGGTTAAGATCTTAGATTAACATGATCTTTATCCAGGATTGATGACAGTAAACCCAGAAGAAAACCTCCAGTCCAGGAGAGCCTTGATCTGCTTCATTAAAGCTTTGTTCCTGAAAAACAAGCAGCTCCTTTTATGTAGTACATTAATAATCCAGTTTATCAGAAAAGGCTGTCTCTCTATCCAATATACTGTAAAGCTTTTTCAGCTTTATGTGGAGTTCCAGCCAGGGCTGTTACAAAAGAGATGCAATGCAACATTCATTTTTAAAACTATAATTTACTGTGGGAGACATGCAATTTGTCAGATTCTGAACACAACACTGCTGGAGAATAACCACTTTGACCAAAGAGTTATCAGTAATTGACCCCTGTTTACGTAACATTTTGTGAGGCCACAACTTTTAGAAACATAAAATAAAATTGCTTGAGACCAGAACTTCAGCGAGGGTATATTTAGCCATGAAAAGAGACACCTTAAAAACATTTCCGATGGACGATAGAAGGACCAGCTTCTTCATATTCATCTTTGCTGATCCACATCTGTTGGAAGGTGGAGAGAGAGGCCAAGATGGACCCCCCGATCCAGACGGAGTACTTGCGCTCAGGAGGGGCAATCATCTAAAGAAGAGAAGGCTTCTGTGACGCATGTCCAATGCTAAGCAATTATTCTCATTCTGCTTTACCATGTGTCTTTACAACACTGCCAAGACCTCACCACTCACCAGACTCCAACCCCTGTAAGACTCTCTCACTCTTGAGTAGCGTAGCCAGTAAAGGTGTTCACTCTGAAAGCTGGTTGAGCCTTCAGAGCCCTGTTCTGTCACTGGCCAAAAGTGACCAGGTTTCTCCCAGAAGCAGCACAAAGTGATTCTGTGTACCAGTCCACCAGGGCCCTCTTCCAGTTGTGAGACAACACTTAGGTTTCTTTACAGTAGAATACTACCTTTCCTATTTTAAGTCTTATTTTCTATGAACTAGAACATCCATATTTTCTTTATTTTTCCTCCACCATTGTATGGGATATTATCTTTCTGTTTAAACACAAAGGGTTTGATGTGCTCATTGTAGTATGCACATTACACTGGTCTCATTTCCTACAGTATGTAACAATTTGTAATGCTCCATTTCCATCCACTGATTTTTTATGTACACACAGTATAAATAAATCTGTTACATTTTGGCATATTCTGTTTGCAACGTCCTCAGTTAAGATGATTGGCATATTACCGTTAAGTGGGAGCACACAGATGGCTCTTTCCTTCAAAAAAGGGAAATTGTTTTTGCTTTCAACATGTCAGTTGCACATTAAAATGCTTAAACCGATGGAGAAAGGCTCATCTTGGGTGGTGTTTTATTGCAGATGGGGCACTAAAATAGACTCTGGGGAAAGAAATCTGGTCACATGTCCAAATCCTCCTGATTTTTTCATCCAGTCCAATTGGCTGAGCATTTGGCTGCAGTGTGCGGCCTCATAAGAGTTCCTAAGATCATTTTTTTTTGTTCTAGACTTTTGTGCATACATAGAAAAATCTAAACTGCAAACAAATAGGGTACAAAATAAATGAAAGTTATTTGGGGACTTTTATTACTTATTATTTAGTATGTAATTTTGAATAAGTTCCTTGCACCTAAGTCATGACACCTTCTCCTCTACAGTATGTTGCTGGCCTAAACTACAAGAGTTGGTACTGTTACAGATCGAAATGCATGGCATCCTTTAAACCAGCCCTCTTTAAAACAAACAAAAAACTTTACAAGAGTCAGACAGAATCTGGCTCTGCTAAACTGTGCAGCCACAGAGCATATGACAGCTAAACAATGTACACCGAGTACTGTGAGAGGGCCCTCTACAGTAAAACTCTGCCCTCTGCAGAAAACCATTCCTGTCTATTTTTTCTGTCTATGCCTAGTTAAGAATTTATAAAACAATTTATTGGAAGCTATTAATGGATACCAGTGAACCAAAAATAAAAACAGCTTAGGAGATAAAAAAAAATCTGAAACAACTGGAGCAATTTGCTGCTTGCTTGGATGCTGTCCACAGCTTCCTCTTGCAAACATAACCAGCAGCAATGTTTCTATTTAAATCCTCAATACAATCATCTCCTAGCACTTGTGCTGGAGAGTCAAAAGTACATTGTTGTTTAGCTGCACTGTGATTACCCTGGTGGAACTATATCTAATCCCTAGATTTTTGAGGGAGGAACATAACACAAATTTTTATAAAAGCTGCCTGACAAAGAACAGTTGGATGGGATGAAAAGAATTCTAAATCCCTGTTGCCTCACATAAAGCTTTGCTGCTAAGAGATAAAGGAAAAAGAACAGGAATAGAATGCTATCTTCTTCAGAAATTACCACACATTATGCAGTAAATTACCTGGCTGTCTTCATATGTTATGCAGTTATCCCCAAAAAAGTGATATCTTTATATTTTTTGACCAAACATAATATACACTTAAACTAGGACCTAAACTGCTTAAAGATGTGTGTCCCTTTGCTGACATACTATAAAGTAAGATTTTCCAAAATATTTTTCTTGCAAACCAAATCAATCAATTATACTAGGTAACACAGTATACTGTTTATGACTCAGAAAAAAAGTAGAGAATGGTTAGCACATGTGATATCATCCAAGTGGGACAGACCCGAAGCAAGAAGAATGGATTATTCTTCATACCTTGATTTTCATAGTACTTGGAGCCAAGGCTGTTATCTCTTTCTGCATTCGATCACCGATGCCTGGGTACATTGTAGTTCCACCAGACAGCACATTGTTGGCATAGAGATCCTTTCGAATGTCAATATCACATTTCATGATGCCATTGTATGTGGTCTCATGAATACCTGCAGATTCCATACCTGTTAATGCAATAGATATAAAATTAAAGCTTAACAGCAGTGCAAGACAAGTCCTATACACTATATACTGTACCATTACTACCATTGTTCTGTTGTTAATCTGAAATAAGTACAATTGCCACAAGGTGGCATTCCACAGCTTTCAGTTTTCATTGTAGCGTATTGTGACAAGGGTTATAAAAAGCTCATGTTTGCAGCTTTTAGGGTCTAGAAACAATGGGTTATTTACCCAGCTGTAGCACCAGAAGCCACAGAGAATCAAAGGGGATTTTTGGAGAATGACTCTAGTTTATCATAATAAGAGTGAACAATCAACACCCAGAAAAGAATGGAAGCAAGAGAGGGGACAGAGAGAGAGCAGTGAGGCACGTGAGAGGACCTTGTTCTGATTCATCTTAAAACCAATTCTAGCTACAGTAAGTACTTATAGCGGAGCAGTGACACTGTGGCTGGAAGGTTTCCAGTTCAAATCCTGCGGCTGGTAGAGGAATCCTACTCCGCTGGGGTGCCGTAGAAATGGCTGACCCTGTGCTCTGACCCCAGGCCTCTTTCCCTGTCTGTGTGTCTCATGGAGAGCAAGCTGAGTATGCGAAAAGACAAATTCCTAATGCAAGAAATTGTATATGGCCAATAAAGTGATCTTATCTTATTTGAACCTTGTTTCAGACAGCTTTCAGTCCAAAATTCTGAATTTCTTATTTTTGGAATGATCTAATGGATTACAGACATTCACTTCAAGTTAGTGATGCATTTTGGAATGGAGAGATAGCTCTGGGTCACATTGTTTTAGATAGAACACGGGTTTACCTGTCTTGATGGCCAGTTATATAGTCTTCACGTTACTGGGCTAGCAGTCTGGAATTGCAGTGACATCAAAACACAGGTCGCGGAGATGCACTGCTGTTGTTCATTCTGTGCTGTTTTCCTATATTCTTAACCCCCTATGAGTAGCGGTATTTGTTACAATACAATACTGTTTTAAGTATTGCATCTAGTAAAAAGAAACACTGATTGCACTGACAATACTATAGCCATCTGGCATTTAACAGGGATCTCTATTTCACAACAAACTGAGTTTATTCTGGCAGGCAGCAGACCATCCACTTGCTGTCTATTTCTGGGAAATCCCTAACAGGCTGCTAATGATAAATTCTAATCTTAAACTTTTGAAGTCTGAATAATAAGACTCAAAATACTCTCCAAACAAGCACCCTGAGATCTGCCACCTAACTACTCAGGAGTTCCATCAGCAGCTGAGCTTTTTACCATTAACAGACCACTAGAGTAGGTTATTCAAGAGCCTTGAAACTGGAATATGGTATTTTACGTTAAACAAAAAAATAGATATATTATTTTGCTGTGTTCCACTGAAATACTGCTGTGAAACAATGCTCTGATATGGTTTAAAAATAATCTTTCAGATGACCACAGAGGCTGTAATCTGCTGATGTTTCGGTCGTCGTGTTACTGTTTTCAGGGATCTCGTTAATGGTGGTAGTTTCACAGCTGTAGGTGCTGTGTGCTAGTGGACGTACCAATGAAGGACGGCTGGAAGAGAGTCTCAGGGCAGCGAAACCTCTCATTTCCAATAGTGATGACCTGGCCGTCGGGCAGCTCGTAGCTCTTCTCCAGGGAGGAGGAGGAGGCTGCAGTTGCCATTTCGTTCTCAAAGTCCAGGGCCACGTAGCAGAGCTTCTCCTTAATGTCACGGACAATCTCACGCTCCGCTGAAGAACAGCAGAGAACAGAGCTCGGCACAGGGAAAAAAGGTTTCTCTTGGAATTCACGCAGGGACAGTGAATTCAAAAGAACCAAAAAAATGCCTATCTTATCACTCTGATAGAAATGTTAAATGTGTGTGTACAGCACAGTACAAAATGTATCTTATGAGCAATAAATGACCGTATACCTGCTAAATTCTGATTTTATTTAATAAAATTTGCAGTTTTTTTGCTCTTAGGTTTCAAATCAATGGTTTTCTTTCACCAACAGGGTGTGCCCTTTCCTAACATTGCCCAACACTCTACTCCCATTCCAGAGAGATGAGAAATTTTAACGGTGCGGATGTCTGAGCCACTTTTTACATACAGTACAGCTCTTTTTATGTCAATAAAGTGAAAAATGACAACAGGTTTTGCATAGTTAGCAATTTCCTTCAAAAGCAGCAGGCAACAGCAGAAGAGGTTATTATTTAATTGCAAGTCGCTTTGGATAAGAGCAGTCCATCGCAGGTCACACACAGACACATACAGTACAAGCGCCCAGTCACACCAGGGTCAATTTTCCCTGAAGCCAATTAACATACCAGTATGTCTTTGGACTGTGGGAGGAAACTGGAGCACTCAGAGGAAACCTATGCAGACATGGGGAGAACGTGCAAACTCCACGCGGATAGTTTCCCAGCTCTAGAATTGAACCCTGAGCCCCCACACTGTGAGGTAGCAATACTAACTACAGTAGAGTAAAATTGTGTTCACAGAGGGACTCCATTCATGTGCTTCATAGGTTCTGATTTGACATTGCGGGAGCCTTATTTCACTTTGATCTGAAAACATCTTGCACTGCGCTGAAATGCAAGGGACATGCTTTTAAAGATACCATTTCCATCTCACTGAAAATAACTGCAGAGCCTCCCACCCACAGGCACAAAGGCCATCATTTCCAGGGATAGCATACAACATCATTCAGTCACAAGACTCTTCCCAACAAAAGCTGCCAAATCTTATCCGGTCATGAGATTAGTACATTCTTACTTTGGGGTGTGTTGGGTATGTCAGAAATAAAGTAGCAATGCTCTCTTTCTTTGTTTTTTATATATTCTTCTTTTTTAAAAACAACTTTGCTTTAATTTGGCACCGTATGATACTGGAAACTTTATTCAGCATTGCGTCAACGTTTTCAAATCCCAGATTATTAGAAAAAGCTTACCTGTGGTGACAAAAGAATAGCCTCTCTCTGTGAGAATTTTCATGAGATAGTCGGTCAAGTCCCTGCCAGCAAGATCCAATCTCATGATAGCATGAGGAAGGGCATAGCCTTCATAAATGGGCACATTGTGGGTCACTCCATCTCCAGAGTCCAACACAATACCTGGAATGATTTAGTTACATGCTTTTACTTTCCATCATTTCTGACGGACAGGTATAGAGAGAAGATATAATTAGTTTGACACAAGTGTACAGCATGGGGCAATGCATTAATTTGCACATAGGGCAAAGGAGAACATGTTCCAGTGCACGAAGACTGTGCACACTAGACAGTGATACATCAGCATTTGTACACTTGTAATGCCCTGTACAGCCACTGATGGTCATTGTTGATGTTAATGCCTGCAAGTGTAAACTATTATTGTCCATAGGAATCTATTCCCTACTTATATTCATACAGTACTTAATGCCTTACTCCATGGTGTAGTTTCCATGAAAATTCATTAGTTCTTAACCTTGGTTCCAGTGGTCTGCTATATAATCTGGTTTCTGATCCAGCCAAATTATTAATTACAGGAAAATTGATTTAAATTTTGTATTATATGTATGTTTTTTAAACTTGCTCTTAGCTCTTAAAATCTGAATGTAAATTTGTAATTGATATGAACCCTGTGCTCATTAGAGGGTTTCGGGAATCTAACCCATTAGATTTGAATAGTGAACAATTTGAAATAAGGACAGGGTGCAGAAAAAAACCAAACAACCAAGCTGATAAATTACATCCATCAATTAGCACCAATGATTAATGACCAAATTGAAAATGAAAACCAGCAGATACAGGAGTCTCTCAGGAACAGAGCTGAGAACCACTGGGATAATTATCTAACTACCCCAAACCACAAATACTGTAGATGCTTTTGTTTCTGAAGACTTTGATTACACTAATACAAGTGCTGTTAGCCAAATATCTGTGCATTAGCTGGGCTGGTCCCAGATGGAGACAACATCCGAAAAAAATCTGATTCAGGGTGGATTAAGAATAATTGTTTAATTAATTGAAAAGCCAAATGAACACGTCTCTGAGGTGTGAATCAGATGTCTGGAGATCTGAGGTAAAAGAACATAACGTTCTTCAGACACGGTTTGTTCACACTTTGAAAGCTAATACAGTAAAGCCAAAATTCAAGGCTTTCCCAGGTTCTTCATTTACTCGCTGTGTCTTAGATATCCTGACTGAACTTACCAGTGGTACGACCGGAGGCATACAGAGAAAGCACAGCCTGGATTGCTACATACATTGCTGGAACATTGAAGGTCTCAAACATAATCTGTAAAGACCATTAAAGGACAGGATTCAATACACAAATGGTTAAAAGGATGTTGTAGGAAGCATATGACAAACTTTTTTAAGATTAAAGGAAGCTAAAACAACCTGTGTCATTTTCTCTCTGTTGGCTTTTGGGTTTAGAGGGGCTTCAGTCAGCAGTACTGGATGTTCTTCTGGGGCCACGCGGAGCTCATTGTAGAAGGAATGGTGCCAGATCTGTGGATAAAAAGAACAAAAACATTTGTGTGAGAGGATTGTGTTTTTGGTTTGGAGCTTTAAAACTTCCCACATTGCTAGGTGGCAGGTCACATTAAGAGTGTTTGGAATTTCAAGTACCATTTTAAAACAGCCCTGAGCTCTCCACTGACAGCTCTTGGAGGGGCCGGAGGGGAGGGTGAATATTATGTCCTTTCGGGTTATGATCATCAATCAGAAATGATAAAGTATGCAGAGTGTAAGTATGGAGAATTCCGTTGAAAAGGTTGTTATGGTTTTTATTTGGATTTCTTAAAAATCTGATAACATACTGTAACTCACTTAGTGCTTTAGATTAGGGAGTCCACTTCAAAACGCTGCTAATGTAGGCAGTGTCAGTATTTACTGTACCTTCTCCATGTCGTCCCAGTTGGTGATAATGCCGTGCTCGATGGGGTATTTCAGAGTGAGAATACCTCTTTTACTCTGGGCTTCGTCTCCTACGTAACTGTCTTTCTGTCCCATCCCGACCATGACACCCTATGTGATTATGAAAAAACAAGACACTGTGTCAGATCCCTGTTAATTTTCATTCTTTGGAGTTTGGAAATATGAAATATGAATTACAAAATGACAAAAACACTGGGTTATTTCTCCAAACAATAAAAGGATCAAACAGGAGCAGATTATAGTATATAACCTCATTCTCACATCTTCACTTACTCTCCCCAAGTCATTTTGCAGTACAATACGTCACGGCTGCACTTTGCACTTACAGTAATTACCTTCATTTTGCTTAAAATAGTTTTATTTTCTATCGATAAATACCATACTGTATCTGTAAATCTCAGAATCAATCCAAATGATAAAAAACATCAGCTAGTCACTGTCACAGAGAGGAGCTAATGATGTTGCCAAACCACAACCAAGGAATTAAGGAGGTCCTATAGCAAAAGTCGCACTCTCTATCAAGCAGAGAATAAAGACATCAAATGAGTTGCACAATGCTTTGGACTGGTATGCAGTCATTAACAGTGGAAAGCTGTTTTTCCACAATTATGATCATAAAAAGGGGTTGCTGGGAATGATTGGATAGGCATGATAATGTTAAAGACAGATTAACGATCACTATTAAAGTATCAGAAATCAAATTATTACTTTCAAATATTGATCATCATTTATGTCATTATGATATGATCAACCTCTGCATAAGGACTTGCACTATGATCTAGTTAAACATCAAGCCCTCTGACTCCTGCAGGAACAGAGTATTTGTAAACCAAAGGCCACCCTCTTTCAATCACATCGACTGTTGTCTGGGGGTCAAAAAACAGTCCATGATTTAACCTGCAGAGCATGTCACTAAAAAAACATCGTTGATCTGGAGACTGATATGGAGACAAATTTGCATATCTATGAACTATCTACTATGGAGCTCCAGAAGACTTAAAAAGCATCTACAGAGATGTGTAACACATTAGCAGTGCTATTTAAAGCTTCCTGAAGATGTGTCTGGAACACACATTCAGTCAGAAAACACAGTCAGAACAGGACTAAAACCAGACACGGAAACCAGACTGAGCTCGCTGCTGGACCTGGTGGCGGGGACGACCCACGATGGAGGGAAAGACAGCCCTGGGAGCATCATCTCCAGCAAAGCCGGCTTTACAGAGTCCTGAGCCATTGTCGCACACCAGAGCAGTGGTCTCTTCCTCGTCACACATTTCTTTATGCCCTTGCCGACCTGTCAGATCACAGCCAAAGGTGAAAAAGGTTTTTATTCTAAAAACACAAGGGCAGAGGAGAAAAAGACAGTGTGCGATACAGTTGTTTTACAACTATGTTCTCAGAGAAACAGGGATACACTCCTCAGAGCTACTTTAAATGCCATAGAAGACCAATTTGGAATCAGTATCACCTATGAAATCTTGCACATTACCTGCATATGCACAAACGTGATTTTTTTCTCATATTCAATTTTCAGTTACTGTCTATCTGTCCATCTGCAGGCATTTACAAAATGTAATACACAAGTTGAGAAATCTGGTGGCTAGTGCATAGTGCATAGTGCAAGAGGTTCTAAACTAGCTCTAAACTATAATATATAACATTCAAAGATAAGCTTGTTACAGTAATGTTTAGTTTCACTAAAAGTTACTAGTACAATGGCTTTTGCCGTCACTGGCATAATCTTCATTTGTGCACAACTTGAACTGGAATATTCAATTACGTAACCAGCTGGTGTCATGACTTTCAAACTAGAAATACCAAGGGAAAAAAAGAGATTAATAGTAGTATAAAGTGGCTGAATGGTTGAACTCACCCAGAAAAGCTGGAGAAGACGGCAGAAGTCGGCTAGCGCTCCCTTTGATAAAGTAAGTGTGCTTTCACCTGGCCTCCACTTTTATAGAAGCCGTTTTGGGAAGGAGGCCATTGAATGCCATTAAAACATCAGCCCATTTTAGGAAGCATTTCCTTGCTAACAAGTCACAAAAGTGAATGATAGGCCGCCTCCGATAAATTAGGACAGGATTTCTCATCAAGCTGGAATCTTTCCCACTGAACAGGTTGCCTACAAGCTTTTAGGGTTTTAATATTAGAAGGTAATTTATTACATCAGGTGCCCCTAGCCTATGGACGGAAAATTGGTTCACTTGCGGTCTAACTGAAAGGCATTTCAGTATCTTTCAGCACAGCAAGCTATAAATAACTCCGAATGCATCACTCATTGAGCAAGCATGGTCATTCCGCAGCTGGAGTATTGTGGAAGTGGGTTGGCCATTGTGATGTTAAGTCACTCATAGCCATTCCAAAAGAACCATAAATGTGATGGCAGTTTCTCCTCAGTGATTGCTTATAAATGTAAAAAGACCAATACTAAGTATAAGAGTAGGCTAGATTAATTGGTTGAATGGGTGTTGCAAAAAAAAAAAACATCTCTCATCTGGATGAGTTAAGAGACCAGAGTATCCAAGGACAACCTACAAAAAACGCTTGGGTTCAATATTGAATCATGGAAAAACTTCAATGACTCTTTTCCATTTCAACATTACAAAAAACATTCTGAACTTCTTGTGAATACATATACAGTACATGAAATGGTAAAAAAAAAACCATTACAAAAACTGTGTAATGTTTACTTAATAATCATGACATTTGTAAATCTGTATCTTGGACCCTTTTAATCAGAGAAGCAGATTTAACTGCATGAAGACAATTCTGAATCTTGTCTTCATAAAGGACCTTTACTATCCTATGAAAGTAGATATAAAAAATAGTGTACAAAAAAACCTTGAAATTTGACATCAGCTCACTTCAGCAATTTTAAGTTACGAAACTCATAACTTGAGATATAGTTAGCAGTCACAAAACCAAAATAGTATCTTCTCCTCATATGAAGAAGGCTGTCAGAATTTACAATAAGGGCTAGTCAAGTGGTGGTATACAAGCAGACTGAGAACATTTCAGCAAAAATGTCTGTAGAGATGAATCACGTTTCTCAAGGTTTAGCAGAAGAGACCGATTAAGAACGAGACAGGTACCCCTATATCAAGAAACTGCTACACTTCATGAGATCATCAAATTTAGTTTATAAACACAAGAAAAAAACATTTTTTAAATTCCTTTATTAAAATTAACAGAATGCAACAGCATCTCCAAAAATCGCACTGTATTGCACACTTCAGCCGTCTTGATTAGATCAAAAGGCTATAGGACATTCTTTCAAAGTGAATAGTGTACGCGAACAGATACATTTTTTAAAAATAGATCCTGTATAGAAAATATGTAATCTTTGATGCACTCAGTAGTTTGGTTAGCTTCAATATTCTTCTCAATCAAACCATATATACACATCATTATACGGAACACAGAAGCTGAAGCAAATCTGCTGTATTGTACAGCATACATTTATGTACTCAAAGGTGATTTCTATGTAACCAATTTGAATATGATAAATACCGCATAACATAAAAAGAAAATTGCAATACGAGGGGAAAGAACCTGATATACAGTACATACACCCTTAAATAACAAACTCTGAGAGGAAAACCCTGCTGAATTGTTTTTATCAAATAACTATATAGCAGTTAATTCAGTGCATAGCTTAATCAGCAGCTAAGACATCATGGCACAATTTCCAAGCAACACCCTTAGTGTTTTTGAATACAGCAGAAGTAAATATTTAAGTTTTCAGACTCAGCTGTATGGGAGGAGTGCAAAGTGGTTACTTCTGGAGTGGTTGATACATTGAAATGAAAAACAGATGCTTAAATGGAAATGGAGATTCAGGAGTTTTCATAAAAGAATATTTTTTAGGCAGCTTTCATAAACAGCTTTAAATTAGCTGAGAAGAAAACCTGACTCTACCAAGTAAATCTTGACACCGCGACTTAAATTTGTTCTAACACTATGACATACTATACTGACTACTTTTGCTATCAATACAAATTGACAGCTTTATTACTGAATGTGTTACATCCCTGCCTCACAACACTTCACTCCTCCCACAAAGCTCAGACCAAAGAATCAAACACTGGGTTCCAGCAGCACAAGTGTATTTGGTGAGAAATGTTAGTGTTTACAGTAGTCCAGTCAGGCACATGAAGACCACAACGTGTAATGCCAGCAGGTATGTGAGGAAAACGTAGCGCGATTTTGCTCTGGTCGTCAGCAGCTTAGAGCAGTACAGACTGCGGCCCCTCAACCATCTCTTAACAGAGAGAGCTCCACCTTTCATCTGGAGGAGAAAGTTCAGACAAAGTCATTGTTGAGGAAGAAACATGTTTCCGACTTCACACTTGACAATATTGCAAATATTGTAAATAAAGCCATCCTTCTTTGCTAAGTAGCCTTCTCTCTTTTAACTCCTTGTGTCCACAAGTAAACCTTTGCACCAGAATTATTTACTTCAGATAAGCAGGATGCTGCATGTATCAGAAGATCAATTAATACTTTTTGTTGCTAGATAGCACTTAGGAAAGATGCAGGCTGCAATTTACCTACCTTGCGTACTACCACATGTTCAGCAGGGTCTATAATAAGTGCCCTGTGCTCTTCATCTGATTCAAGTTGAATGCTGTATTCCCTTGGAGTGGATCTAGAAATGTTTGCATCAATACTAAAACGAAATGGAAATAAGAATAAATTAGAACTTAGTCTTTAACCCTGCTCAACACTGAACACTTACCAATCAGTATTTATTCTACCATTTTATTGCAAGTACCAGGTCAGGTGTTCCTTCAGTTGTTAAATATGAGTTAGCAAATGCTTTCTTTGGCCTGCAAAACAAGATGGGCTTTTCATCTGTTACACATCCATAAGCTGTGTGCAGTCTGAAAAAAAAACCCATAAGCTAAACAGAAGGAAACTGGCCGGCTAATAGACAGCAGTCAACCTTTTATCACTTTCCGCCACCAGTCCTAAAGCCTCTTCAGCTGCCTCGCGCCTGGCCCGCTCTTCAGACAGCTCCTCTGCCAGGTGGGACAGGTCCTGCTGTGTAGAATCCAACGCCTGCTCTGTTTCTATGAGCCTAGTGGAAAAGAAAAACAGAGCACAAGAGAACATCATCACGATCTTTTGATGTATGGAGATTGAATGAAGTTTCACCAAACAAGTAAAATGAACTACTTTATAAAAAACCTTTTTTCCCCCAATTTGTGTTTAAAAAACAAAACCACATGCATGCACAAACAGTGATTTCGGAATAACAGCTAAAAGTCATGATCCGTAGAGTGACCCTATATACCAGGAAAGTTAAAGAAGCTTCTGTCTGTGACCAGTTACATTAAATAAATTTTACAATATTCTATATTTTTATTGTACAATGAAAGTGGAAGTTTCACCTCCTTCTCAGCTCACTACCATCCAGGCTTTCAATGTCTACCATGGTCTTTTCCTGCGGTGCCCCTGGAGGCACCTCGACAGCAGCTGCACCCTGGAAAGGAGAAGAGGTCAGCAGAGTCAACAGGGACTTCCAAGGTGGGAACTCGGAGAATTTATCAAATCTGACATTGCACCATTTAGAGGGTAGCACCCCCAGTGCTTTACAGAAGAATAGTGCCATGGGAGACACTGATCACCTCAGTCACTGCTGGAAGCCCACTGGTGCCTAACAAATCACATACATTACTGTTTCACCACAAACTGAAAAGACCCTGGCAGATTTAGGTCCACCCCACACTAGCAACTGTGCAGCAGTGGTTGGGGTCAGCTAGCAACAAGAACCTAGGTTTCAACGGGCGGTGTCTGAGACACAAGACCCAAACCCTTTTCTGAAGGAGTACGGCATATGGACAAAACCCTTAAGCTAGCAAAGCTTGTTTAAGATGTTTTAAAACTATGATATATGAACCTTCACTTAGATGTAAATCATGCTTTTACTCACTTGAACGGGGTTCTGGTAGGGCAGTACAGCTGGTGTTTGTGTCTGGCTCTCCAGCCAATAACAGCGATTCTGAACTTCGCTGAGATTCATCTGCGTCTCGCGCAGAGTTTGAGAAACGGCTTTTAGCTGCATCGACAAGCCCATTTTCTCTTCGATGGTTTGCATCATCTGAAATTACCGTTGCAGGGAAATATCTTTAAAACATGAGCATATAAATCTTCTGATGTATATTACCAAGGATTTTCTTGAACATCACATCTTCCATTTTCAAGTCACTAATTTCACCTTGAACAGCCAATTTGATTAGGGCCGTCACCAATGCACCGGCAGTAATAATACATTTAACTACTGAATAATAACATTAGATGCTGAAATACATCTTGGAAATGCCACAGCGAGGGTGAAGGTTAGAAGTTTAATGAAAGGTCTGAGTTGGTGAAATTTGTCAGCAGCTTTGAGGACACAGGAAATCTTATAAAAGTCAGAGAAAACAAAAACTCATTCTAGTCTTGCCTTGGCGTTCAGCTGCTGAAAGCGGAGGTCTTTCTGGTGAATCTCCTGTAGGCAACGCTGCAAGTCACTCTGAAGCTGGCCACGTTCTTTCAGCAGCTGTGTAACTTGATCTGCAGAAGCCTCTTTTGCTGCCAGGGTAACACTTTCCATCTGCAAAACATCACCATATACACGAGAAACAAACCAAAACACTGTCACTGCTATCTCAATTCATCAATCTTTAGTAATTGTCAATGCAGCGAACAAAAACTGAAAAAAAACCTGAAAAACATGAATCTATTATTTTTTTACCTTAACTGGATAAAGTGAAGGGGCATTTTTGGATTCTTTTACAAGTGCTTCAGGGCGGTGTTTCTGCAGTTCAGAGATCTGTCGATCTTTTTCAGCCACCACCATCAAATGCTGCTGTCTCAAAGCTCGAGATTCAGAGAGCAGCAGGTTCTTCTCGGATCTAAATATAAAAAAACACAGCTCAAACTTTGGCAAAAAGCAAGCAATTATGAGGATTCTGTCAAACGTCCTAGAAATAATAGTGTACACAGTCACGGGCAACACCTCTGCATAAACTGCCAGTACTAAATGCCAAACATACCAACACTTTAAATCACCAATACTAAACTTAGCAACAGTGAGTAATCATGGGCTGGTCTAAAACCTTTCCTTTTTTTAAATAACAGGAGATAACCTTGAAAGTAACGTCTCATATACTACCAACTGCATCATCATTTTCATTAGTATATTAAAAAACCTACAACACTCTTGGCAGCATAACTAAACTTCCAAAATGAGGCTTTGTCAACTGTCCACAACTCCACCCGTACAGTGTAACCACAAAGACTTCTATGGTATTTGTATGGGCACAAGACCATGCATGAGTACTTCAGGCCATATATCTGCAAATCAGGTATCAAATTACATCTGCCTTGATCACTAAAAGACTTACTGTAATTTATTCATACTACCAACTGAATTTCCCAGTTGTTATTCCAATACAATTAGAATGTCAAGAATGTAGCTTATTTATAGTAAATTACTTTTGTGCAAATAGTTCATATGAAGTGTCACTGGGATTATGATTAAGTCACAGTTTGTTCGTCTCAATGTGACTCTGACAACAAATGGGACATACCAGTAACATGGCATGCAGTCCTTATAAGACATACTCTGTTCCAATATCTGCCTGCATATACAGTGGTGAGAGTTAATTACAGACTCGCTCCCGGCTGTACAATAAGCTGCTGTTTAATAAGATAAGTGATCAGGAGAGGAATCCCCCCATCCAGTTGATTCTTTTGAGATAATCTATTTAATGTACTACAGTCTGTTTTTTTTTAATAAAATTCCATATGGTCTAACTGAAATACTCTGACCAACTCTGGAATATAAAAAAAGCAACTGTCTCAAAGAATGCGAAAACAGACACATTGACATCCTATGATTAGATTTAAACTTCAAACAACTTTTATTGCCAGCCACGTGTCTCACTGAGGAGAATAACAGCTGTTCTCATAATTTTATTTTTGTTCCTTCTGTGACTAAAAATTAGACGTATATAATGTGCACGTATGTTACCTTAAATTAAATTCCAATAAAATAACATGACATTAACAACACTAGAAGGAAAAAAATGAAATGTTGAGATTCTTAATATAGGAAATCAACTGTAAGGCAATTTCTTATATTTACTCTGCAGTCAAAGACTGAAGTAAAAAGACTGTGCCGAACACTTGGTGTTGCTGCTGAGCTTGAAAGCCAGAAGATACCTTAGTTCTCCGAGCTCTGACTGGTATGCACGGATATCCTTCTCTGTCTGCTGTCTGTAGGCATACGCCTGTTGCAGTGCTTTCTGCAGCTCATCAACTCGTATCTTCATCTGTGTTAACTCAACATTTTCCAACCTCTGGCTTCCCATTTCTTTTACCTGGAATGTAAAATAAAGGAAATGTATGTTAATTGTGCTATACCTTAAATTTTTCAAACATGCATTCCACAGAACTAGACAAAACACCTGCCACCATGCAACATACTCAATGTTATGGCAAAGCATCAGACTCCATGCTGTGTAGTGATTTTCAGTGAAATGGTTTTAACACAACTAAATTGTGATGCCAACTTACCACACTGCCCTTTTCAGTCTGAAGCTCAGAAAAATTGCTCCTAAAGGCATCCAATTCTTTGTCACTTTTCACTGATGAGGAAGCAGAACTTTCTCTTTGTCTGGATTCATAAACCCGTTTTGTTCCTCCCAACTGTTGAATCAGTCTGTCTCTGTCATCCTGTAGACTGGCCATCGATTTGGAAAAAGCAGTCATCTGCTTACTGTAAGTCTCATTTTCTAAGGTAAGCCTTTTAATTTCAGCTTCTTTCTCAGTCACTGTTTTACACAGATCATCTACCTGCCCCATCAGCTGACTGTAAGTGCTGTCGCTCTCAAAGGCAGAAAGTTTCTGAATCAGAGCAGACCTTTCTTTAGTTAACATCTTCACTTCCGAGGTCATGTTGTTGAGCTGGAACTCAAACTTGTTCAGCGCCGCAGAAGCCGTTTTAAGCTCCTCATCATACTTGTTTCGCAAAAGCTTGAAGTCTTCAATGAGCTGATCTCTGTCATTTTGCAAAGCGACCATGGCTTTCCCCAAAGACTCATTGTGAGACTTAAGCTCCTTGCTTTGACTCCTCGCTTCAGACAATAATTGCTCTGTCTGTATCAAGTCCCTTGTGAGCTCTTCAACTCTTTCCTCAGCTGTTTCTCGTATACTTCTCATGAGGGCAACCTCTCGTTCAAAGGCACTGATCTCATTATTATACTTTTCCTTTGTCTCTTTTACTTTCTTTTCCATGTCACTTTCAAGTTGACGGAGGTTTCTCTTAAGATCTTCAACAGAGCTTTTCTGTGCAAAAAGCTTTTGATGCAATTCACTGCATTCTGCAGCTTTAACTTCAACAGCTTGTTGTAAGTCTGCAATCACCTTGTTCTGATTGAGTTCCTGTCTCTCTTTTTTTAAGGCTAATATGTTGGCTTCAAGAGTCTGAACCTGAATTCCTAATTCTGAGTTTTTTGCTTCTAAGGATTTTGTAGTTTCTGTCTCTTTCTCCAGGTTCTGAAGAACATCCTTATACATTTTATCCATGGCATTTTTCTGATTTTCAAGGTTTTTAATCGAATCCAGTTGTTGCTTCAGAAGTTCTTTTAATTGGTTATCCTTAAGTGACAAGACTTGATTGAGATCTTCCCTGTAGCGAATTAGCTGTGCTTTCAGCATAGCATTTTCTGAATTCAAGTCATCCATTTGATGAAGTAGAGCCTTAATTTCTTGCTTGAGTTTGTTGGTTTCACCAAGTTCCTCTTTAATTAAGATTTCTTTTTCTTTTTCAATACTTTGTAGCTTTGACTGTAACACCTCATATTTAGACATCAAGTGATCCCTGTCACTTTGCAAAGACATCATTGCCTTCTTAAAGCTCTCCAGTTTTGCATTCATTTGTTCTTTCTCCTGAAGAGATTTTTCATATTTCTCTTGAAGGCTTTTCACATTGCTTTCTAATCCTCTGAATGCCTTATCTGCATTTTCCCTCTCACTATAAAGAGCACTTAACCTATCTTCGTAGCCCAAAATCTCAGCCCAGTGATGTTTCTGAACTTCTTCCAAATACTCCGAGATTTCTCTAGAAGACAGCAGCAAAGCAATCTCAGCATCTTTGTTTTTAAGAAGCAACTTCAGCTGAGCAGAGATGGCATCTTGTTTCTCAAGGTCAACCACCAATTTGTCATTTTGAGACCGAACCAGGAAGAGTTCGGCTTCAGTATTAGAAAGTTTCATCTCTAGCATTGTGAGGTTTGCTTCCATTTTGGAAACATAATCTAACTTGTCTGTAAGTCTAAGGTTCAATGAGCTCTTATCCTGCTGTAATTTCTCAATATCGTCACTCTGCCCTCCAATTTGTTTTCTTAAGTCCTCAATGTTTTTAGAAAGTTCTTTGTTATTTTCTTCCATTATGGTTACCTGTTTCTGGTAGTCTGATGCTGCTGCTTTATAGTGGGTATCTGTTTCACTCAAAGCTGTCTCTAACTTTAAGAATTTCTCTTTAAGCTCATTAAGAAGTGCATCCTTTACTTTCATGTCTTGTTTAAGTCTGCTGATTGCATGGGACTGTTCCAACAGTTGACCGTCTTTATCTTGAATCAGTTTTTGAAATTTATCCTCCCACTGTCTTGCCTCATCATTATTTCGAAGACTCTGTGAAACGGCTACCAACCTAGACAAGTTTAGGTTTGCCTCTTTCTGAAGTCTGCTGTTCATTATGCCCTGTGATTCAATTTGCTTCTTTAATTCAAACACTGTCTCTTCATCCTTCTCTTTCTCTAGCTGCAATGTATTAATTCTGGCCTCCAATTCCATTAACATTTCTTTATGAAGGGTATTTTGCTGCTCTAAGAGTTCTTTCAACTCCTTCTCTTTTTCCATCAACTGAAGCTCAGCAAGTTTGTCTTTTTGTGCAAGCTGATTATGTAACTTCACAATTTCAGAATTCACTTTCTCAACCTCGTTCCTTGACTCATTCAGTAGATTCTTATATGATGTTATTTCTGATTCAAGGTTTTGAATTATGGTCTCTAAATTTAACAACTTTTCTTTTGTGTCATTTAATTCTTTTTCCACTTTACTATGTTCTGACTGCAACACTTTTGCAGATCTTTCAAAGTCTAATATCACCTCCTGGTAATTGATGCAATCACTTTGAAGTTGGTTGATTTCTTGATGCTTTTCTTTTAGCAACTCCTGTAACTCTTTATTTATGCTTTTTGACCCGGCACTCCCTCTCTGAGCAACCCTGAGCTTCTCCTCAAACTCCTTCACTAATTTTAACTGCTGATCTTCCTTCTGCCTGCAGAACTCATTCTTTTCCTGCTTAATCTCTATGAGCTGAGCTGACAAGGATTTATTTTGAACTTGCAGTGTATTGACAGTTTCAGTAAGTTCATCAATTTTTTCAGCATTCTTAAGGAGCACTGTCTCTAGATACTCATTTTCATTTTTCACTTTGTCAGATGTCTCCTGCACATTCTCAAGCTCTTCCTGAAGTAGAGACTTGTCATCTTCTAAAATCCTCACCTTTTCATTTAGACTGATAGTTTCCTGCACATTTCTATTGATAACTCCTTGACGTTCTGCTAAGGCACTATCCTTTTGTTCCAATTTTTCTTGATGGTCTTTTATTAATTGTGCTAACTGATCAGACAGATTACACTTTTCCTTTTCCAATACATTCAGACATTCGCATTTGGCCGATATAACTGCCTTTTGAGTTTCTACCTCCAGAGTTAACAAATCATTTAAACTAAGAGTCTCTTCTAGTTTCCGCTCCATTTCAGCTTCTTTAGCTTTATACTCGCTGTGGCAGTTTGCCAAGGACTCACTCATAACTTTAAGTTCTTCAGTCACTTTTTGATTTGCGCACTTCATTTCATTTAGCTTTACCACAAGTTCTTCATATGTTTCTTTTAATCTGTTATTCTCTGCTTCAAGCTGAGTGTTCCTAGAACTGAGTTCTTCAGCTTTGCCCACTTGCTTTTCACTGAGTTCAAGTAGCTCTTTTTTGATTTTTTCATTCTCCTGCTCCAGCTCTAGGATCCTCTGTTGTTTTACTTTAGCAAACTTTCGCGTCTTGTCCTTCAACTTCTCATTTTCCTCTTCAGCTTCACCGACTTGTTTCTCTAGGATTTCCTTTTCAGATGCAGTTTTATACCATTTGGATAGAACCTCCTGTTTTTCCTTCCTAGCTGCCTCTATGAGTTGTCGCATTTTATCCATTTCACTGCTGATGTTTTCATAAGCTTGTAAAAGAGATTCATATTCTTGTTTTAGCTCTGTGTGTTTTGACTTCCACTCTGATAACTCGACCGTCTGGGAGTCTTTCAAGGATTCTAACTGACATGAAAATGCTTGTTTCTGTTGTGTGATATTTTCAATTGTGAGTTTGAGGCTCTCGCAGGCAGCTGCAAGGTTATGGTTGTCACTTAAAACCTGATCAACTTCCAAAACTAGTTTTTCTTTTTCCTTGCTTAGAGAAAGCATGGAAAGCTCCAAGTCTTCTTTTTGCCTTTTCATTTCAGCAGCTGACCTCTCGAGGCTTAAAGTTGTATTCATTATGTCTTCTTTTTCGGAAGACAGCAACTGGATTTTTTCTTTGAGTGTCCTGTTCTCCTTTAGGGCTTCTTTGCGAGATATTAAAGCTGCCTGAAGTTTTCTAGTGATCTGTTCATTATTAGATTTTCCTTCTTCTGACTGTTCTTTAACCTGACGTGCATTGGACTTTTGCTGTAGTTCATTAATTTCAATTTCCATCTTTTCCCTTTCAACCTCATGAAGATGCAGCTCCTTCTGTAGTTGCTGTTCCAAAGCAGCAATAAGATCATCTTTTTCAGAAATTGTTAATTTAAGAGAGAGCAAAATGCCCTCTTTATCTTGCAGTCTTGCTTCAAAGTTTTGATTTTGGGACTGCAAGGCTAACAACGTCTCTTTCCCAAAGGTAGAATCCTCTTTGGACTTCTGTGCTTCCAAGGCGAGTAGTTTCTCAAGCGTGTCTTCTTTTAGTTTATTTGTTTTGTTGAGTTTTTCCTCCAGGGTAACAACTTCCCCTTTAAATCTTTCTAAAACTGAAGATAAGTCATCATTTTCTTTCTCCAATGTTTCTATGTGTAATTTGCAGTTTTCAGTTTCAGCCTGAGACACTTTCCAGCAGGATCTCAAGTTTTCCAGCTCAACTTTTAAACATTCCTTTTCTTGACTAAAGTTGTGCTGTGTTTCTGCTAGAATATTCTTCATGTCCTGAAGCTCTTTTAATTTTTCAGAATGTATCTTATGTGCCTTTTCAAGCTCTTCTTTAATGTCTTTGGTAGTGTCCAGAAGCAGTTGATTTGCGTTACTTAAATCTTCTAACTGGCATTCTTTTTCTCTTTTCACATTCTCGAGGGCAACTGTAAGATGGTCTATCTCTGTTTGACATGTCCTTAATTGGTTCTGCAGCTCACTGGACTCATCAGCCATTAACTTCTTTTCTTGTTGGTACTGTTGTTGGGCCACCTTCATTGCTTGCTGCTGCACCATTAGCTCTTCAGCCTTCTCCCTTATCTCGAAATGTGCTTTTTCAAGTTCCTGTTCAATCTGTTCAATTTTTTGAGTTAACACTTTAGAACGGTCTTGGATTGTTTGTAGCAAAATTTCTTTACCTGCCATCTCTGATGTCATAACTTCAATTTTCTTCTTAAGAGTTTCTAATTCACCTTGATTTTGTAAGGCAGCTTGTTCGCTCATCTCATGTTCTTTGAGTAGCAGGTCAAACTCTTGCAAAGCCTTTTCCTTTTCATTGACAACATTGCTGATGGAACTCAACTGACTCTGGAGTGATGCTATAACCTGCTGGTTATCTTCAGACTCTTTTATCTTTTCATCATACTTTTTCTGCATTGCATTAAGCTCATGAGTTTGCTCAGAATACTGCTCCATGAGTTTGTTGAACTCTTCTTTTAGATCTGACAACTCATTTGCATGTTTCCGTTCCTTTTCTTGAGACTTTTTAATTGTTTCTTTCCTAGCTAACAAAGCAGCATGAAGCTTTTTTTGCAAAATGTCTTTTTCCTGCTTAATTTGAGTCAGCTCTGTGTCTTCTGAAGCCATACTGTCAACTTGCTCGATATTTGAATTTACAGAATCTATCAACTGAATGCTTTCTTCTTTCTTTAATAATTCTGCTCTCAGATTCTCAAGCTTCTTGATCTTCTCAGCTCGTTCACTGTTATAAGATTCTTCTTTTTCACTGATGCTGTACTGGAGGTGCTCAATAACTTTATCTTTTTCATTAATTGATTGGAGGGCAGTAAAAATGTCTGTCTCCTGCTCGCTAAGCTTTCTTTGCAAGCACTGTACATTATGTTCCAGCTGTTCCAAGAGAGACTCTTTCATAGAAAGGGCCTCGGAAAGTTTTAGGATTCCACTTTCCTTTTGTAGTATTTGTTCTTTCAAAAGGTCTACGTGACTTTCATGTTCCTGTGTTGTGGTCTGAAGATGTAATTTTAATTCTTGCAATTGATCTTGCAACTCAGACATTTCTTTATCCTGCTGGTCACCACCTTCTCTTTGCTTTTCAAGCTCTTCCACCTTCTTTATTAAGTCCTTCCTCACTAACAGTGCAGCCTGGAGCTTTTTCTTCATTATTTCTTTATCTTTGGATAGTTTTTCATACTGCACTTGCATCAGCTCTTTTTCTTTGACCAACTCTTGTTTTTCTACATCTTTTATTTCTATCTGATTTTGACATAGAGACAGCTGAGATTTACACTCCTGAAGCTGAAGGGAAAGTTCTTCAAGTTCTTTTGTGGAGCAATGATGCAAATGTTCAAGGTTTTCTACCTGTGAAATCAACCGATTCTTTTCGTCACTATATTTCAGCATTTCATTAGATGCCGATACCATGACTTGAGTGACGGATGCATCCTTCTCTCTTAACTGTTGGCTAAGGGAGGTGAGCAATTCTTTTTGCTGGCTTATCTGAATATTCATGCACTGAATCTGATCCTCTTTCTTTTTGATTACACCAAGATGATATTCATGTTCAGTAACTGCCTCTTTAAGATCAGTAGCAGCTGCATCCATATCTTTTTGTAGATTTTTTATTTGGTCCTGCAAAAAACAAAGCTGATTGTTCTTCTCTTGATAGATTTTCTCTCTCTCTGCAAGTTCAGACTGCTTTTCTTGCAATACCTCTGTCACATTGTCTAAAGAGGCTTTCATAGAATCCATTTCTGCCTGATGATTTACCTTTATTTGTTTAATAGTGGCTTGCAAATATTTTTTTTCTTCTTCAAAAGCTACTAATTTATCAGACATGGATTGTGAGATTTCTAATAGATTTTTATTACTTGACTCCTTATCTATCTGTAACATTTTAACCTCATCTTCCCTATCTCTTAAATGCTGTTGCAGTTCTGAAATTTCACCATCTTTTCTCTGAATTGCTGCAAATACATTTTCTAATTGATGTTTATCTACTGCAATTTGCTGACAACTTTCTTTTAATTGTTCAGTGCTAATTTTGAGTGCAGACGTTACCTCATTAAACTTTTCCTGCAAGGTATCTAGGTCCTTTTGCAGTGCTTGGACTTTAACGTCTTTTGACTTCATCTCATTTTCTAAGCTTCTCAACTGCTCTGTGAGAAGATTTTTGAGCTGGGTTTCCCTGTCAAGGATAGACAACCACTCCTTTTCTGATTCCTGTAGGGTGTGTTCTATGTTACGAGTTTCTAACTTCAGTCCGATGATTTCTTCAATCTTGGCACTAACCTGCATCTGAAGAAGCTCCTTCTCCGTCGTCAGCTGCTCTGCTGCTTCACTCATGTTGCTGACGTGCTGCTTATTGATGAAATCCATCTCATTCTTCATTGTTTGTAGCTGACTATTGTAATTCTTATCAAGCTCAACTTTCTCTAGAGTTATTCTCTCAACTTCTTGCTGCAAATGTGTTTTTTCACTGACTATCAAATCCAGCTGCTGTTGCAGATTATGATTTACCTGTTCTGCTTCCTCTCTCATTTTTTTATTCTTTTGATTCAAGTCCAATATTTCTGACTTCAGCAGGTCAATGTGGTCTACTTGTTCAGAGTGCTCTCTTTTTAAGGACTGCAAGTCAGCTTCTCTTTGTTCAAGACTCTCATTTAATGTCTGAACCTGTTGAATGGCTTTTTGGTATTGTGGCTTTAACTGCTCAATCTCAGCAGTCAGACAAGAATTGTTTGCCTGATAAGTGAGAAGAACATCATCCTTTTGTTTTAAATTATTAACATATGATGTTTGTATTTGCTGAAGTTCATCTCTCAGAAGTGTAATTTCATTCTTTAGAAGGTTTGAGGTATTTTCTGCAAAGTACCTAGATTCTCTGTTTTCACTTAATAACTTACTGAGATTAGAGATCTCTTCTTCCTTTTGAGTGATCAATGTGTTACATTCACGCAGGCGTTCCGACTGGGATGCATACATGTCCTGCAGATTTAAGAAAGCGCTGCTTTTCTCCTCAGATGATTCACTGAGTCTCTTGGATTCTGTGGAAAGTTTGAGAATCTGGTCCTGTAGCTGCGATACAAACTCTCTGCTCTCCAGCAACTGTGATTTGAAAAGGACTGCCTCATCTGCTCTTATCTGGAGTTCCTTCAGGATTCTTGCCTGGTCTGATACAGAAGTCTCCTTTTCTAAAAGGACCTCTTTCAATTGACTAATTTCAGATGACTGAGTACTTATTTTTTCATTCAGTTTTGCAACAGACTCTTGAAGATCTGTGATTTGTTCTTTAAAAGTTCCACACTCAGTCTCCTTAGCTTTCAGTTTCAAGTTGAAATCCTCACCGAGATCCACTAAGCTCTTCTGAATCTGTGATATGGTCAACTCCTTTTCCTTAAGTACTTTCTTCAACTGATCAGACTCTGTAGTTGTACTGTGTAGCTGTTTTTTGAGTTGTGATACCATGTCTTCCAGTTCTGAAAACTGTGCCCTTAAATTAAGGTAATCATCTATTTTCTGTTTCAGCAGGGAGTCTTTTTCAATGATGCTATGATTTAACTCATCATTCTTCTCTGACATGGCCTGAAGCTGAATCTGGAGATTAGAAATAATCTCCATATTTTCATTCAATTGCGTTTTTAAGACCTCCGATTCTTCAGCCTTATCTTTTAACCGTGTAAGTTCTTTTTCCTGCTTCTTCAATAAATTGCCTCTGTCCTGCAGTGAAGTTTGCAATTCCTGCACTTGTATTTGTAACTCAGTAATTGTTACCATGTTTTGGCTAAGCTGTCCTTCCCCCTCTATTGATTTGGTCTGCAACTGCTTTATAAATATCTCCTGCTGATTCAAAGCTTCTATCTTCTCTTGTAAAGCCACATTTAAACTTAATCTTTCTGAATTAATTCCCACCACCTCTTCTTTCAAGAAGACTATACTACTCTCTCTGCTAGACAACTCTGATTGGAGGTCACCAATTTCTTTCAGCGTTTCTGATAAAACTACAGCTGCTTCCTTAATTTCTATTTCAAGTTTGGCGTTTTGCTCATTCAATGCCTGAACTTGTTTCTGAAGCTCCATCACCTCATTTTTTGACTGAACTGTGTCTTCTTTAAGCAGTTTGCAATCAGCAATTGTATTATCCAATGTAGTTTTAAGATTAACATTTTCTGACTGAAGTTTTATAAGCTCTTCATTCGTAACATCTAACTGTCTGCTCAGTGAAGTCACTGTTTCATCTTTCCTATTTATTTTATCAAGCAACCCTTGACACTCCTGAGACTTATTATTAAGGGTAATTTCTTTTTCATTCAGGTTTTGGTTTTGCTGTATACATTGGCCTTTAAGAGATTCCATTTCTATTTTTAACTTATCGAAAAGCTCTTTCTGCTGAACAATTTCATTCTGCGAGGCCTCACATTCTAAAGCTCTTTGTTGCAAGACAGAGTCTTTTTCTAACAAGCATGATTTTAAAACTGCACTCTGCTCCTGAAGCAAAATCAATGTCTCTTGAAGTTGCCCAAGCTGCTCTTGCTGAAATTCACACTGTGCATTTTTATCTTGAACAACTTTCTCCTTTTCAGCAATATCACATTTCAGCTGGTCTAGCTGGGAATTCAAGATATTGATCTGCTCCTGAAAGTGTGCTATTGATTCTTTACTTTCAGATAATAATTGTGCAAGATGACTACATTCATCATTTTTTTCCAATAGCTTCTCTGCCACTATATTTTTATTCTTCTCCAGAATATTGAGATCCTCAGTTTTTAAAGTTAGGTCTTCCTTTTCTTTCTGTAGCATTCCAACAGTCTTGCAGTATTCTGAAATCTGAGTCTCATAATGAGATAATTTACTTTGCAGTTCATTCTCAACCTTCTTTTGCCTTTCAAACTCCTCTGAATGATATCTCTCTTGATCAGTGACTGCCTTTCTCAGTTTCTCACTCTCCTCCGTAAATTTATGCACTTGGACTTGAAGATCCTTATTGTCCTTAGCAGCAACAGCCACCTTTTCACTTAACTCAGCAACAAGTTGCTTTTGTGCTTCAAGAAGTTTTTCCTTTTCCTCTACAATGGCCTGGAGTTCCTCTTTGGCATGTTCAAGATTTTTCACATCAATTTCCAATTTTGAAAGATTCTCAGATTTATCACAGAGTTCATCCTCAAGTGTTTTACAGGTTAAAACTCTTGCTTCCAGCTCCTCATTCTGTTTTTGTTTATTATATTCTGCTTCTTGCTGAGTAGTTTTTAGTTTCTGTTCCAAAGAAGATATGGTCTCCAGTTTCTCCTGTACTACCTTTTTGATCTTTTCGTGATGTTCCACCTGTTCTGCCAGTTGTTCAGATAGCTTCTGCAGCTCTTTATCTTTTGTCGAAACCTCAGCAAGAAGTTTGTTGCACTCCTCCTTTAAGGATTTCAGCTCATTTGCGAAGGTTTGCTCCTTTTCCTGCAGCTTGTCCTTGAGCTCTTTGTTGAAAGCACTGCTTTCTTCAAGACGGGAAAGAAGGTCGCTAATCTCTGCTTGGCTTTTGTTGTCAGACTCTTGCAATTTCTGAGATGTTGCAGTGACCTGTTCTCTCAAGGAAGAGATCTGAGACTCGCATTCAGCGAGATGAGTGCGATGATTCACATTTTGTTTTTGGATTTCACTCCGAAGATCTTGAATTGTCTCCCTATCCTCCTGGACATGCTTTAGTAACTCTTCGGCCTCTCTGACCTTTTCTTCTTTTTGTGCTTTAATGCTGTCAAGTTCATTCTCCATGCTTTTCAGCTGTTCCATAAGAGCTGCAATCTTTGCATTCAAGGCCTGCTGATCAGAAGACTGGGAGTCTCTTATAATTCGAGCTTCCTGCTCTACCTTAGCTAGGGCTGATTCCATTAGTGCCAGATCCTCTTCTTTGTATTTGATTTGCTGTTTCAACTCCAAGACTTGCTCAGCATACTCATTCATACTACTAGAAAGAGAAGAAATTTCCTTTTCTTTTTCCGAGAGAACATCTTTAAGGTTATCAATTTCTCTCTCACAGCTTTGGAGGTCATGAATGAGCTGTGCCCGTTCTTGCAAATGGGCAGAGTTCAATTTGTCAAGCTCATCGTTTGTCTGGTCCAGGTCCCGCTGCAGTGTTTCTATTGTAGCCTCTTGCTTCTGAGACTAGAAAATGGAAATAAAAGAGAGAAGGTAAATATTGATGTAATCTACCACATGTGATATCTGGGTGCTAACTTTTAAGGTCATACAGATAAAACAAATGGGAAATTGCTACTGAGAAATGCAAAATGGAAAAGGGGAGTCAGGAAAAGCAGTCAGGGTTACAGTGAGAAATGTTACCTTTTCTTTTAACATGGACAGTTTCTGTGTAAGATCGGTAACAGAAGTCTTCAGCTCGGAACATTGTTTTTCATAGGAGTTACACTTCTTGCTAGCTTCAGAGAGCTGGAAATTAGAAAGCAAAATGATTGCAAATAAACGTTGTGTGGGTATACTATGAATGTAGTCATATGCATATGTAGAAATTATTTTTAAATTAAAATTGTTTTAACTGTAGCTAATTCTGATTTTTCGCTTTATTGGTGGTTATGGCAGATCAAAGAAATATAATCTTTCAATAATCTAAAATCTATAATGGATTGCTATGAATGGAAAAAAATCCGATTTTAAAGTCGTACTTTTTGCTCCGTGTGAAACAGCTTCTCTGTGATCTCTTTGTTCTGTACCTCCTGCACCTTTAACGAATCTTTGAGATGATCAATTAGTTCCAGTTTTACAGATGTTTTTGCTAATGTCTGCTCCTTCTCCATGAGAGATGTTTCAAGGGTCTCCTTCCGGTCGCTCATTCTAAATAAAAGATATTTCAAGGTAAAAAAAAACATTTAAAAATATGCAATGAACGATGGTGCTTGATTCAATCCAGATAAAACAATTTTTCTTAAAGAAAGCTTTTCAAAACCATTCATTTAAACCAAAACAACACGCATGATATCTTTAATTTTGAAAGTGTTCAATGAAGCACCATGGTGTTTAATTTTGGCCTTTTTTGAGTTTGTACATTTCTCATGTGCCTTTTCTCACCCTTTCAGTTGTTCGTTCAGACTGGAGACAAGAATCTGGTGTTTCTCAGCATCTCTGCTCTGCTGACTGCGCACACTGGCTAACTGAGCCTGGAGGCGTTCTGTTTCATTCTTCAATGGGATAAAAAAAGGTTTTGTAGAAAAACATCAATATCTCTGAAAACTCACTCAGCGACACCTTTAAGTACTGACTTTAAAAAGTACAAAGAAAAAAATAAAAATTCTCCTTGGTGACCTCAAACACCCACGTGTCACTCTTGATTTTAAGATCAAACTCCCGCTTTTTCAAAACACACCACACAGCATAAATGTATCTATAGCAAAATGGTATTTCTTTTACTGAAGATTGTCCTTACATAGCCAGTGTTTTTCAAACGATGATCAATAAGTATAATTACCTTACTGAACGAAATGAAAAGTGCCTTTAATACATAGTGAAAAGACAGTTCAGCTTTACATTACTCAACCAGCTTTAAGCGTTACACCCACATGAATGTGGAAACAAAGACACGTGTGACAAACAACATGGCAGTGGTCAGCTGTCACCCCTAGGTGATGTTTTCTCTAGTGCACACCAATAAAAACAGACCTGTGTAACCCTCAACGGCTGCCCTTCTTCATCTACATCAAACGTCACCTGTATTAGAAGGTTTTGTTACAAAATCCTAATTGCCATGGACAACACAACATTTATAGTGTTTTTAATCATGAGTAAACATGAATGTTAAAAAACATTAGAGCTTAAAAACAGTTTGAACACCACCACTTATTATTACTATTTTTGCATGTTTTTGTGGCATCACAGTACAATCTCTTTGAAATGTCTCATGGAGAGAGACATCATCTTTATGAGAAAGTCTGAATTAAGAATTACTCACAGTCCAAATCATTAAATAATTTCCCAGATGTGCAGATACAACGATTTAATACAATAGCACTTCAGCTAATTAAAGAAATGGAATGCTGAAAACTAAACCAGGTTAGCTGCAAACATCTTTTGATCATACACTGCCCTGCTCTCTATACTGGTGGAACCCCCCTTGGTGGAGTATAATGGCTCGAACATGAAACAATTATTCATTAAGATGTCTACCTGCAGTGACTCAATCCTTGCTTGCAGCTGCAGCCTGTCTTCAAGGTCCTGACATCGCTCTTCCAGTGCCAGAATCTGCTCCTGAAGCTGGTTTCTTTCCAATTCCAGCTCTTCAACCACCGATCTCAGGCCTGACATTTTTAATTCAGCACAACACACACAAGCGAGAAGCACATACAATTCAGACAAAAACTCACAGTCAGCATAAGTCTTAATGTACTAATCAAATTGTCTTTAAGACATTCAGTTTTTTAAAACCAAAAACTATGTTGCAGAGGAAGTCAACAACAGTTTCATGATGAAACAGAATAAGGTCAAAACATATCTTAATGTTTGGTCAAAAATGGGCTAAACAAACCTTTAAATCTAAATAAACCTTCCACAACACAGTAAGTATCACAGATTCAAATCTTGCTTACTTAGTTTACGTAATAAATATGACAGTAAACGTACTACACTTATATCATGCAAACACTGATGAATTACAGAGAACAAAGTGCATGCAAGACTAAACTGTCAATATCTACTTGATCTAGAGCCATGCTAGATTAAGGGTTTCACAGGTTCTGATGTAGTAGCAGACTTACACAGTGCCTGATATACCACTGTTTTGTGAAAAATGCTTTTTAAATAATTTATATAATCATATTTTAAAATACACTGCCATTTCTGGACGGCACTTTTTTTTACATTATATTACGACAGAACACAATGATTAATAAAACATTCTTAGCACCTTATTATTCCAATTCCATTTCCTTTTTAAAGACCCGAAACCCTTAACCATTTCACACATTGAATTTGTCTTTAAAAATAAGGAAATCAAATGTCTTACCAATTTTGCAGCTTTGGATTCCTTTTAAATTACACACCAGATCTGACACAGTTCAATGCATTCAACATGGACTACACAATACTGAACCAAAACTAGGCAGTTCATCCAGCACGCACATGCTAAAAAAATCTACAAAAATTAAAATAACAGGTCAACCAAACATAATATACATAAAGGGCTGAAGGTGGTTAGAGAAATTCCACAGAAAATAGGGTTATACAATTGTCAAAAAAGTAATTCAAATTAAAATCCACATAAAACAAACATTGTGCATGCTACAATAAACTGTCTAGTAGGTATCACACCTGTATCAGGAGAACTGTACTCTGGCCACCAACCTCCCATATTCTCCCCTTCTGCAGAATTGTTGCTCTCTAAAGTGACGCTGGCATCTTCATATGATTGCTTCCCATCAAATTCAAAATCCTCCTAGAATAACGTAGCATAACAATTAGCAATTCTACTAAGTTAAAAGAATACTGTTGCGGATTATTAGTATCCATTGCTCTTTGAAGCAATGCTTATAACATCACATAGAAATATTCATTTATAATTACAAATTCATTTATAATGACCTAAATGTCTGCTTGTCCACAACAACAACAAAAAGAATGGCCTAGATTTACCAAATTCCTCACCGGGGAATATGCTCGAAAGGTAAAAACAGAATAAATGATTTAGTAAACCAGCAGAATACAGGAAACACACTTAACACTTTAAAACTATGGTAATGATAGCGCAGCATTTTCTTCGAGGCGAAAAAGACTTTGCGAAACAGATTCAATCATACATAACCGCACTTTTTCCTCCAAAAACAGGTACCTGAAAACTTTAATTATTCCTTTAAAAAAATCTCATCTTTAAATAATCGGGAACATTTCTAACAAGTGCCCTTTGTTTACTGTAATTATTCGCACCACTCCTACCTGCAGATTGTGTGTGCCGATGTTCACCTGCTTCTGCTTGCCCCTTTGCTGCCGAAGCCCTCGAGCTTGTGCCAGTTCCTCCTCCAGCTCCTGCTGCCGAGCGACTAAGGCTGGATCGGAGCAGCCAGGAAAGAACCAGTCATCCTCGATCAGTTTTGTGCCACAGGAAATCAATTCTCTTCAGACACGTACTTGCAGCACAGAGAGAGCACACGCAAGCCAAACAAGCACAGCTGCACGCCAAGTCGAGAGACAAAACTGAGAGGACTTGTGACTAAAAAATTTGAAGACTGCCCCAAAGCGATATTTAGATCATGGACACGTGCTTTCGCACAAAACAAAAATCTTGTAGTCAGATTACATTCAGAAAAGAAAACTGAAAGGATTGTGGAATGTCGGCTAGTAAGGTTTTTTTTTTGTTTTTTTGAAAATCTCTTTATGTGTTGATTTAATTAAACAACAGAACACCCTGAACTGCTACTTGATTACAGTACTATCCACAATGAACTGTATCATTGTGTAAAATATCAAATTCTTTCAATTAAGTTCTTAATTGGCACTGGGTCGTGATTTTTAACTGTCTATAATTCCTAGCCTGGTCTTGCAGCAGAACCTTACAATGCTAAGAGCAGCAAATGGTTTTGAAATGTGCTTGATACAAATGTTCTTCTTTAATATTGTAGCAGGTTTTTTGCTCCCACTACATTATTATGTCTTCTCCAGTGACGTAGTGGAAATCAGTCCTAATAGTAGGAAACCTGCATGAGTGCAGCAAAAACGAATCTTTAAGAATGATGTTATTGATTTACAAGTTACCCGATTAGGGTTACTAAAACTATCTACAATTTAGTTTACAATTCAGAATTGTTCAGATCAAAGCAATACCATTTAAAAAATAAAAAACACTATTATACCACTGGAGAGGATATTTTAGGAATATGTATAAACCAATGAACAAAAGGGTGTTCTGTAAACTGTTAAAAATGCTGTTGAATTGTTTTTGAATGACTTCCAGAGGAATTTTGCAATATTACAAGCAAAATTTATATGATGTTTGCAGTAACCGGTATAATTTAGTTTGTTTTCCTTATATGGAGTAATCAAAAGTTTAAGTTTCATGTTTATCTTGTTATTAATGGGCTCTCAGACAAAAATACATTCCCATCTGTTTTGCGATTTAATAGACATTTAGACATTAATACTGCCAAACGCACAAAATTACAAGCAAAGCACAAAAATAAAACTGACAAAGTGCAGATATCACTTCAAAGGATCAATTTAGGCAAGTGATTGCTCCACCTGTATCATTCTGAAATAAAATTTAGTTGAAAATTAAAAGCAATGCAGCAGAATTAACTACTATAAAAATCTATCACGTAAAACGATTTTGCTTTGCAATCAATTTGCTTTTAGCAAACCAATTCTAATCCACTTTTTCTCCAGTATCATTACATTCTTGTTGGAAACTGTGGAGCTACCCCTTGACTACATTAATAATGACACCAAAGGTGAGAAAGAAAGGTTTAGAAGCCAAGAACCTAAAATCCATTAGGCACTAGCGCGTTAACATGCAGTGGAGTGTTCTGTGGTTCAAGCAGCTCCTCAGAAGCTGGTACCAGCATATTTCTTATTTACTCCCATTATCACGGAGACTCTAGACGTGTTAAATGAAGTTGGGTTAGCAGTGTTGGTAGAATTAACACAAAGACAGTGAAAGGGCACTCAGAATCACTTATTCAGGAGGAAGCACACAAAGCCTTTTGCTTCAGAAATGTCATTGTTGGCACTGGCATTGCTTAAAATTACTAAATGCTCTGGCTATTACAAGCCCTCTGCCAATAACGTACTTTTTTGTGTTGTTAAGAGCATTCTGAAGAAAATGGCCTTGTGGATTTTTGTTTAGTTGCTCAGGAAGAACACTGGAGGAGACAAACGAATGGGGAAAAAAATAAAGCAACAGCCATTCCTGTACTGCTTGTGATGTACCCTCCTGCAAAGTGTGACGGGGAAATCCTCAGCAGTACAGTGCCGGCGGTTACTAGGACCTGCATGCACAAAACTGATGGGAAACTGTTCTCTGTGGCTGGCCAAATCACAGTGAGCAGGAGGAGTGGAGGGGCAGGGGCACAGAGCGAGTGCTCGGCACGGATTATGGAGAAAAGGAAAAAAAAAAAAGAAACATCATGCTCAACCTAACCAAAACAATGCACAACAATAGCTGGAAAAATAATAATGGCACAGAAACTGGGCCTCGGGCAAAAAAAACAAACCAATCAGCTTCTCTATCTGACCTTCCAAGTCAGATGAAAACTATTTTATCTCTTCATAAAACGACACAAGGCATCCTAAACATTTAGGAAAAGGGAGAAACTGATGTACAGTCTTTGACAGGACAAGGGAAAGGAAGGATGATACACAAGCATCAAAGTTATTTTTTTTCTAGGCATTTTTAAGTTTGTATTTCTACCTTTCCTACCTTATGTTTTCTATCTGATGATATCTCTTCCAGCCAGAAAAAACATCCGACTCAAATAAGCAAAACGTTTTCTTCAAAAAACTTACTCTGATTACAAAATGCAATGAAAGTACAGTGATGGCAACATCAAAGAAAATATTTACATACTGATCTAACTGGTTTTTCAAGATAAAAACAGAACTATAAATATTCCTGTTGTAAAGTGCCTTGTTTGCTACAGATGTAAGACATTTCATGCTAGAAAGGCATATGTGAAGTGGGTATAGTGAAGATGTGAACAAGGCAGAGGAGTGAATTATATATACACTGTCCTTTATGGTGCAGCATATAGAAATAGCCAACGACACTGCAACAGACAGGCTTCTCGATGTTGCCAAGTTTGAAGGAGACCCACTTTACCTTCTCTTTCCTCCTCTATCTGACTCATTCTCAAAACCATGGCTGTCTTCTCCTCCCTGGCCTGGTCACGGACTGCCTCTGCCTCGGACACCATCTCCTGCCACTCCAGAACCTGGCTCTGCAGCTCTTCCACGCTGCCCGACTCACTTGTCTGTCCACACATGGGGCGCATTTACAACAGACTCGCACATGAAAAAACACCCCTAGCTCGTCAACCCATAGAGAAAATCGAATGGCTACCATTTACTACAGAGGACTTAATGTCCTTCAGAATTGTAAAGAAATAACTGTTTTTCACTAATGTAGCACAGGATAAAATAACAAATGAGAAAACAATAGTCTATCACCATTGACTTAATTTAAACTCATTTAAAATGCAAATTATCAATACATGAAAAATATAGAAATCATACCAAAAATGTTTATTACATTATTTTTTATATTGTGTATTATATAATATATTACTTGCATTATCATGTACTCATGGCAGGATAATCAATTCCTTAAGACCCATGTGAATTTCTAAGAAGAAGTTTTGGGGAATTTCCAAACCTGAGATGCAGCTCTCTTAGTAACTTGTTCCAGGTCAGCCTGCATTTTCCTTTGTTGCTCTTCATAGATCACAAGTTTAGCCATTAGTTCATCTGCAGTTAAAAAGAAGCATCAATACAGTATTGTTTTAATAGTCAAAAAGTAAATATCTAGAAAAAGCATCAGATTTTTTTGTAAGAGAATTAGAACTTGTATCAAAACTCCTCAGTGGGAAAACTATAGCAAAATACATTAGCATTTAAAATCACCAAATAAATTATTTTTGAAGCTATTACTGAACATTTAAAAATATTACTGTGTACCTGTTTATAGTGAATGAAAGTGAATATTTACCATTTTTCATCTTTAGTTCTTCATATTGCTCTAGTTTCTGATGAAGTTCTTCTCTTTCCTCTTCAAGATCAGCAATTCTGTTCCTTAAAGCATTCACATCAGGGCTTGTGTTTCCAGACTATATTAGAAGAGAGTCCTTATTAGAAATATAACTTTTCTAACAGAAACACCATTTTAAGTGGTAATAATCAGCATTACAGATAAGTGCACAACGACACTAACCTGTGCTTTTCTGAGCTCTTCCTCCAGTTGTTTTATTCTGGACTTGGACCAGGCCTTCATTTTGAGGAATTTTGTTTCGGATTTACTGGCCTCCTCGGTTTTCTGCTTTGCTTGTGCTGTTTGAGAGAGTTAACCAATAAAACACAAAGTCTTTTTCAAATGAATGAACTGAGACAAGGCACAGACCTGAAATCCAAAGATACAGTGAGGGGAAAAAAACATCAATGATAAAAAGTCGTGTTGCGACTCTCGTGCCTCTTTTCATTTACATTAAAATGCCTAATATTCGAATATTATCACAACATCTGAATCATTAATTTCACAAACTGCAGAAAGCAATATTAAAAAAAGACAACAGCTGTGGATTGAACAGAATGCATGAGTATGCCAAGTATTATTTTAAAAAGTCATTCACTTTAACCTTATGGTTAACAAATCATAACAAAACGTGGGAAAACATTAAGAACCACAGAGGATAAACTACTGCATTACTATAAGGAAAAAGACAAACACTTTATTCACCTTCTAACTCTGTCATTTTCTGATTAGGAGCTGTGTCCAGAGGAGTCCCTCCTGTCTGCTCTGCAGGGGCTGCGTTTTTATTGCTGAGCTCCTGCAGTTGTCTCTGGAGCTGCAGGTAAGCTTGATGCTTCTCGGACAGCTCACTTTCGTGCCTCTCTGTGACCTGTTTCAGTTCAGTCTCATGTTTCTGCATCAGGTCTCTGAGTTGGGCTCTCATTACATGCTTCTCGGCGTCCAGCTTGGAAAGCATATTATCTTTCTCCCCTTGAAGGCGCTTCATTTTTTCAGCAAGCTCCTGAAAACAAAACAATTCCAGAATGTTTTCAGAGGGCCTCAGTCGCGTTCTAATCAAATTGAAAATTACCACTCTATTACGTATGAGTATATAAACTAGAAACAACTTAAAAAATGAAGCTTGACGTGCTTCAAAACCTGACTGCATCTACTCAAAAAAAATGGAAATGCATTCTCATGGTAACACTCAAAAACAGATTTGATCTGATTTACACAAATATATCTAAACAATACATTTTAAAAACAAAATCTTACCCTTAAAACAAGTTACTATCTCTTCATGCATCGCTACTGGTGAGACCAGTTTTGTTCCTTACCTTTATCTGCTGGTCCCTGGCATCCACTTCATTCTGAAGAACGTCAATAACCTGAGTCTTCCCTAGCAGAACCTCCTCCTTCTCGTGTAACTTCTGTTTCAAAGCCTTCAGTAGCTATCAGCACAGAATTAAAGCCAAGCTGCATTATGGAATATGAGCTTTCGAAAGCCACAATATAAACTACGTAAGTTTTATTTACAAAAGCTAACTGAAAACATCTTGCAGGTTACCTGCTCAAGGTCCGCGCTGGCATCGGATTTGGCTGCCAGTCTGAACAGCTCCTGTTCATGCATCTGGTTTATTTCCACCAGCTTGTTATCTTTTTCCAGAATAATGTCTTTAAACGTTTGGATCTACAAACAAGTGGGAAAGCACAAAAACATTAACGGAAAAAGCATTGATTTTAATGGACTGAAACTGTGATTTTCAGACAATGAACTGAAATCGAATCCTGGGATTGCATTATTGTTAATTTAAACAAAATGAAAATCAGTTAAAAAAACTGTATAATACTAAAACTGGATTCAGAGAAAACCTACATTTTCCTTGTACATCTTCTCTTTTTCTTCAAACTGCGTCTTCTCTTTCATCAGAAGCTCCTTAAGGCTTTCATTCTGTTCTTGAAGAAGGCTGAATTTTTCTTCACTTTCCCCAACTTTCTTGGTAAGATTTTGCACCAGCACTTGAAGGTCCTGCAGGGAACCATCTTTTTCTGCTAAGTGAACCTGCAATTCAATACAAAACAATTTTACAGCCAACCGAGGGCATATCCAACTTTACTATACCTAGTTAACTGCTCCCCAAACTATCTTTGAGAAACAGTGACTGGTTTGGAAAAAGCACTATGGACATGAGCAACGTTGTTTTATGTCCAGATTAAATCAAAAGTAAAAGTTTAACCCACCCTCAAATTTCAAACTGATACCTGGTTGCCAGCATTAGCTTCTCTGGAGCTTCATACACCTACCTAATGGAAAGCCATCACCAAAAACAATTAGAATTTGTTATTCTTCATTGAAAAGTGACCTGAAGTATAACCCCCTATTTTGTTAAAAAAACGCAATTATAAATTATACTACAGAGCCTGTTAAAAGGCACAGGCTTTGTTTACTCCGCATGGCACCAATAACAGCAAATAAAGCATTGAAGAATCAAATGGATCTGCAGCAAGACAAAGGTCGGGGAAGCCGGCTTGCCTTCAGCGGCTCTGTGGGAGTGGATGAGGCTCTGGAGGTGAGGTCAGCCGACGCACTCAGCTGGAGGTCAACAATGTAAGCTTCCTTTTCTTGCAGCTTCTTGTCCCTCTCGGCAAGCATGCCATCCATCTCCGCCCCACGCTGCCTCTGATCCGCAAGCTCTCTGGTCTGTGAAAAGAAGCCAGACTATCAGGCACATTCATGCATTCAATCTGTTTCCACCGGCAAAACCAGATCATCCCAAAATACATAACCACCCAATGTCACCCAAACCTTAAAAGGTAGCTGTTAACACCCCAAAAATACCAACACAAACATGGTGCATAGACCTGTTTCACAACCAGAACGAGAAAGCTCATTGACACTGTGAGTGAGCTCTACGCTTCCCCTGCTAATTAAATGCATTTCAAACCGAGTTGTAAAATGCCTGGATACCAGATCATCTTAGGGGGCTCATGAGCTTTAGGTTTTTTGGACAGAAATATGAAACAAGACAGTGTATGCAAGAAAGGGCATGTGTGAGAATGTCCGCCTAAACAAACGTGACGTCCACCTTAACTTCCAGGTCTGCCTCTTTCTGAGAAAGCTGCAGTTCAAGTTCCTCCACTTTTTTCTTCAGCACTAGGATTTTTCCACGGCTTGCGGCAGCATGCTCCTGGTCCCCATCACCAGAAGCCTGCAGGATGAAAGTGACACAACCAGACCAAACCATAAAAAAGACCCTTTTCCATAATGTTACTGCATTCCTCAACACCACAGTTTACGTGCTGGCAGTAAAAACACAAGTGTCTAAGAATATGGTTAAATAATAAGGTCACTTCTATTTAGATTAGATTAGGTAATTTAATGACACAAGCACAGGTATGTAAGGAATGTGAATCCATTGAGGAGCTCATTCACTTAACCCCCCATCATACACGCCAGACAGCACTAAATCTCAGACTGACTGCTCAGATCCATGCTTTAAATAAAAACGCAACGTTTGTGTTTTAAAGAAGCACCTTTCTGATATCAGACTTGGTTTCCTTGGCTCCTGATGATGGCAGCTGCTTCTTTAATTCTTCCAGTTGAGAATTTAATGAGGTGACCTTGGCTTTGTTTTGCAGCTTCATTTTGGAGAGCTTGGCCTCCCATGCTTCTTTCTCAGTCTAACAGGAAAAAAAGGACAAAAATGGCACTAGAAAATGGTAATAACTTTGCCTTGTAAATGAAATTGACCACTTCCAACAGCAGAGTTGAGACAATGACACTTTTGCGACCACATGTTATTTTGAAGGTAAATAAAAACAATGTGTCACTCAGAAAGAAATATTTATTATTATACATAAACTTTCTTAAGATCAGATACATTTCAGTATGTATATATACTTAATATGATTATACGAACTAGTGTATTGCAGTAGTACTAGGTTTTGTTTTCATTATAGTGATTACCACAACGATCCCTAATTTAAAATGTAATAGGTACTTGTTTATGTGATTACCAAAGTAAAGATACATTTGCAGTACATCACCAAAATTAAAAGGAAACATACTTTAATATAATTATTTTATTTACCAATCAGAGCTTATGCAAGGCACATGTTGTGTTACATCCTCACAACATACTGTATGAAATAAAAAACACTATTTCCCTTAAGAATGTAAAACCAATAACAAAATATGGACCACGTTTTCAGCTTTTCTGAAAGACAAGCCTCACATTGTTTCTGCAGCAAATACAATTCCAATAGTTATTTTGTTCAAATACCTTAAGCTGCTCGTCTTTGGTGCGCAGGACATTATCTTTTTCTCGGATCAGTTCTTTCAGCTGAACCACAAGTTGTTCAGTCTGAGCCAGCTGTTCAGTTATATCTGCCACCGACTGGCTGCTCATGCCATCCGGGGGAGCTGGTGCCTGTGGATTAGCAAAGCAAGTAGGACAGTGAACCTCAGTGAGCAGCTCACTATTGGCACAGCAATCTGCCAAAGCACATTTGTCTGCACAGCACTCTATACAGCATATGCTTCATTTAGCATGTAATTACACAGACATGCTCATTCAAAACCACATAAATATATCACAACTGTTTGGCTATAAATAAACTCTTGATGCAACATATTTTTGGAACAGTGGTAGGTAATTTTACTGGTAGGAAGAATTTGTCTACTTATGCACATTTGCATATATACTGTATATGAAGAAACATATACAGTATATGTATACTTAATACTTGAGCATGAAAATGCATCAGGCTAAAATTCCCAATAGTCACATTTTTAATACTCACTCCCTGACCAGGGGCTGACTCATCTCCAGAGTACCACTTCCACATGGTCTCAGATAGGTCCCTGTGAGGCAAAAGAGATTGGTCCTGAACTAGGACAACTTGATAAATTTAAACAACAAACAAAACATGAATGCATGACTACTATACTGCATAACATTTTAAAAAGGATTCCATTCACTTCATCACAAGGCTATATACTAGTACAGTATACACTACACTAGTTAGCATCCAGGTGGATGCTGCACATTGGTGGTGGTGGTGGAGGGGAGTCCCCATTACCTGTAAAGCGCTTTGAGTGGAGTGTCCAGAAAAGCGCTATATAAGTGTAAGTAATCATTATTATTATTCAGAGGTTTTAACACCCTGAGTTCATTCAAGGTACACATTGTGCTTTCCCCTTACTGTATATGAAACAAAAAAAAATGAAAAATATGTATTTTTTTAATAACTTAAACTGTTTTCCAACTTTTCAGCATGGAATTAACCTTTACTTGTTCACTCTATTTTGAGGTTCCATCACTGTACTGATAGTGAGAAGCAAACAAGCTCCAAGTGATGCAAACATGAAAAATAGCTAATTGATCAAGATAGGCATCAATGCACAGATAAAACAAAAGGCTCAGATGACTGCTCATTAGCTGGACTTAATACAGAACTTTTGAAATCCTAATTACGATATGAAAGTGGTACCGCTTTCTCTTCAGATTACAATTATGTTTATTTCTTCTTAGGAAAAAAACATCCTAATATTGAATATTTAAACCTTGTCTGAGGTGCAATTGGTTGTAGATCCAACAGTACTGAACAAGAAAGAACAACATCACAGGATTCACAACAAGCAAACAAAAACATTCTGAAAAGAACTTAAAGTAGACAACTGGCAGCAATTACATCAGCATACAGAGCAAAACTATTTATTCCATTTGATCATTATAAATTAATTGTTGTAAATAATATGCTCTTCATTCTATGGGTTTCATTAACTTGGGTGATGACAATGTACAGTATTGTCACCTTATATTTATTTATACATCACTATTTTACTGGATTAATCTCCTTTAAAGAGTATCACAGTAGTGTCTCAACTGGAATATGAACCTACAACCCTCCCAGTTACATGTTCAGAGCCCTGAACCCTAAATCAAACACTAAACCCTCAGTACTGCACACCTGTGAGGCCTCACAGAACATGGCTGACTTCCAATGCATTATTCAGATCATTAGGGGTGTTGGCTCCAGTAACTCAGTTAAATTCCATCTGGGTCGTACAATCTGACTTTTTTAAAGCTCCCCATCAATTCAGATGGCGAAGTAATTTCTCACTTCCCTACGGATGGCTGTGCTGTATAAGTAATACCGCTGGAAGAGAATGGATGATACACAGTGGGCGATGAAGCTCAAGTACTGCGGAACCATAGGATTCAAAGCGCTGTATACATGCAAGGAATTAATAATACTATCAAAACATTTCAACGAGCTCTCAAACTATATCAAGCATCTTATCCCAATACCAATTATAAAATATTTACTGATTGAACATAGTAGGTGGTACCATCTCTTGGAACATTTTTAAAGCTCATGCATTTTACTTTATCACACGTCAGCATAAAAACTCACAAAACGTCCCAGAACGTGTCTAAACGGCTGTCTAAATATTTTAACTTCTGTTCATTTTCACTTTATGTGTTTACTGCATCTCGATACATCTGCTTTGCAAACTCGCTTCGGTAAAATAAAATGCATCGTCATATCTACAGTACGCCAGTTTTCAATTCAAAACCAGGAAGCACATGAACATATGCGATTCTATTTCTGGCTTTATGTAAACATCATAATAAAAAAAGCAACGTTCATATTAACTTGTGTAGTTACTTACTGTGGGCAATCGCTTCGATCGTAGACTAGTGCTGACTTAATTTATTAATTAATATGATAAACCCCCGATGCTTATTTGCACCAGCCATCTAAATACCAAACCTGATTTGAAACAAGATCCACAATTTTTGAATAACTGAAAACATAGAATCGATGCATGTTTTTTTTTTTTTTGGTCACAGCACTAAAAAGCATTATGTTGGTGCCATACGATAGCACCACTAGCAGGGTTAACCCGTATTAAGCAGATCGAATTACACGAAAGAAAGAACTGTTTTACCTGATTACAAACGGGTCATCAAGATGCTATGTAACCGTTGATGGTGAAAAGTACTCCGTATTTATAAAAGCAAGCTTATATTTTGCTCATGGTGCAGAAAATCCTCGGGTGTCAGCCGCACCACTACCCTTCAGCCGACAGCCATCTTGGTCAGGTGAACAAACAGCTGAGGAACGCCAAGGCTGACGCGGCACGTACGTGACGTCAGGATTATACCCAGTGTGTGCGTTTCCCAATGGATTTTTTGGAGCCAGTCCCAACCGGTCGGATTAGTCGTTCCATACAAATCTATGGATAATCTGTATCGTTTTTATGTGGTGCAAATGCTACCTCTTGTATACAGCTATTTGTAGGGTTTTTGTTTCACAAAACGATTTTTAACAGATTTTATCTTGCGGAAATTAGATGCATTCAGAATTTGGGGGGTGTCATTTAAATTAATTTTTAATGTGTTTATTGGTTACGTACTACCCTTACATTGCCCTGAAAGATACAGTATATGTTTATGTTGCACTGAAATCTTCAAAAACGTTTTGCTTCAATTTACTTTCATCACGAAGAAGTATTATTAAATTAAGTTGAAGTAGGTTGCTGCGTCAGCATGGGTAGGCTGCAAAGGAACAGGTAACGGGAATTATTCCATGGTGAAAAGAAAAGAAAGGAAACAGCATTTCAGATGTGGAGCCTTCTTCAGGTGTGCCACAGCCGAAACATTGCGTTTCCTTTCTTTTCTTTTCAGCATGGAATAAACCCTGGCAAGAGTGTGTGCTGAAATTATTAGTTTTAAAATAGTTCTAGCTATATGTTTCTTTTAACTTCGTTTTAGGGTGAGTTTAGTCTCAAATTAGCTCCTTTAAAAAGTTAACTACCATGTTAATCTTCTAACAAACATTAAAGGTCAGATTAGTTCATGTGGGAAGCTGTGTCAGCATGCGTAGTCTACAAAGGTAATCGGTTTATCCCAGGTGTGATCTAACTATAACTCTAACTCTCACATCTGAAGAAGGCTTCACAGATATACTCATATACTCAGATATAAAAGATTACCCAGAGATATGTCTACTGACCTTGTTAACTGTAATCTATGAGTGTCAGGAGAGGAGGAATCAGGCTGTGGTGGAACCCAAAATAATGGAATTGTTTAAAGAGAAAAAGAATGTCTCTATCAACATATTGTTTAATTTTGTAGACTGTAATTGCAGGTTATCACCAAAAATCATAATCAGTAAAACAAAAAGAAGTAGAAATAGTCTTTTATTAGAGTAGTCCCTAAACCCTGTCTGAAAACCCTGTATTACAAGAGGGGGCTTTAAGGGAGGCATTACTGTATATTAGGAGTTGTATAAATCTCCATGCAAGCATAATGAAGACCACAAATGAACCTGAAGAAAGCGGGCAAAAGAAAAATAACACAATCTAGCCCCAAAACAATAATACAGTAAAGCTAAATCCACAAACTGGTCAGTTTGGTGAAAATATCACACATATCTGATAGGTTTTATAATGTTTGAGTTCCAGGACAGTTATTTCCTTATTGATTATTTCCTTGTTCAATATAAATAGCAGAACAATGTTAAAGTTAATCATCTTGAATGACACATTCTTATTCTGTACAAACAATAAAAAGCCTTTGTATAAAAACATGTAAAATCACAAACCCACGTTACCTAAGGATAAAAGATAGTAGCGCAGTATAGTGCTGGTGATGTTGTAGTGATATCATACATGGTTACAATAGCTTATAATGAATGTGATGGCATTTGGAAATGTCATTACGCTCAATGCACCCATGTTGATTCAATGCCTGTTCCATTCTGGCACTGCAAAATCCTTCAAATCCAGATACCAGACAGCAGATTATATTGTAGTCAACAACCAAGACAGTACCAAAGGACTATTCAACTGGTGCCATGTTGGAGGACCAACAAAATGTTCTGGCTCAGAAAGTGCTGTGAGCATGCAAATGCCCATGTTTAAAATATACACAATATGAAGATACTTGAAGATGGCCCCGTAAATCCATCAGTGAAGAAGACCTGTCCTTTCCTCAACTGAAATGGTGCTTTAATCTGATGTTAGCTCTTCACATTGCTGCTAATCCATGTTGCCATGTTAGCAGAAACTTAAAGTTCCCCTTCTGAGTTTCTCTCTTGGGTGCATTTTCTCCCACACCCAGCTGGAAGTTAAATCATTGTTAATAGTCAAAGAGATGCCCGTTTTCTCCTGTTGTCTATAACCCACCCACTTGGATTCACGTTTAGCTTCAGCATATTCATAACCCATTGATCCTTCTGAGCACCTTTGATGAACTCTTCTAGCGAAAGCTGGCCTGCAAAAAAAAAACAATATAAACTAATTGTCCTTCGCTATGAATTGTCATTATTAATTTATTGTTTTTGGCACTTTTATTCAAAGCAATTTACTTTAGTCCAACAAGGCCATTTACTGGAATATCTACAGGTATGTGAAGTACTTTCCTCAGGATTATAGTTTATATCTTAAAATAGATTGCTGGTAGAGGAGGGGAGTACCCATTACCTGTAAATCACTGAGTGGAGCACACAGAAAAATGCTATATACTGTAGGTGCAAGGATTATTGATTATTATTTATAGCACCTTATCACACCCGCTGGTTTTCATTCACCAGACAAGAGTGCTTGAACTACTTCACGTTGCACTACACATATACTGTATGCTCAGGAACAAGTAATAGGTTTATTCCATGCTGAAAAGAGAAGAAAGAAAACACAGCATTTCGGGTGTGAAGAAGAAGGCACCACAGCCGAAACGTTGTTTTCTTACTTCTCTTTTCAGCATGGAATAAACCTATTACTTGTTCCTTTGCAACCTTCGTACAGCAGGCTGACGCAGCTACCCACCTGAACTACTGTATGCTCATATTTATATTGAGAATGAAAACATTTTTTTTATTAGAAGCACTTGAGAAGATATATTTGATAAGAGGCATAAAAGCAATACACTCTCAATGTTATACATTTCAGTTTTAAGCAACGATACAGACTATATCCATGGCAGTTGAATAAGCGAGGCGTCTTCAGAGAGGGAAAAATGGCATGTGCAATTCAAATTATAGCGAAGCTCTGAAATTCATCAGATCATATGAATACTAAGCTAAAACCTGCAGATATCTGGAATTTTAACAACTAGGTTTCGAGTAATTTCAGCACGCCGCGCACATAGCCAAGTACAAGCCGCAATACTGTCGTGCTACAACGCAGGTTTTAGGAATAACTATAATTCAGTGTTGTGCAATTACATCCTGCTACCACTTACCATCACCGTTTTCGTCAACAAGTTCGAATATTCTCTCACAAACTTCATCGGGCGTAAGGAGAGGGGTTTCGTCTTTTGCCGTTGCACCCGTCTTGATGCTATAAATTGCCTATCGACAAACAAAAGAAGAAAAAAGTCACTGCAAGTCTTCCACATTTTTTAAGAATCTTAAAGGGACCCTGACACGTTTCTGTAAGCAGCTGAAAGAAGCTGGCAAATAACGAACATGATTACGACACCAAGTCACACAAGCGTGATCGCCGTCTGTGTGCTTTATAGAACCGCACTAGATCTTACCGCTATGATTTGCCGCAGTTCCTCTCTTTCAAGGCATCCGTTACCATCTTTGTCATAAACTTTAAAGGACCACCGCAGTTTGTGTTCAAGTTTCCCTCTAAGGACGAGATTTAGAGCTGCAACGTATTCCAAAAAGTCGATGGTATTGTCCTAGAAAGGTGAAAACAAAATGTAGGCAGTGTCAAGTTAGAAAAGCCTCTATCACTTAGAAGAACTGACATACGGAGTACTAACATACTGTGTCAATGTTTTACAACACACACAGAGAGACGGTCCTCACACCCGTCTCTGGCAGGTTTTATTCTGTTTATGATCCACCACCCATTTTCACTAATAACCGGATTCACGCAGCATTAAGATTAACATCGTCGAAGAATGGCAAGGTCAGATTCTGAACTGCTTGCAGTTCTGTTCAGAAACTCTTCACCTATCCTGATATTCAACGATTGTTAAAGAACCAGTGGAAATGGAATTGAAATACCACGTTAAAGCTATAATTATGCAATGTTGTTCCCGTACAATATAAATGTATATCAAAGCCAAATCCACACAGTCGTATTTTTTGAGTCAAGCCTATTAATAAACGCTGTTTTTGTGAAGAACTAGGCGGTAGCCTGGTCCTTTACCTCGTTGGTGTCAAATGTCCTGAACATGTTGTCCATATACAAGGATTCCTCTGTCGTGTCAGTAACTCCAAAAAACCTTTTGAACTCGTGCAAAAATAAAGCTCCACTTGGGCATTCCACTACAAAAGTCTTATACAATTCCTGTAGCTCTGCAATATCAACCTCTCTGTGATCACTTTGGAACTGCCCCATCGTTTAACCTAATGTCAGCCCTTGTCTTTAGTGGTGTGAAGACCAGTTGATCCGCTTTTCAGAGGGCTGGGATAGCCATTGCTCAGAAGTGGAGGTCTTGCTTGTAGGTCTCTGAGTATCTTTGCGAAAGATTTCCCCAAAGGCATAACTTTAAGTACTAACGTTGACTACCCTGGGCGATATTTATAGATCTCTGCAATCTCATTTGCTTTCCAATCTACTAAATCCTAATCCAAAAACACTGCTTTTGTTGTTTAACGACCCCAAAATAATTTACACTAACTCTCAATTAAGCGAAGTATAGGACTTGTCAAAGGGGTTTATCTCCTGTCCAGAAGTATGTTTCCATTGTTGTTGTTATATTTCATTTCACTTTATTTTGCTCGTATAATTACGTACATTAACTTTGCAGAAAAAAACTAATGCTAATGCCGTGCTTAAATTCCCACTGGTTTTATCCAGACTAGTGTTTAAGAGTTGCCTCAAAAGACAGCGTACTATTCTATTATTAGCTATAGGAGCCTCACGCTCATAATCGCTTTTAGACGAAACCTTGAGGTTTGAAACAACAAACGAGAAATAAAGAAATTACTCGATGCTAATTATGCAAATTACTCAATATAATTACTCCGTATTTTTATATTCAACCCCTCCCCCAGCAAGAAGAAAATGCAGAACAAAAAATAGAACAATATTTACACAATGGTTACAATACTATTTTCCCAAATCTGAATAATTTCATTGTTTTAAAATAATTATAAATATGCACATTCATTGAAAAAAATATTTTATATATAATTAAATTTTTTCATGTGTGGTTGTTGTCCCTCATTAGTTAAGTTTTTATTCAAATTATGAAGTATAATTTTCCACATCTTCTTTGTGTCATGTTAAACTTTCAACAAGCAAGGCGGAACCCATTCAAAATATAAGTTTATGTCATTCTGGTACACATTTTGTTTACAAAGTGGTTAATGTTTCAAAGATTATGCATGCTTGAGTCAGATCTTCAAATCAGATTATCTGGCAAACTTTCATCCTTCAGGCTCCTGTAGCTAGGATTGGTGTTTAATCAGGCCTGGATTTATAAACCCTCTTCTGTGTTTTCCTGAGCCCCCTGGACTAATGAGTCTGTGACCCATAAGCTTTTATTTAGCCTCTTGAAAGTTCAATCTATATCCAGTACTGAGGGAAGGCCTCTCACAGTTTTAACTAAGTACAGGACTATTAGTAATTAAAGTGATGTGCAGGACATACATATTCTCTTGGTAAGAATTTATGTACTGTATGAAGAGAAGGAATCCTCCCATTAACTTTATGCTTATGATGATAGTACAGAAAGGAGGAAAATACTGTTCCAAGGCACAATGTCACATCTGTTCTGTGATTATGCACTGCAGTAATAGTCAATTCAGAAAATTTAGTCAGTTTTGTGAACTATTGTTCACATGCCAGGTCTGCAGCATAATATACTGTACTTCTTTCAACTTGGATGTGTGTAGCGGCAATTGAAAACAGTGTCATCTTTGTAATTATTTCACTTTCATATGCATGTCTGTATTGTCATGGGAAATTAATCATTTTCAAAGATGTACAAATGAAATATTAAAATTAGTATTAATCATGCATGCTTCCATTTTTACACATCTAACCAGTATGAAAACAATACTTTTTATTTTGTACAAAAACAATATTAACAAACATATCAGGTATAAAACCTTTTGTTACAATAGTTAATAATTTAAAAAATTAGCATCACTTATTTTATTTAAATCCAGCTCGTAACAACATTATTTACGCAGAAGGAGTCTGTATGGGGCTAAATAAATACTACAATTTATTTTGTAAATGTAGAACATTTAGAATTTTAAAAAGACTGGGGGACGTATCAAAACTGGCAACAATTAAGTTTTTAATCAAGAGCAAACTGAAAAGGAATTTCCTGATGGGTGAAAAATCCACATTCTATAAAAAGACAAACTCTGAGCACACAGTTTCTTTTCTTACAACTAAAAACTTCAAAAGAAGATTGGTTACACAGTACCAACATTTTAGGAGAGATAAAATGGGATTTCTAGGGAGATTATCGTTTATTTTTATAAAGGAAGTCTTGGATGTAAGTAAATGTACTGTAAATCACAAAGCAGGACCTGCAAACACATACTGTAACTCAGAAAAATCAAGTCAAAACATGGCACTCTTTCTCCTCTGTTCAAGAACCCAGCCATAAGGATTTATGTCCAACTGCAGCATTGTCAGAACCCATTTGTCTTTCCTCGCTCCTTCAATGAACTCATCCAGTGTAAGCTGCCCTACAAAATAATACATTAAATGTTATTTTCCAAAAGCGAGAAATGTGTTACAAAGGAAGAGGTTCAGTGAGCCAGCTTTGTAAGTCAAACGAATAAAGTCAAATGTAAGTAATGAATGCTCTTCGCCACACCCATTGTTAGATAATGAACCAATGTTTTTAATTTTTTTGGTGATGTACTGTATGCTTAGGCTTTAAAACCTAAGCTGTAAAAAATAATTATTCAATTTTAATAATGGGGTACAGTACAAACAGAAAAACACATCACTTTTAAAGAGTAAATACTTGTACTACATATTGTTGTTTGCAGTTAAATGTGCTCAGAATAAATTAGTTAATCAATCAATTCATAATTAAATATGTTTCTGTATTTACCATCTCCATTCGCATCCACTATTTGAAATATTCTTTCACAGACTTCATCTGGTGTTAGGAACTGAGTTGCCTTGTCTTGTCTGGAGTTCTTTTTCAGTTTATAAATCGCCTTAAAAGGAAGGAAACAATGAAAACTTTGTCAGTTGTAGAATTCAAGGATTATCCTAATATCTATATTGTGCTTTTTATAGACATACACATTTGAAAGTAACCATCAATTTGATCAATCATAAATTATTGATAATATTCTCTGATTTATCAAATAAGCAACTTCGGTAGGCATCACCTTTAATAGAATGTCATTCCAATATTTAAGTAATTTAGGTAGGGGGGCTAAAATGTTTCCCCTGCATATATACAGAAAGTTTTGCAAACTATTTTTTTTACATTTAAAGTGAGAATTATTTGATTTTTTAAAATATCATTCAGGAACGTTGGTTAAACTGTGTTCTTCAGAAACGGTACTTGTTGATTCGAGCTTTGTATTAATTTGTATTCAATTATTTACAGATCCGGGAACTCAGTGGGGGATTTTCTTATTGACAGTCTCATCTTTTGCTAATTAAGACAGGCACGTGTCCTCTGACCTCTGGATTTAGTGGATTACTCACCAGCTGCTCTGAGACCAGCAACAACATCAACAGCTCCGGAGTGTGAAATGTCGGAATCGTATACAGTATACGCGATTTTATATTATGATCTGATTGCAGAACATCCATTGTTTATTAAATAGTTCTATGTGTTCTCAAGTTCCATAGGACATTTAGTCATCCGTCCGATTTCCATGTTGTAACAGGAACTGTGTCAACAGTTAGCGAATAGGAAAGCATCTTTCCCATTTGATAAACACTTCTCTCTCCGACGCCTACTGTTAGTTTTAGAAAATCTAGTTATCATATCTCCCTTTACTCCAAATATGAATTACCTGAATAATCTCACGAAGCTCACTCTTGTCCACACATCCGTTTCCGTCCTTATCATAGACTTTGAAGGACCACCTGAGTTTGTGTTCCAGTTTGCCTCTTAATACAAGATTCAAGGCGGCTACATATTCCAAGAAATCGATGGTATTGTCCTACACATCGAAAAAGGAAATGAAAGGTCTCTTAGAGCACATCTCTTATTGGAAAACATAGCCCAACATGTCATTTGTAGTAAACGTTTCGGAAAGTCGGTGAACAAATTAGAGATATTTTGGGGAAACACTGAACCCTGTTAGAGATTAAAGAACAAACAATTCACAGCTAAACAGAACGCCGTCAACACCGGTAAATACGTGTTGCACATCAAGGTTTACACAGGTGATCAGTTGTGAATCCCCTCGTTTGTCTACTGTACATACAGTATGTGAATAGCGTGATTCTCTATTTAACGACTGCAGGTTTTTATTACAGAACATGTTTTAAAAAAGTGCTGTTAGTTGACAGGATACCATGGATTCAATACGATGGCATTTATGGGACGAAGAATCCCATAAAATCTAACGAACTGGACAAATCTGTTGTGTAATGTTAAGTCGCAAAAGTTGTTTTTTTAAAAGGCGTCTTTTCTCACCCCATTTTTGTCGAAGGCTCTGAACATACTGTCTGCGTATTCCGAAGCATCACAGTTCGGGTTAATGCCGAAAAACCTCTTGAATTCGTGTAAGAACAATGTCCCGCTCGGACATTCCACTACAAACTTCTTGTACATTTCCTGCAGCTCCGCCACATCGATTTCTTCTGTTTTCATTTTGATAGAGCACTGTGGTTGCTCCATCACCAGTAGAGCTGTCCGCGGTGCTGAAACCAGCTTCTATGATACTGAAGCGGCAAACGGCAGGCTGATCTTCCAGGCTTTTCAGGCAGACTTGCCAAGTGCTCTGTTGGGCACGTAGTGTATACAAGGTTTATATACGGCAGGTAATTAGGTTGAAGACATTAAGGTTAGTACTGCAGATGGTATATTTTTAGATTAATTGAAAGTCCACTTGAGGTCATCTGTCTTGTAATAGGAGAGCTAAGTGATACGACAAATATCAGGAGTACCAGTTTGAGATGAGGAAAAACAAAAATAAATTTAAGAAAGAAATTCACATAATTATATATCTTTCTTATACAAGATGTTTTTAAGATGATTTTTTTAAATGTTATTTTTTCATAGTTGTATCTTGATTGAGATGTCCCTGCATAGCACACATTACATTGTGTGGACAGTGCATTTTGAACCAAGATTTGCTAAGCTAATAGGCTGCCAGCTGATTATTTTAGACTCTGATTAACCTTTCTTTGCAAAATTAATATGTGGAGTAATGCAAGGAGTTGAGATCCCGCAAAATCCGTGACCAATTAGTGCAACAGTGAGAGTAATTGAATAAATTAACATACTTGCTGTCTGTACAGGGCATAACAATGAAATATAAGGGCACTCACTGTACCAATCAGGCTTTATATCACTAGTAATGAGTCACAAACCTCCTTAAACCTGTGTAAGCTACCCCACAGAAGACACACCAGAAGACTGATTGTGAAAGCACATTTGTAACACTTACAAAGCAATGAGTGGCAAAACTAAGTATCGATCTTAGTCTTGCTTTCTCATGTCTTATGTACAGAGCCTAAATAAAGAGATGTTCTATCATATCCAAGAGTCTGTTCATCTGTCTACTGGAGAAATATTGGGAAATTATTGTGTTGAACAGGAGGTACAATAATTGTACCAATAATTGTGCATACTGAAATTCTTCCTCCTAAAAACATCTATTTATGTTAAACCAACTGTCTGGAACTGCAAGCTGAGAATAATATGAATTTACTAGATGGGATTTGCTGTGATTATAATAACTGGAAAAAAGCATGCATGCAACTTTTACGTACATTCATGAATTCAGAAATTATGCTATTTTAATCAGCATTTTAATCATTTTAATCATCTGACCCTCTATAACAGAGCCCCTAATCACATCTACCTAAACTGTTTTTTTTTAATTTCACATACAACTCTAGTCTGCATAAGATGCTGCTTTCTTGTTCAATGATTTTAACATAGATTGAGTCTAATTAAAGTAAGAAAAAATATGGTGTCCATAAAAAACAAACTGATAACTCCCACAAAGATAACAGCCTTTTACGATAAAGAACAGATACAGTAGAAAGATATGTTCTTACAGTGGACAGCAATTACACTTACTTTTTCAGCCTGCTTCTGTATGCTTAGTTAATGCAAAGAATCTGTTATAAGAGGATTGCTTTGCTAAAGCTGAACCCATACCCCTTTAAAATAAATTATTTTCTGAGCTGGAATTGAATTCTTCAGTCGTTTCAAGGGGCACTTAAAGGCATAAGTGTAGCACCCATTTCTCTTTAAGAGACACAGTACTTAACTGTATTTCTTAGTCTACAGTCCACGATCAGAAGGTCTTGATGGTATTTACTCTGTTTCTGAGTAAATATAGATTAAAAAAATTAATTAGGTTTTGTCTTTCATATGATGACAAGTACACATTTCCTTGTACTACAAATTAGATAAATGTGCATATTAAATAATACAAAAATTTAAATATAATATGAATTGTACAGGATGATTCTAAAGTTTATACAGTAGGCATATATAATCAGAACTCTGTACCATGAAAACAATATAATGCATGATTGGCCTAAATATAAATGAGATCAGAAAAACAAACTCATGGATTACAAAGCCATGCACATTACTATTGATCACAAATGTTTGTACCCTAAGAATGCACTTCATGCCTTGTAGTGAATGTGTTACCCGTGGTCCCACTTATACTGTGTGTCTCATTTACCTACCTGCACTCCATTTGTTCACTGTGTTACATTTCATTGCTTTCCAGTAAACAGTTTTAAGGATAATATTGTTCTAATAGGACAGTCAACTTCATAAATACTCCATATTTATGTATGAAAAAATGGTTAAGTGACCACAGGGATTTAGCAAGGTGAACTGGTAAATGTGATAAAAAAGAGAAGACCTCTTGAATGAAGCTGTCTTAGTTATTTCTGAACCATAGGCCAGTCGAGGTTACTGGCATCGTGCTAGCCACCTTAGTTAACCATAAGCAGGAACAGTTTTAAACTCATTACCGGACTTAAAATAGACTATGTTGTAACAGGCTAACAATTCATGTTATGTTTATTACTCAAAACTAATGCAGTAATAATTTACTGCATCACTGTGGATATTGTTTTATTCTTAAATAATTTCCTGAGGACAACAGAAATCAGTGTGCTGATTAATGGGCAGTATTTAGGTCAGAATACAGCTGTCCTTTCTGATGATGTGTTCTGTAATGTTTCAGTATAGTCCAAATCATTTTTATCCACTTGTATTCTACTGCATGTGGTACACTGGCCTTGATCTTTTCATTGGCTACGGAACAATTAAGGTAAAAGCATCCTTTACCTTACTTAACATTAGTGTGTCAACTTTAAATGTTATGGTCAGTCTGCCCTAGACCTCTGTTAAATAGCATGTGGAAACACAAACAATAGAAATGTTCTGTATTCAACACCTGAATTAATGTGTTCATGTTTAAAAATACACTGTGTTCATATTTAAAAATATTTGTGAAGACCTTTTAGGTTAATTAAAATGTAGTTCTACCTTTATCTCAGATTTATATGATTAAATTATAATTTAATTGGTGAGCTCAATAAAATAAGCATGAGAGGAATACAGTATAGAATGCTTACATACAGTAATTCAGTACTGTATTTATTTTCAAAACAATGCTCAACTCACATCCCTTTCACTTTTCACTTTTCCCCCAAAAAACATCACCTGAAGTTTATAATTTTTAAAGAGAATTATAGTTTATTCATTTTTAATAATTCTCCTTCTGATTTTCTAAAAGAGTTCTAAAAGGAAATTCATATACAATGTTTATTTATTTATTTAAGGAGTACTAAACCAATGTCCATAAAATGTCCATAATTCATTTTCATGTAAACTGGAGAAAGTTAAGTATAGGACATTAGTTTATATTTTGAAATTACAGCAATGAAATAAGTAACACAATAAAGACTGAGGTTCATGTTTTATGGCACTGTATGAAGAGTATGTATTAAAACTGCTCATACAAAGTCATGTCATATCTTATTGCAATGTCTTTTAGAAATAGTTCAGGTTGGTACTGTAGCTGTGTCAGCATGTGTAGGCTGTAAAGGAGCAAGTAAAGGTTTATTCCATGCTGAAAAGAGAAGAAAATAGGCTCCACAGCCAAAACGTTGTGTTTCCTTACTTCTCTTTTTACACCCGAAAAAGGCTCCACAGCCGAAACGTTATGTTTTGTTTCTCCTCTTTCAGCATGGAGTATCTTTTAGAAATTGCTCACTTGCACATTTTAAAATGTGACAAGTCCTTTCATAAAGAGAAAAGGCCTCTTTACATTACAGCACGATCAAATCTCCCTTGTCATAAGTGAAAACATCGGCCAATACATGTGTCTTATGACTCAAACCACAAATTGTATCTTCATGCACATTCTTTCAGAAGATTAAAAAAAATATGATGGACACAATACGTGCTTCATCAGTTAAAGCATTGGCTCCCTCTTGTGGCCAACAAGTTGTAATAGCAACGTTAGCCAAATTCAATATAAACATTCAAACGTCACTTCCTGTTACATTTACGCAGAAAACATACTGCAGCTGTTTAAGGGCTTAATAAACTAATGCAATTAATTCTGTTCTGATAATTAAAACAGGGGTTTATGTGGACCCAGTATTATTTTTAAACAAGCCTTCGGAGCTATAAGTACGCATCTGTAATTGTTGCAGCAATGAAGGTGAGTGGGGGCGGTTTTGTTTTCGTTATCTAGCTGGCTGTAATTGTTTGCACATCACTGTCCAATACTAAGGCCGAAATCATGTGTTATTATGAATACTTCCGAGGCTGCTTATCGTATGGAGTGTTTTGTGACGTATTAAAAACAAACCGGTCGTCGTGCGTAGTGTCTTTCTTAGAAAGGGTGATTTTCCAGGGAAAGTATGAATTAAATGATCCGTGGTAAAAGCCGATACTGGCAATTAAATCTTTTAAGTGTTATGTCCCATTTAATACCAAGGCACGTGCTTTTTGTATACTTTAATGAACTGTTTTTTTATATTACGATAAACTATACTGTGAACAGTACAGTACGCAACTCGTTTTGCTACTTTGTTTCTTTTGCAAATGACAGCACTAAGAACAATCATGTGGGAAGTTTTAAAGCTGCAATTTTTAGTTTCTTGTGCTTCGCTCATTTTAAAATGGAATTACAAATAGTTAAGACATTTAAGGGTTACATCTTAATCAAGGTGACGTTGCTGATATCATTGTGCTAGATATTTCGCTCAGATTGCCCCAGTAAGATGCACAGTTTAACCTGAATATAACTGGAGTACTTCGGATAAAAGCGTCAGGCTTTATTTTCAATAAAGTATTTAACATACCTATCTTATTAAAATGGTCATTTAATAGCAAGATCCAGTATTTTATCCCTGCTTATTAACATGCAGAATTAGTTTGGGTACAAAAATTACTTTGATCTGAATTAACTGTATAGCACTTTAGATGTAGACAGCCATGATTGTTTACTTGCAAACCTTAAATTTCCAAAAATTTAATTAGTAGATGAGGTATTAGAAACAAAAGATGTATCTGGAAGACAGTTTTCATTTAACATGAACTTATTAGTATGCGTCTGAAAGGAACAAAAATTTCATTCTTTTATTGACAGGGACCCAACACAGACTCTGAGACTGTGGAGGACCTGGGCTCATCAGAGAACTCAAACACCGAACAGCTCCCACCGTACCTGAGAGACGAACCACCAGAAGGTAAATTGCTGCCTAGTTTTACGATTCAGTGGGGCAGCTAATTTGTTGCATCTTTCAATTAAGAAAAGGATGTAGTAGTTCCAAGCACTCTTAGAGATCAGATAAGCAGAGATTACATCAAGGCTGCTCAAACCACGGCCTTCCCAATGCATTCCTGGGCAAATCTGACTGATTGGACATCAGTACATCAAACTGAGGTACTGGTTTCATTGACATACCACACCAGAGCAGATCGGAAGGTTTGCATATTGAAGAATAGACACAGAACATCATGGGCTTTTCCCTAGTTGCTGGCTGGATGTACAGTATAGCAGTTTACTATCCCTTTCCCAGTTCCAAACGGGCTGACCCTAAACTCTGCTGGATTGCCACCTTCAAGAGTGAGGATTGGAGTGGTTCTAAAGCCACTTCCAAAGAAGGGGAGCAGGAACTGGCCTCAGAAGAAAAAACAAACATGCAGCTCAAGAACAAGACTCTTACAGCCAAAAGACAACCTAATCCCTTACTGCATAGCTCATACAGCCCAAACAGGCTACCATGCTCACCCCGGTGTTTTATAACAGCAGCCCTGTTTAATTGACTACACCAAATCAAATTCCACATGAAGAATTCCTCTCCAATTAATATATTAGAATGAGGTCTTGATTTTGAATTAATTTAAGTATAAAAGCCCGGGCTAATGTCTTATTAAATTATTAATTCAATTGGATAGTTAAGATCATTTATGAGGATGGTGTGGCAAATGTCAAAGACTGGAGTTTCCCAGTTCTGATATTACAGTTCACAGTATTTCCATTGTGATTAGGGGTATAAGGATCAAGGGAGTTTTAAAAAATATTTCCCTTTACCCATTGAACTGAAAGACACATGTAGTTTAAAAAGGCATTACATGACAGTAACATGCTAACCTCAAAATATTCCTCTTCTCTCTTTTGCAATTTAAGTTTATGTCAATTTCACAGTCATTTATGATGGGGGGAGGGGATTAAGATGAGAAATAGAGAACTCAAGACTTCATTTTATTTGTTGAGATTGGTTAATTTATGAGATGTTATGGATTAAGATATTTGAACATTTTAAATGGAGTAAAATGAGTTTGCCATTCATTTATATCCAACATATGATTAATAGTTTTACACTTATATAGTGCTTTTCTGGACACTCCACTCAAAGCGCTTTACAGGTAATGGGGATTCCCCTCCACCACCACCAATGTGCAGCATCCACCTGGATGATGCAACGGCAGCCATAGTGTGCCAGAACGCTCACCACACATCAGCTATCAGTGGGGAGGAGAGCAGAGTAATGAAGCCAATTCATAGAGGGGGATTATTAGGAGGCCATGATTGGTAAGGGCCAATGGGAAATTTGGCCAGGACACCGGGGTTACACCCCTACTCTTTTCGAGAAGTGCCCTGGGATTTGTAATGACCACAGAGAGTCAGGACCTCAGTTTTACGTCTCATCCGAAGGACGGCGCCTGTTTACAGTATAGTGTCCCCGTCACTATACTGGGGCATTAGGACCCACATGGACTGCAGGGGGGTGAGCGCCCCCTGCTGGCCCCACTAACATCTCTTCCAGCAGCAACCTTAGTTTTTCCCAGGAGGTCTCCCATCCAGGTACTGACCAGACTCACACCTCCTGAGCTTCAGTGGGGTGCCAGTTGTGAGTCGTAGGGTGATATGGCTGCTAGGGTAAATCAATCAATCAATTGTACAGTTCTGCTGTACAAAACCAACTATTCTCCATAATACTTAATTTATGTATTATGTATAAATGCAAAGTCACCATATAAAATAATCAATGCAATTACAATTAAAACTCTTAAGAAACTTTCTGTTGACCTCTGCTTTTAGCATGACAATACAGAGATTAACAATGAAACAAAAACTTAATTTTATTTTGTTACTTTTAAATTATATCTGTCATTTAATGTCTGGAAATCCCTGAAAAGATTTACTTCTCCATGATTTCTCAGTTAGCAGTTTTTATATTGTGCAATACCATGTTGCAGCTGATATTGGTACAAGTTGCTGTTGATTCTAACTTCTGTTTCCAAAAGCTGATTGTTTTAAACTGACTTTCATGGGTGATAAATGTTCTGGTGACACAAAAACGTTGTTTGCATTACAGTGTAAAATGCCCTAGCAGGAGCACAATTGAGTTTAGTAGACAGAAGACGTATTGTGGTGCTGTGTGTTTATTTTTGGGTTAAAAGAAGTGTTTGCAGACTCTTAATTAGATGAAACCTGTGTGTCTATCTCTTGCCATTATACTGTAAGTGGGACTCTGGAGTCCCTTGGATTGTCATCAAATATGCCTGGTTTCAAATATGAAGGCCAGTTTCTGTGAGTGGCAGAAAATCACCTGAATTTCTGAGTGCACTACGTTTTAGACATGGTAAGTTGTTTGACCATGAAGTGAGTTTGTGTTTTAAAAAAGGAGCTTGGCAGTCACATATTCTGTAAATCACAGAATCAGAATTTACTGTGTACATCTATTTTTAAATACTGTTCTAATACTGCAAGTAGCGATCTTAATTAGTATATTGGACTAGGCTAAAATAGGCTAAATGCTGTGTCCTTCTTTCTTGCTACTGTAGCTGCGTTGCACAGCTTTAGTGCTGAGAGGCTGCAATCTGGAAGGTCTTACAGGTCACTTTCTAATGCTAGCATATCTGAAGAATGGAGGAGAGGTACAGAATTGATCCAGACAAGTTAGTAATTAGCTGAGGTAGATAGTTAAGAGCTTAGGTGGAATGATCACCATGAAGTACTAGTTGTGTACTCCCGCAATGTAGAGCAATGTAATGTTTGCCTTCATGTACGATTACATACTCTGCCGAATGTAAAATGCAGTACGTATAACAGTCTGTCTTGTTCAGCAGAAGGTGTACGTTAAAAATTTAAGGCCTAAACATTTTTTGTTTTTATATTTGCGTAATAAAAGCTAAAACATCACCGTGTCCTGGATTTCTAGAAGTGCTCTGAGTTTTTCCACATTTGCTCCAGTAGGATACAGCATGGCATGGGAGAATTATGTGAGACGTGCCATCATGCCAGTGTCCTGTAGGGGGACCTCTAGTCTAACAATTGGACATGTTGATTCATTGAGTCATTTTGACCTTATTCAGACGAAAGGCCTTTTTTTTCCCTCAGATTTAGAACATTGCATAATTCATATTTTAGGTAATTGCCTTTTTTTATGAAAATACTGCTTCATAGAGTGTTTCTGAAACCTTTTGTCATATGCCTTGTAACACAGGAATGTATGGAATGGTTAAAAAATATTATATATCTTTCAGAAATACTAAATCTACTGTAGTGTTAAATAATAGTGTTAAGTAATGTTGAAATGTTTTCAGACAAGCATGTTTTCAAACAGAGTTGTGGTGTATCAAATCCACAATAAATATATTATACAAATGTTTAAAAGTCCCATGCATTAAAACTCCAGTACATGTTTTTTTTTACATTTAAATTTGCAATTGATGAAAATCTGATGCCACTAGGTGGCAGTGGGGAAAAACACAGATCTCAAAGCTATTAACTTTAATAAACTATAACAAAGACCTTTGTGATTTTGAGTATAACTACTTTATTAACTTTTCTGAGGAAAGAAAACTATTTAGTGTTGGAGTCATCAGTCAAAAATGATTACTGCTCAGAGCCCCTTGAGATGTGAATGGGAAAGAGGGTGATAAGGTGTAAAAGGAGATGTGAATCTGTTTCCTACTGGAATTTACCTCCTTGTGTTCCTCTGCACACTGATGCAGCTCCCCAGTCTAGCTTAATTGGAAAAAGATGTCAGAAGGAGGAATGTTTCACAAATGAGTTTTGCTTTTAAGACAAGGTTTTAAAAAGCCTTTTACACTATGTTTATGTTCAAAGTGAACATACAAAATAATTTAATAGGATTTCCTTCAAGTGTTAACATTTAAAACTCAAACCTAATATGAATATCCTTGAATGAAGCTTTAAGTAAAGTGTTTAGTTCATTGTAAAGTCAAAAGTATTATTTTTATTGCCAGTAGATGCCAATATGATTCGTGGTCCAGTTCTATAACAGTATGGCGTCTATGTGAATTTGGCTTGCTCTTCTTATGTTTGAGGGGTGTTTCGCTGGGATCCTGTCATTTTTGCAAGGTGTAATACTGTCTTGCTCCATATCCTGCTGGGATAGGCTCCTGGTTCCCGTGACCGTTACTGAGAAAAAGTGGCTATTCTGACGATGGATGGCCAAATAAAAATAATAAAGTGCAATAACTTTATTATTAAAATTAAACAGTTCACAGTGTTTAGTCCTACGGACAGTGACATGGTTACTTCACTAGAATACTAGCTTTAGAAAAGCAGATTGTTCCAGTAAATTATTTATTGCTTTTTGCTGGCTATACAGTTATTCATGATTCTCTGTTCTTTGTGAGTAGTTGTTGGTCATATTAAATAACATGAAGAACTAAAATGTCTCATCACAAAATTTGATTATAACAGAATATGAAAGTTTGTACAGTACATGAAAATGATCATGATTATTTGCATAGCAGATGGCCTTATCCAGGATGATTTAAAGTCTGCCAATGTTTACAGTGCATCAAGTGTAAGTACAAAACAAATGATAGATGTGATAATGTGCAAATACAGTTAATTGTATTAATCTATTTTTATTTAATTATCAATAAGTGTAGCACAACAATGCTGCAAGTGCAGGTGTTGGATTCTTTTTAAACACCATGTGCAAATGTGGCACAAAAAAAAGTAAGAACTAAAATAAGAACTGAAACGATCCCAAGTGTAAACAGAGTTTTGAAGCAGGGTGGTAACTACTACTCTAAAATGAAGTTCAGCCTTATACATAAAAAAGCTGAACAACAAAAGCATGTCAGGGCTTAAATAAACCAATATATTTTATAGTATACATTATGCAGTCTCTGCAGAGATCTAAAAGACTGTTAAGCCAGAAACAATTCAATATCTGTCGTTTTCATGTTATAAAGCTATTTTACTGCTCCCTGCTCTGTCTCTCTCCACATCTGCTAAGTTCAGCGGTATTTGGAAAGGTCTGTTGATTTGTCTTAGCAGTTCTTGATATATTTAGTGACTAAAGTAATAAGTAATGTACCCACAGCATATGTATGGTATATTGAGTCAGGAAAGAGCTTTTAGGAAATTCTAACCTAAATTATTTATGCATGAGTGGAGAGATGCTTTTTCCTGTATCCTGGTCCTCTGTGGAAGCACTTCATGTGTCTATTGCTCTCGTACAAAACCCTATTTACCATCTCTATGTTTTGTTTTGCAAGAAAGTCTCACTTGCTAGAACAGTTTCATTCTATATGTAAATCTGCTGAAACCATTATACTCTGTACTGTCAATATGCAGAAGTCAACCTACCATAAAATGCAAAACCTCTTTTATCTTATTTTCTTTATGGTAAAAATAGCTTACAGTATGTCTTTTAAGTCCAAAGCAATGATGATTTAATATGGTTAATTTATTTAATTTATTCTTCAAATGTTTCATAGTTTTAAAAATTGCATCCTAGGGGACTTAGGGATAATTTTATCTCGCTTCACTGAAGCAGATGAGTTATTAGTTTCCCCCTCTCTGGTGTAAAACAAATACTTATCAGTCAATATGCTTTGAATACATAAAAAGGAATATGAAAATAATCCAGATGCACCCTACTCTTTGAAGACTGGAGTTATTTTTGTGCGTTTCTTTTGAGACCACATTTGGACACTACAAGTAAACTGTGCTAATTTTCTAGAACCAAAAAATGTGTAATTCGGGCATAGGAGTGCATAAACCATAGATTTGATAATGGATCTTTTCCTCTTCCAAACATTTTAAAAGAGAAATGTCTCTCTTTCTCTGCTTTTCATATTGGATTCCTGTGGAGAGAAAAAAAGAACACCTGTCCTGTTCCAACACCACTGCGTGCCTGCAAACACCTGGGAGGTTGCAGGGGTCACTGTGCTGCTGAGATCCAAGACATCCCTGTTTGGCTAATCCCTCACTAACCCCATTGACACTCAACTGATCATACTCTGCTGCTTGGAGAGTACCGATCAGAATCGGCTGGTGACTTGGCCCAGGCTGGAACCCGTGATCACAGAGCTCAGCCCTCGTTCAGATGAGAGCACCTTCCCTAGTTGAGCCACTAATTTAGTGTACAGTAAGTAGTGGAGGATGATCTCTTGTAGTGACATACTGTAGCTCAACAGCTAATTTTCAATGTCATTTGGCTTGGTGTCACCTCAGCCCTTAGTGTTTCACAGTTTCTCCCAATCGGTAATTGACACATCTGTGCCTGGGCAGCTTCATGTCTCACACTGGCATTATGAAACTTTGGACAGTGGGAGAAATGTGGGCTTAAGCGCTGGTTTGCCTTTCTTCTGAGGATTTGTCTGACGCCTCAAGTGATGGCCACTGTATCTTCAGGCACTTGCATTTCCGCACTGTCTCCTCAAATAAAATGAAATGTTCTCAACCATCCAACTCTGCAGTTCAATGTTGTTTCTGACCTCACAATGGGTGTCTCTCCTCAGCTGAACCCATGCAGGCCAGGTGATAGGTGGCTTAAGGCAGGCAAGGGGAGCTCTAGGGAAGCAAACCTGACTCAGCTTGTCATCTGTGCAGTGAGTTTGTGTTCTTTCGTGCAACTTTTCTGTTACCAGTAGGTAACTGGTAACTATTGCATCTATTGAAACAGTGAAGACTGAGTTGTGATTTCTGTAGTAACTTCACACTGTCCTCATCATCATCCTCATCTTTCTGTGGTCCCCACGGGATAATTAGTATATGATTCTAACAGACCTTACTATATTACACATTAATTAGAATGCTGTTCTCTGGAGGCAGCTCAGCAAACTTCTCTGTTCTAAGGTTATCTACTTCTCCAGCCTTTGCGGAGATAAGGAATGGAGTAATGGTTAAGCATTATTGATCGTGCTCAAGTCGATGGCATTATTAATTGACAGTTAGCTTTTTTTTTGCACTTTGACGAGAGTGGTCAGAGCTCTTGAAGTGCACTCAGTGATGCTAATGTTGTAAATCTTCAGGCTATTTCTGGCATTTTATTGTGGTGTACTGGGCAGTGACAAGGAGATAAACAACAGGGTACTACGATTATTCAGAAAAAAAATGAAGACCTGTGTTTTGACGAGGAGAGAAGAAAACTGTTCTCCTTGAGTAGTAGACATACTTCAAGAACAATCCTATTACACTGTTGAATAAATCTCCTTTCTTGCCCTGTCTGTCATAATATACATTCATTTTTTAAGAACGGTTCCAAAGAAAAAGAACAAAGAGAGAGTGGACTTACAAATGCCAATCAGTGTAGCTGATCAGCTGCTTTTGGAAAGAAAGGGTTTTTAACAACGATTACACATTTATTGTTTGCATTTCCAACTTGTTTAGTGATGTATTGTACAGTATGTAGTAGGTAGGCAGAGAAATGCTAAATTATTGGATGCAGCTCATTATTGCACGAAAGTAAATGAGAATGATTGTATCTGGAGAAGAACATAATGTATAGGGTTATGCTTTGCAGCACAAGTCTAGATCCCTATTTTTATTTAAACAGAAAATCTTAATTTCATATACAGTATAAGTATATTGTATAAGTAATGTGTGTTTACGATTCAAGACACTGAACTGTTTTACTATGTTAATGTAAATGCATAGCATAATTAATGGTAAAACTGTTACAGTCTTCTTCAAGTTGAAAATTTATATGAATGCACTTGATGAAACTTTGAAAGCCCTTTATAAATAACAGTCTACAAAGATGCAGTAAAAAAGTGACCCTTTCATGTTTTGAATTTGTACTTCTGAGGCAACTGGAATATAAGCTTAAGAGCCAAACATAATTCTTTGTTGGAAGGCTGCTGAGTAGAAATGATTTTCTGCTTTAGTCACTCCTCATTTATTTGGCTGTAAAGAGGATTAAAGGTATAAGAACCACTACAAATCTGCTTTATCTGGACCTGAGGTTATTAAAATAGAAAATGCTCTGAACTGCATTCAGGTCTGCTTTTATAAACAGCCGTCACTCTAAAGCTACTAAAGCAAACTACTTCAGTTTCCTTTATTTCTTGTGCACATATAATGAATACTGTTTGCAGTTTCTCATTGTCTAAATATTTATAGTAAAAAAAAAAGTATTCTGCAGCACCCTTAGCACGGAAACAAAAAGACAGCACTCATGTTTTGTTACTGTTTGGTAAAGAAGAAAGACATTCACATGTTCCCAGTATGATGTTAGATGTGGGGCTGTAGTGTAATGTGTTTTTCTTAGATTTTATGGAGTAAAAGTTCTCCAAAAAAGTAATCCAAAAGCTGACAAATACAGCAAATACCCTGGAAATGCAATGAGTTCGTTATTAACATTAAAGAGTTTTCTCCCCACAGTATCTCTGTACTGTATGTACAGTATGTTGCTTAAACATTCGGTGATTCTTAGCCTGTAAAAAATGTTTCAGGCTCCCTCAAATTTGATATTTCAAGCCAAGTTATCGTTATTGATTTTTATTATTGTCTAATTTCTGGATAAATGTTGCATTATATTGAGAGAAGAAAAAACAAGAGATTAAAATATTAAATGGAATTCATCTTGATATTCTTTTGTGATGTAATGATGCAACGACCTGGTTCTATTTTTTTTAATATAAAGTAATACATTTATGATTTTTTATAATATATGAATAACTAATAGCTTTCACACACAGCAATGTGTAGGCTAGTATCCTTTTGAATTAAGAAGAGCACTATATTTCTTCAAAAGAAAAAAAGACAAACCTGTTTGAATGTATTGTGGTCTTCTGACTTTCAAAAGGTTGTTCTGAAGGGTATAACAAAAATATGATGTGTTACATGTTATTAATATCGTAAATTAGCTTTTATTGACTTTTCTCTCCTGTTTGCTTATAGATACGCAAAATATTCAATCATTTTGACATATTCAGTTCACATCAGTGGTAGAGTTTGATGTTGTGTGTAACTGTGATGGATGGATTGTCAGCACACAGTCCACAGAGGAGATAACATTTATACCTCACAGTTGACTTGTGCATCTTGATGCTTTTGATTATCTATTTTTCCCTACTCATCCATTCCCTACAGTGGTTTCCCTGTCCTTTCTATATTATCCAAAATCATGTTGTTTAATAAATCTGATCACTCTTTGCAGATTCAGATATACAGTAGCAATGATAAAGAAGTTACAACTAGCAATGGTATTCATATGTAAAATACCAGTTTACCACAGTAGTTTATGAGAGATTAAGGGAGGCAAAATTTGTGCACATAAAAAAAGACAATTCATTTGCAAATTATGATAAGTTTTGTGTTTTGATTAGCTCCTGAAAATATCATATCACCAGTCTGCCCCTGATTCATGCTGCTGGCACCACTGAGGCTGCTGAAGCTTCACTCGTAAGACATAAACTTTAGGTTCTACACTCTTTGGCAGATTTCACCCTGTGTGCAGTCAGTATCTGCTTCAAGGAGAGTCTAAGGCGTGGATTGAATCAAAATTATGACCTCCCCACCAACAGCAAATTACAAAACCCAGTGTTTTTCATGGTGTGTTTCCATTAACTACAAGGAACAGGCCTCTTGCGAGCAAAAAGCTATCATCAAGTACTGTGTTTGTAATTTGCAAGTATTGGGTTGGTAAAACTTTGATAGAGCCTGTGAGTAAATCTTTCTAAAAATATTTTCATTGTAATCTTGGGGAGCACAGACACTGGCAAATCCTCAGCCAGGACTGGAAACAGCAACAGTAAAGATTAAAATCAGCGAGTGCCTCAGGAGAGTGACTCATGTACCGCTCCGTAGAAGGTGCTGCATTCAGAATAACCACTGGGAGCTATGACAGAGAACCCTACTACTTAATTAATGAGATGATTTTGAAGAGAAAAAAACATAGCCTAATGTATTTGGTGGCTTTTTAAACGATGAGGAAACTAATTCGCTTAAGTTAGAAGCCTAGAGGTAAAAACCTTCTAATTCAGCCACCCTGTATCTTTGTTTGCCATTTATGCAGCCCAAGAGCTTGTATTGGTCAGCTCTAATGCCGAGAAACATGCATCATCTGGCCCATGGGTCCTCTGAGCTGCGCTGTAGTTACAGCTGAAACAAAAGCCTGAGGCAAATGGTAGCAAGAAGGTTTTAAACAAAGTCAGCAAATATAGGTGGATCTGTACTGTACTGCCCAGTGTGATTAATTTTTGGAGGGAAATATACTGACAATGGGTATTTCAACTCCTAGTTTAAAGCTAACTAATTAAAACAATTTGTAGGAATGCTAATCTCAAAACAGCATTAAAATGTCTTATCTGAGAGGGTTCTTATTTCTATAAATAATGTGTATTTGCCTGGTTTGTGAGTTAATACAATATTCTTTAAAAAAAAACAGTAAAAAAACCTATCACTTCAGACTTTGCAGGACATTAGTGATACTGGGGTTAAAAGCCATTTGATCTTTGTATGATATTAATTGCGGACTCAGATGTATTGTAATGTGAAATTATACCCATGCCGAGTTGAGAATCAGTAATGACCAAGATATGTTGAAAAATCAGAATGTTAAAAGGGAAGTTGTTTTTACTTAATGTAAAACATAACAGTCCATGCATTTCAGGACAGATTACGGGCAATTAGGATTTACAGTGCCCCATCTTTTGCTCTCTGCCCCCAAAATGGGAAATCTTTTCTTCCAAGAAACTTGACATCCCAGCTGCAGTGAATTCTGTCAATTCCACATCAGTGTGGATCACACTGGAAAAGAAAAAGAAGGTTCTGCTGTGAATGTTACAATTTTTATACATATTGTATAGCATTACGTTTCTCTGTTCTGTCTTGCTTTGACATGCAGAGATGCATAGATATGATATTAATGTGAATTTCATACTGTACATCCCAGAAGCTACAGCATTATAGCCTACATGTCAGTTGGGAATGAAGGCACTAGACACAGATTCATTAAATTGACGAGGGTATTAAGTTTAGTTAATCTTTTCCCATTATATGGGGCAGTTTGTCCCTTATCTTTTTTAACCAGAAGCATTTGGGATCTGAGAGCATTTTTTTAAATTACTTCTGCACAAATGGAGCAATTCTTTTGTTGCTCTTGGGGTTTTCTGGCACTCCGAACAGACCTTAGAATGTTGTTTTTATCTCTAATGTAAGAGGGCCCACCTCAGCAACAGAACCTGGATGTAGAAACAGTACACTTGATTTTGAAGAATTGTATTGAGCAATTGATTTTGTAGAAACAGATTTGATTTTTGTATTCTTTGTGGCATTCAAAACGTGATAGGAGGAGAATATTTGAAGTTTAGAGCTACCATCTTGCATAATGTACAAAAAGTAAAATATTGATTTCCATTAAGTAAAAATCAGGTTACTTTTCTTTCTTTAATGTTGGTTCTTTCCTAGTTTATTTTTATACCAAAATCATCATCTAAACTGTAGATCACATACAGTATACAGTAAAGTGATTAGATTCTATTTAAATGTGTGCTTGAAATAAATGTTTTTTAAGTGATTGTGATTTTTTAGATTATCTCTGAATTTTGAATTGCAACTGCATCATATTATTTTTGCTTTTAAAAAGTTTAATCCAACAGCAATTCAAAGCTCAGTTTCTATTTCTAAGAAATGTAAGTTTTAGTTTTCTAGTACCTCTACCTACAAAAGAGATGGGTATGAAAACTCATAAATAAATGAATACATGAATGTTGTTGGATGATTCTTTTATTGATCTTAGGTAAAGAGTATTTTTTGTATGGAATTATAGATAGACTACTTTCTGTTAAATGTCATGTATTCAGTTGATTAATTTGTACTTTTTTGTGTGCCGTACTAGGTTGCTCTTAATTACATCACAGTAAAAGACCGAGTACATTTCTTCTAGTTTTGTAGACTATAGAAAAAATATTCTGTGCACATTTCATTCACAAAATAAAACTTCAAAACGTCACTATAATCCATTGGGACTTAAGTCAACTTTGACAGGTAAAAGTACTTGAATATTCGTAAAAAATACATGAAGACCGCATTAATGTGACAGAAGCTCATTGTAACTTTTAAAAAAGGATTCTGGGACATAAAAGAGAATGACATGAGAGTTCAGAAACCCATCTACCATTTCAGTTTGTTTGCATGGCTGTAGGAGGTGTTTAAGAAGAATCTTGTAATTGTCCTAAAATGCTTTAAGACATCTTGGTTGGAAAAGTACTCATGTGAGTCTAACTAGTTGGGACTAGTACAAGAAACAAAAAGAATGGTAGTAATGACTGTTTCTGTTGGAAAAAGGGCTGTCTTGGTTTTGAATCTTTTCTCCCTTGAATAACTTAAGTAAGCTAAGCAGTTCACAATGCTTGTCCTGAACTATCAAGATATTGTTTACAAAAAGAATTGTATTGGAACACAATGAAAAGATTGCTGAAAAAATGAACTACCTGAGTTTCTATATGAACATATAATAGAGTAGGAGAGAAGGCCATTAAGCCCATCTAGCTTGTTTTAGTTGCTAATTGATCTGATGATCTAATTAAGTTTCTTTATAGCAGCTAGAATATCAGCTTCAACAACATTGCTGAGTAGCTTAGACAAGGAGAAAGTAGGGAACAAACATTTGTTTCACAGAAGTCGAAAACAGAATTATTTTAAAGATATGTACTGTATCTAATTTCTTATTAGGTTGTAACATTATACAGCGTGTATGTATTTTTAAAGTTTGAGAAAAAGCGAATCCTGGAAGAAATCCTACACAAAGATCCAAAAGATTACAGTAGTAAGTATTGTGTCATTACTGACTTTCCTAATAAGTTACTGCTACATATTGTGTAATATAACAGTGGTATACACTATTACACTTTTATCACTGTTAATTTAAAAATAAATCTTAATGTTCTTTGTAAATGTATTGTTTTATGAAGCAAACTTTGGAAGGTTTATATTTGTCCTAGTATACTGTATCATAATTGTATTAACCTACCTGAAATTATTTCTTTGCTTTCAGATATTATATTGTCAAGAACTGCACACATTGAAATGAGTCATCATGAAGTACATTCCAGAATGTACTCAATTAATATTTAAAAGACAGATGCAATCTTAATAATTTGATCATTAGTACCCGCCAATTGAGACTAGCAATCACTCAACCATTTCTTTCAAGAAAGACTACATAATCCAGCTTCTGATGACTTCACTAAGTCTGTTTTCCCTGGAAAACTATGATCTTATGGAGGTTTCTGACTTGACTTTGAACCTGTTAGATCATGTTCAGTAAACAAAATTGTTTCCACCATCTTCAGGATAGGATTTCCATTAGTCATTGTGGATCAGGGGGCTCATATTGGTACAAAATAAACACCTGTAGTTCGCAGGCTGCCTAGATAAACAAACAGACATCTCAGTTTTTTGCAGTAGCTGTTTGGTAATGCCTTTGTTATCACATATGCTTCTACTGTATCATCCCCCAGGTGAGGTGCAGTTTGAGATGGATTTATCTTTTTCTAATTATAGTTTGGCCTGAGAGTTAATTTAGCCCTCCAGTTGTGGTTGTGCAATGCATTTTATTTAATTATAGTCTTGATACTAGCTGTTACAGCAAGCATACACTTAACCTTTGTTCAGAGCAAGATTGTGATATTTTAGGTCGACTCCATAGTCTAGATTTCTTTGTAATTGTGTTTGTATTCTTATTTTTTGACCTAAAAACGTTATTTATAGATCTATCTCATCTAATTTTTAATAGTATTTACAGAGCCTTAATCAGAGCTTTACAGAAAACAGGTTTTTGTTTTCTTTTATGATACATCTGGCAGTGTTTGACAAAATGCTAAATGATCCTACGCATTTTCTGTTAGGAGTATTGGTAAGGGGGTGTTTTGCTGAAATTTCTAATTAAGAATCAGTAGATTTCCTAAAAAAGAAATTGGAAAACCTAATTTTGATTTTTTTCTGTGGTTCCACTATGGATCAAGCAGTTGACTATCATCACTGCAACGTTCTTAGCTCCTTGGTTAATAGGCATTGCCTGTTTTTGTCCTCCTCACCAGAACACAAACAGGGAAACTTTTCTGTCGACAGGAAAAGGTGCATACCCCTCTCTCTTCTGAGGGTGTTCCAATTGTTGCCATCCCAAAAACCACCAACCCCGAAGAGCTATCAACCGTGGTCAGCCAGAGGTATCATGGTATAATCTTATAATAACAAGAGGTATCAGTGTGCTAGAAATATATTAATTAGGTTTAAGTTCAGATTCAACAAATGTTCAATTCTGGAATTTTTCAAGCAGGTTAGAATTATACCTGTTTTTCTGCAAATATTTCATATAAGATTGTTTGATTTATAGTATTTTTTTAATATAAATATTTATAGTATTTATTGTTTGATTTATATCTTTGATTCTTATTTAGAAGCATAGGTAGGTAGGTCCCTTTTCAGGCCATAAAGGCCCATGGAGGGTGAGGGCCCCGATTTTTCTCCACCATCCAACACTGGTGGTGGAGGTGGTGAGATCAGCATCACACTCCGGCCACTCCATTACCCTTAGAAGGATTAACCCCTGGAAAGCAGGCTGGGTCTGGAAGAAATTAGAGCAAGCTACTATACATCGCTCGCCCCTAGCTGGGATTGAACCCGGGACCTTCCGGTCAGGAGCGAGACGCCCTCGCTGTCTGTGCTACCACGGCTCGCTTTAGAAAGAGATTGTGCACTAATTCATTTAGATAGATGCTCACTGTATGTCTCTGTACGGTTATAGCTCCACCTTTATAGTTTTACAGGGAATCATTAGCTTTAAAGCATGAGAATAGTCATAGAACATATTGGCACAGTGTTGGTTGTTTATTATGGATAGTTGGTAAATTAAACATTTTTATACCCAATTACTTATCTATTCTGAGCTCTAATCCAATCCCAGATACATAAATAATACAAAAATGACAGATTTGGTGAACTCCTCTTTCACTGCTGGTGTTTGCAAAAGAGTGACAATCCATCTCTATCTGTTTTCTGCAAGAACAATGACAGAGCAGCTTGGAGCCTCCATGCCATCTGGATAAATTGGTAAATTATGACAGTTCATTAATTCTGCTTTCCTCTCTGGTACATTTTGCTTGGGGGGCAAGCAGAGGAAGAGCATGACAGCCATTACGGTCAATACTAAAACTGTCATTTCTGGGAATAAAAAATGAAATGAGGTGTGTGTGTGTGTATGTTGGGGTGCTGGTCATGGGGAAGAATAGAATAAATAATTTAAAGGCAGGAGATTTCAGCCAGACGTAATTACCTTGAGATTAAAGTCTTGAATGAGGCATGTGACAGGAAGCATCGGATATTTATTGATCTGTCAGTAAAGGGAGGGACCATGGAGGAAACGAAGCAAAAATAAAAATGGATTGGAGGAAAAAAGCTTTATCATCTGAGACAAGGTGTTAGTGTTTGAAATGGAAGGTTTGTTACTTGGACTTAATGAGTGAAACACAGGAAGATAGTAGAGCAATTAATTGATTCTTTTTTCATGATGATGAGCCTGCTATCAGATTGCACAGCCATGAGCCATGATCTCTGCTGCAGAACAGGCAAACATATCTTTGATAGGTACACTAGCATTACAATTTAGACATTTATCCAAAGTCTTTCACCATGTTATGCTGAGAAATAAATATGCTTCAAGACTGCACTTTTATTCCATTCTAACAAGACTACTTTCAAAGGAAGATGTTACACTGAGAGATGTGCTTCACTTTTTTTCATTCCAAATGAACTCCAGCCAATTTTCCATAGCTTTGTTTAAGTGGGGAAAAAAGGGAAGAGAATGATGACACACATGTTCTAGAGATAAAAATGGAAAGTAACCAGAATGTTATGACACACACCACAACAATATGTAGTACTTCTTCACAAAGGTTGATGAAAATACACAATAGTTCTTAATTTTTTGCCATATGGTTGTTCAAAGATAGGTCCCTAAGCCTGGCCAATTCCCTCTGTGTGTTTGACCTAATTTCTTTTTTTTTCCATAATTTTATAATTTCTTACATTTATTGCTGCACATAAAAGTTATTACTGCTGTTCATGCCCTGGGGCATCACTTGTTAATGAATCAGACTGCCTGTTGGGATATTCATCTTAATAAATAAAGAGCAACATGCATCCCTGCTAACCACAGAACTTCCTAAGCTAATGTGAATTCAACAGCGAACCTCTGTCTGGGGCTGTGCTTCTGCATCACTCACAGACGGCAGAATGGTGCTATTGCATTAATAAAATAAACAAGTGTGTTCTACATAAAGACAACAAATGGTTTATTTAAAGGGTCTCTCTCCTTCATCAAAGTACAGTGCATCACTACAGTGTATTGATCAACATTCCTGCACACTGTTCATTCTGTAACTCAAAGCCTTGGTTCCCCTGTTTTTGCCTTTGTCCCTCTGAAAGCATTTGCAATGTACCTTTCAGTGAGTTAATTGTCCATCATCTTAATACAAGCCAAAAATGAAATATTAAAGCTAGGATGAGGTTGCTCAGTGAATGTAGGAAACCAAGTTCTCCTCTTGTGTTAATTTGTTTTTAGAATTTGATTCAAGTGTTTTGTTATTGCTAAACTCACTCAATAAACACTGTTGTGTTTTGTTGTCTAAAGGTAATGCAAGGATGCATTGTTATTTAATGTATTTCAATAAATAGATAAGAGATAGAGATAAGATCTCTTTATTGGCCATATACAATTTCTTGTATTAGGAATTTGTCTTTTTGCATACCCCAGCTTGCTCTCCATGAGACACACAGACAGGGAGAGAAGCTGGGGGTCAGAGCGCAGGGTCAGCCATTTATACGGCGGCCCTGGAGCAGTCAAGTTAAGGGCCTTGCTCTGGGGTCCAACAGAGTAGGATTCCTCTGCCAGCCACCGGATATAAACTGGCAACCCTCATTATAATTTTCTCTTTGAACTTCTCGGGAAGTCTCATCCTGCAATTATTGGGAATCTAAACTGAAAGTGCAAATATTAAAAACAAATATAGTATGTCTATGCACATACTGCAGATGTTCATCTGTTGGCTTTTGTCAGTATTTATCACTTAGGTCAAGTAGAGGAGGCAATCTGTGACAGTTTGTAATTGGCCAGACCTCCTCACTATTCTTTTAAATCACAATGCAGCTTGTCTTGATTTCCCTGTTTCTGTCTTTGTCTCCCTGAAAGCATTTGCATGGATTAATGTACCTTTCAGTACAGTTAATTGTCCATAACCTTAACACAAACCAAAAATGAAATATTAAAGCCTAGACTCAGTGAAGATAGAACATCTGTGTTTTTCGCTTGTTTTAATTTGATATAATATTTTTTTTTGCTTTTTGCTAAACACTGATTGTTGTATCTCAAGGATGCATTTTCTAGTGCTTATATGAATATTTAAACTTACATGATAAAATAACCTCCTGCTAATTTTGTTTTTGGACTTCTCAGGAGGTCTTATGGAATCTAAACTGAAAGTGCAAACATCAGAAACATATCGGTCTATACAAATGCTGAATATGTTCAATTGCTGGCTTTTTATTAGCATGTGTCACATAGGGAAAGCTGAGGAGGTAGTGTGTGACAGTTTATAATTGGCCTGACCTCCTCACTACTCATTTAAATCACAATGCAACTTGTCTTGCTGAATTTAAAGAAAACTATTGCTGCACACAGAATTATGATACCGGTTAAAGTTACCATGGTGACCATGGTGACAATGACATTCCCATCCCCCTCTGTGAGAGGTTTTCTTATAATGTAGTGTCCGCTTTGTTACACTTTCAACTCTGCTGGGTTTTTTTGACAAGGTTACCTACACTGTGCAATCAGAAATCAGTTAGCATGATTTCCTCAGATGACCGAATGCTCTTTCTTGAGGCCAGTGAAAAAGCCTAAGGCAGCTTTGGATCCGGTCCCAGCTCTTGTCTAAGTAAACAGTAAGTGGAACTGCTCTGTTTTGCAGTCATTTTGGAAATGACCAAACTTTTACCAATCTGAACCCCTTCACCAGCGAACCTACCATGTTTAGGATATATTACATAACATAAATGACCAGGTCAGTTTTCTCCAAAATTCTCCACTGCAAATTGGTGGAATTTATTAGAAGGGAAAAAAAAGATTTGCCGCCTTTATTAAATGACCTAACTTCAGAAGATGTCTGGTATTTGCTATATGGCTAGGAACAATTTGACAAAAAGCAAGAGAAGCTGGAATAATGTAGCAACCAGTATTTACCTTTCTTTTGTATCGGGAAATTCTGTATTCCATGTCTGTCATATATGTATCTAGCAAAAAAGAAAATCAAATAACGCATTCTGTTGGAGCTTCCATAAACACATTAAAAGCATAGCACCAATTATTCTAACTACAGTACTGTATATTGATTTTTTTCAGTATAAATTGCTGGTTCTGGTCATGGCACAATCATTGTGAACATTTATGTGATGTACACATAAATAAGAAAAAAAAACCAAAACAGACCAACAGCTTTGATAAGATCAAGGACAGGTTTAAAAACGTGCTCATCCATTCTTTAGTGATTCAAATTTCCTGAAGTTCTTTGTAAAGTGTAATAAACTGTAACATTTCAAGGATCGTATCATTTCTTTGATGGAAGTAACTATAAAAAACATCTCTATCCATTAGTCTGCTGCTGAACTAACATGTTCAAGCTGCGTCAAGAAATGGGAAGGAAAAATGGTGTTGTGGGTTATTTACTAATGCTGAGTGGAATCAGTTGTAAAAATGTCAGGATCATGTAGTGTACATCACTATATAGTAGCCTGAGACAGTATGGCAAGATGGGAATCCATAGAGAAAGTTGGAAATATTGTGAATGTACAACAATGTAAAGTTTCAGTATTGTTTTTTTAATAGGCATTTAAAACTAGCCTGAGCTCATTAAGGTGCTTCTACAGGGTGCCAGTAGCACCTTACGGTCATTGAACATTTGCTGGCTTAAGTATGGGCTGTGTCATTTTCCTGGGGCAGCATCACACAAGTGAATGATCGTCATTAAGGTAGCTTGGGCTACCTAGGGTGATCAACGGTGACCTCTGCTGCTGGGCACCTGTGAGCTTACTGTGTTGTCAGTGAGAGCTACACAACTCTTCTCCTGCAAAGATGTGAAATCTGTCACAAGCAGTGGCAGCGATTCCAAATCTTTATTTGATTTTGTAAGAGTAGACACAACAAATGGAATCAAATCTCTAATAAGCTGTCTTTTTGTTATCACATTGACTTGTGATGCAGTATGCATTAATAGAAATATGGGGCCATTTTTGTAATATGTTGGCTTTATTGCACTTCATTAAGGACTGTCATTGAATATCTCTAATTGTAAGTTTGATGCCATATTGCAATATTACAAGTGGTCCTGCAAGATGAAGTAGCTTGCGGTTTATTTTCTTCACATTTTAATTATAATTAAGGTCAAATAAAACAGATAATTGCAGGAGTCATTCAACAGTTGGAAAGCTGATGACTTCTTTGTTTATTATGATGATTAAATTTTAATGACCATATTATGGGAGACACATGCAAACTTCAGAAGCATAGCAATAAATGTGTAACTGTGGAAGTTACAGGGCAAGAGGTTTCAGTGAACACAAAACTCCAGTAAAAATTAACTTTCTAATGATTCACTAATTAGCAGATTTGGCTCAGCAGGATCCTTGACAATTGATTTGCAATATGCCATTTTGTTAATGAGACTCGTGAGTACAGGTCTTGCATTCTGCCATTACTCATCTCCCCCTGCAGTTAATAAAATAATTGAGGTATAAAATCCCTAATGAAAACTTGCTCCCCATAACAAAACAAATATTTTCAAGGCTAGTTTGCATTGAAAGGGGTGGTATGATGTACCAAACAAAGAAAAAACAATTTCTTTCAAAATAATATAGTGTAACTTCAGCTATTTTACACCCTAATGCATTGCATGTTGGAAGTGAGGTTTATTTCTTGTATATTCTTATAGAAATATTCTATAATATTAATAATTTATAATACTATTTTTTATACCTGTACATGGGCCTTACTGTTCTGGTGGAAACCAGAATCACACTCTTATGAAAAAGTATTAACTGTGTTTTCAAGGATATCTGTGCATATAATGAAGGTAAAATAGGAATTTTACTCAATTAATATTAGCTACTTGATATGCTGGACTGGTTAAGCAGCACAGTGGTAGAGTGATTAGGATTTCTGCCTTGTAGCTCTGGGGCCCTGAGTTCAATTCTGGACCTGGGATGTTTGGAGTTCTCCTGTGTTCGCATGGGTTTCCTCCAGGTGCTCTGTTTACTTCCCACAGTCCACTAGGTTAATTGGCTCCTGACAAATTTGGCCCTGATGTGAGTGAGTGAGTGAGTGAGTGAGTGAGTGAGTGAGTGAGTGAGTGAGTGTTCGTGTGTTCGTGTGTGTGCGTCAGTGTTTGTATCTGTGTGTTCCCTGCAATGGACTGGCATCTCGCCCAAGGTGTGACCCGCATTGTGCCCGTTACTTGCTGGGAAAGGCTGTAGCTGTCCTGCAACTCTGGATTGGATAAAGTGATTAGAAGATGGATGTCTGGACATGCCTGTCCTGTACTTGCATTAATATTAGGGAGAGTTGCACCTGTCCTGTCTTTGTTGCCTTAGCTTTCCAATCACTGCTGTCAGGTTGCATTATTCTAAAGCAAGTAGATGTCCTGAAAATTAATGCATATCTGAGGACACATGTTCTTTACCTCTGCTGTAAATGTAGTCATAAGTAAAGATTAATTGTCAGCTCCAAACTGACTGATAATAGTGTAAGGGGCATAAAAATAAATATTTGGGGAACCAAATTTGTTATGTTCTGGTTGATGACTTTGGAACTTTTATGCGGAATTATAACTATAGTTTAAGCTTTGGGGGCTTCATAATGCAGGCACCAATCCTTGCATGTCCAAAATAAGAATAAATGAATATGCAAGTGCCTGGTTTGGGTACATTCAAAACTCTCTCCATACTTAATTAAATGGGTTTATGTACCGCATGTTTATGAAGAGCCAATTTCATGGGTTTGTGAGTTATGGATATGCATACATGCCATTTGAGACAAAAGGGTGTATTATGTATCAACGTGGTATCCTGTATGTCAGTAGAACAAGCTCATTTGGCTTCTTATTAATAGTTGTGCTCTTAAAAGGAATGGATAGTATGCATAGTTAACAGCCACACACTTTGTTCTTATCCCAGTGCCACTACTTAATGCATCACCTATCTTTAGTGTGCGTATTTGTTTTTAAAATACTACTCAACTATGAAAGGTCTCCTTTTTCTGATTCTTCTTCTTTCAGCAGCAGGTTCAGAAGAAAAGGATTACACCTTTAAGCAGTCAGTTCCTGTAACAAGGACTGCCAGATCCGGTTTATTAGCAGGGCATGCTAACCTCTTATATCTGTGGCATCTTGGGTCAAGGCTGTTTTGACTCACTGATGCACAAGAGGGCTCTCTACAGTTTTCATTAAGAGCCTGAGTGTAAACGTACTGCATCGGAACATTTCAATGGGAAGTTTAATTGAGTCTTGTTGGAGATTGATGTATATTTAATTTATTTCTCATCAGAGTTGCCTGATTTGCATCAACTTGATTTTCATTTTTTTAATCATTGATTTAAATCATTTTAATGAAAATTTTATATAGTTTCCTAAGGAAAATGCATGAATAATGTATTTTCAAAAAACCCTTTTAATTCACCAACATTTTATACTCTTACCATCGATTGACTTAAAACTTTTCAATGAATTTATTTAAACTGGATTTAATGCTTAGAAAAGTAGGAAGTTGAGATAGTGTCAAAAGAGTGTCAACCAAACTGAACTGTTTCATGAACTAAACTGTGGTTCACTGCTTATATGCTTAATGGGAGCTTCATACTGTACCTGTATATTAAGATAATGCTTGTAATTATTATGTTTGAAGAGTTTATGGAAATCTCTCACAATTTAATCTAGGCATAGGTTAGAAAAGACACATATTTTCTCCAGGTAACAGCATCTTGCTCATAATTTACCAATTATAGTTATTTTAGATTCAACGTATTGTTGTTATTCACATGATAGATATAATGTAATTTAAAATTGTATCCTACAAGTACAACAACAATATTTCGGTGCAGTGCTATGACAAAATGCCAAAAAAGGATTGGGCTCAATGTGATCTTGAAAACAAAGTACTGAAGTACTGGACACATCATCACTGCTGGGATCACTGGGTGTTTCGGGTCTTTCTCCTTTCTAGCGGGAGATCATCTGAACCGTTACTCTGCCTAGGGCTAGAACTTGTGACAGGGTGAGGTTGCTCTGGGCTCAGCTCCATTTCATCTTAGCTTGGTGGATCTTCAAGCCCTGCGGGTTCTTTTCTTACAAACATCGTTGCCTACATATTCCACGATTATTCATTCATAATCAATGAATTTTATAACAGGGCATTATAAAATGTATATACTTAATAAAACTTCAATAACATCGAAATCTGATCTTTATTAATCTGAATTATGGCATAACTGTGCAGTAAGGCTTGTAATTAAGTCCACAACATAAATGTCCCTACTTCAGTAGATTAAACTATTACAAGCCAATAAAATCTGTATACTGTATACTTAAAGTTATTAGATACTTGAGAGCATTACAGAATGTTTACACTCTCGTGATATAGTAATTATATAATGTAATGCAGTCACCAACCTGATCTTTATGGCATCCCTGTTTTTAGTACCCACATTGGACTTTCATCCTACAGGTTTTCTTAATATGAAAGAATTTTCTGACATGAAACCACCTTTCATGCCCAGATTAGAAACCCCAAGTAAACTTTTAGGATACTGAAGATTATAATAAAATACCCGTTGCTAGACATGATTTAATAAAGAAACAAACAGATACTTCACTTCTGGAACTGTAAAATATCATGCACAGTACTCACAGAAAGAAAAATCAATAAAGCTAACAGCTTAGTAATATCTCTATCAGATTGCCTACGTTTTGATTTTATTGATTGCCTAAGTGCGTCTGTGGAATCTACGTGGTAGAGAACTGTAACAGACTTCTGTTTAAAGTGAAATTACAAAGTGTAATAGGTAAGCATATTTTAAATATAGATATAAATGCTAGAACAATCATATTCAATTGATATTTGATGGTCATCATTTCCCTGATACTTCACAAAGGCTGACGATAAAAAGTTGTTTGGGATAAAAACAGCAGTGTGAAAATATCATTTCTACAGTATGTAACTTCTTTAGCAGCTTCACTGGTTTATTGTTGTGCAAAGAAAGGGCCATGTTGCAGACGTGAACAGGAGGCTAGCTAATATGAAAACACTTCTGCTGTGCCTTGAAGTTTCTGAATCCTGTCTCATGTTCCCACCGTGTTTAGTTTACCAGCAGATACAACCCCACAATGTGGTGTCAATTCTGGTCATGTCTGTCATGCTTGTATGCGCCCTAATAAGAATTTCTCTGAGAGAAATAAAAGGCATGGTCTAGATGCTGCTCTCCAAATAAGTACTCTCAGAAAAAGAATGATGCTCTTCTCAAGAGCTAGTGAAAGCCAAATGTTGGGTCTGCCATTAAGAAAATAAATATGACTCTCTGTTCAAGACAATTCAGTCCACTGCACCTGTAGACTGGCTTTCAGCATTGTTGAGAATATGTGCTTTGAAGCCAGAGATCTTTAATGTAGACATCTTGTTTTAATTATGTCTTGTCTTTATTGGTTGTAAATACTTGTACAATTTTACATAATAGTTTTACATAATTCTGTTTAAATATTTGGGTTTCAACTTATAAAATCATTAGTTTTCCAAACTATTCCAAACAGATAAAACACGTGTTCATAATACGAAAATAATGCTTTCAGATTAGGAGCCTGTGAAATGAAAGTGAACAACAGTTTAAGCTTTTTTCCTTATGTCAGCCTCGATGCAACCATCAGCATTAATGGTAGAACCACTTTTTTGGGAGTGACCACAGTTTTCCTGAAGTAAATAAGCCCTGCCATCTTCACCTGTCTCTAATTATGCTTTTTGAAAAAAGAAAAACTTCATATGTTGAGTATTTTTATTATTGAAAAAATACAATTTTGTGTCATTTCTTCTTGTGAGTACAATCTGAAGAGGAAAAAAGACAAATCTCACGCAATCAAAGTATGAAAATTTATCTCTTTTGAAATCACCAGAGTTAAGGAAAAAGCAATAAGAGAAAATGCAATGCTGGGATTCAGTTTAGCAGCTTTTGAGGTTCAGCCTTATGCATTGTTTCTTGCTGGAGGCTGAATTTCTATACACTCATTAGGGAGAAAGAGCAGAATGTCACGAATCTCCTAAGGATACTCTGTTTCCTGTGAAACACTATACTGTACGTACTGTGTTAACTTTGGCATTATCAGTGTGAGTCCTATGGCTTTCAAAGAAGAATGTCCTAAAATAAAATAAAAATCTGGATAACGGCAATGTGCATCCATTATGTTCTCATGTATATACATATATTAGCATAAGGTATTGAGATTTGTGCATGAGAATGTAAGCAGAGGTTTATGTGATACTCTTTTATCTCTTGCTGTTTGCTAGAAAATGACTTGTGAAACAAAATGTCAAGACCTGGTTTTGTTGAATTGTTCTGTGTAAGGTAACGATACACTATTACTGAATCTCCAAAAGGTTATGGCTGAAAACTTTGGGGACTAGTCATTGTTCAGAGTCACACCATAGATGAAGCTGAGAAATACAGCTCCTTCAAGGGTTGACTTTTTTTGTAAATTAAAACTCTCAGGGCTCACTACTGTTACTCCCACCACAACCAGTGCATTTTGACCCAGCTGAACAATAAGGCAGCAGATGCCAGAGGCTCCTGAGCAGGCAGGTGGCTCCCACAGCAAGTAGGAGGAAGTATCAGTGACCGGGCACTGTGTGTGTGGTTCTGACTTGGTATGTCTTGCTGTGTCCTAAGGCAGTGAAGCAGCACGACTTCAGATGATGTCACTGCCATCATCCAGGCCAGAGATGCAGGGTTGATATTGCTTCACGAGTTGTATAAAAGCATTCCCTGCTGGAAATTTGAGAAACCTTTTTGGAAAATGGCTTTACAATTGGTGACGATAAAGGATGGTAAATGTCATGTCCCTTAGCGCTGTTCTTAGAGAATTGAACAACATAAAAGACAACCCCCCATGTGGCATTCTGTACTGAAACACAAAATGGAAGCCTGCAGCATTGTGTGTGTCATTGTTTCTATAACCTTTGCTTAATTAGAAGTTAAACAATCAGCTCTTGGTGGCAAATAACAGCTATGCAAGAAAGTGTCGATGGCACCAGTATTTAAAGTGTGGTTGTTTTTTTTTACAAATAAAAATAATTGGACCTTTTCATGTATTAAAAAAAAAAGAATTGACCTAGTTATTATGTAAAACTGAGCGCTTTGTTTTCCTCTGAGCTATCAAAGTATAGAATGGGTTTATGGAGTATATTTTTCTTTTTTTCAGCAAACTGTATACTTAATTTCAGAATGAGAGCAGTTCTAAACAATACAGGAAAAAAAAAACAAGAATTTAAGAGGGATTTAAATATCAGGCCCAAATCCAGTATCTTTTACAAGTGCAGAATCTACCTTTAATCACAAAATAAAACCTTGACTTTTGACTTCCCTTTAGAGAATGCATTAATCTGGACAGTGTAATGTAGGAAATGAAACAATATGAGGTAGATGCAAGTTTACAATTTTCAGTGAGTGTTTGGTCTGCAACATAAAAATCTCAGAACAACAAATTTCCATACATTTTCCATTAACATGGTATTTTCTCAATTTTAATGAGAACAGTTACATTACATACATTTTATATCCATCATAAAAGAGAATCAGTTCAGTCTAAAGAATAAGACATTGTTCCATTGAACTGTTTAGGAAGTTGTCCTACAGTTTTAATAACCTCAACAGGTTAGCAAAAAGGGGTCACATAGAAAAACTTGTCAGTTCAAAACATATTTAATTGAAAAAGCATATCTAAAATTACCTTTGGATTGGGGGTTTTATGTGGATTCGTGTATTATAATAAAGTTGGATTGGGTCTATTTGAAATTCACGATAAGAATGTCCCAAATTTAATAGGGGTTTGGTTATTTCCCCTTTATCTGGCTTGGTTGCTACACTGTTTAAATTGTGTTTCAATTTGTATGCATGAATTATTCATAATTCCTTGTTTAATGTTTTAATTTTCTGCAGTGGAGACTCAGTTTTGTGCTGTCTTATTTTAAAACATGACATTTTAATTATACAGCTTTTGGTGGTTGTAATACTGCTGATCTCCTCAGAACATTCACATTTCTTAAATCTTGAGTCATTTGTGTTACCATATGGAATTATCTTTTCAACAATTAATGAAGAAACAGCACACATAAAAAAACATAAAATGAGTGCACCTCTATTTGAGGTACAGAACCTTTACTGTATAATTCATAGAATGAGAACCCACACATATCCATTCTTTTGTATATCTAAAAAATAACATTTTGTATTATTCTAGGTTATGGGTGAGTTTGGTCTGCTGCATGCTAGATCAGAAAAACATAGGAAAAACAGTAGACGTTATTTGAAAACAGAGTTCCACAGTGAATTGGTGATGGTGCTGTGATCAAATCAAGAAATAATGAATTCGTAACATTGTGCTGAAAAACGTGTCTGTCTATATGCATCTATAATATAAACATGATATAAATATAGTATACAGTTCTTCAGAGTATTCAGTGTCTTTCTTCTGTATGAACATTATATGCACATATTGGAAAGATGTATCATATATTCTGCAGTACATAGAACAAATCTTTGTGTCTATATGTGTACATGTTAAATGAAAAGGCATTTGAGTTAATTTTCTTTGTATTGTGCAATATCCCAGCTTGATGGATAACACAATATTTATTAATTGTGAAAGAAAACTAGTATGATTTTAACGGTAAAAAGAGAATCAGGTGAATCTAATCATATTTACACAACGTGGCTTTAATTGTCCAATGGTGGACTTCACCTACTGTATTCTAAGCTCCCCCTTAAGAGATAGGGTACATTCCTATGGTTTGTCATTTATTTTCCCCTTTCTGATCAAGTTAGTGTATAATATACAGTATTCTTTGTGCATTCCTCTTCTCCTGTGTATATATGTTAACCAGGGGCAGCACGGTAGAGCAGTGGTTAGCATTGCATTCACTTCCAGTTTGTGAGTGCTATCTGCATGGAGTTTGTATGTTTCCCCTGTGTGCATGTGGATTGCCCCCGAGTGCTCTGCGGCCCTCCCTCAGTCCACAAACATATTGGCATGCTCATTCGCTTATGGGAAAACTGGCCCAAGGTGTGAGTGTGTGCATGTCTGTGTGTCTTCACTGTGTGTACAGGGAACGCTTGGAGTCCCCTTCCTTGTGACTGTTGTTTGCTGGGATAGGCTCCGGCTCCACTGCGACCTGGAATTGGGAGAAGCAGTGGAGGGATCGAAGTATAAACCATTTGCACTAACCTTTCCTTTTTTCCCTTTTTGAATGGTTTATGAGGAACATCTAAAAGGAGAGCCGCTGTTTGGTCCTGGGAATCGGCATTAAAAAAAAAATCTCCATTTAGTTTCTGGTCATGCAGAACTGTGCTGGCGATAGGGAAATGTTAGTCTCTTGAAGTAAAGCACGGGAGGGAGCAGATCAGTGGTACTGTTCTCATCCCACATGGATGAACTTACATGCCCTGGAAAACAGATAAGAGAGCATTATAGTATTAATGGCCAGCCACTGTCACTCCAATTTCCCAGTGCTACCATGGCCGGGATTAATTAAATTAAAATCCACCGAGATATATCCTTGCCCTGTTTTGTTCAAAACTATTATTCATGCTTTTTATCTCAGGAAACAAAACCCATGCACCTCCAATTCATATTCTCTTCAGTGTTAGGGGCTATCATATGGTGTGCTTGCTACCCAGCTTGTTTTTAGCAACTGAATAACATAGTTAAGAACATGAGCCAAGATTGTCATTGACTTCAGATATTTGTCAATGGTAATCACTTGCTACGTAAATGATTTACAGAATTATAACAAAGTTATAGTAGAAATTTGGGAGGACAGTCGGATACTTATCTTGCCTTTCTGCACTCCTGCGTATACACACCCAGGACCTCCGTAGCTCATTTCTTTCTAACCCGTTGTGCCACCCCATGTACACCCCTGCAGGTGCTCCCTTGCAATACAGATACAATATAGACAATATAGTCATGTTTGATGTAATATCTAGCTATAAATTGAGGACACGTAAAATCCGAAGGCCGGTGACTTCATATCCCTTCAATAAGAGTTGAAGTACAGTATACAGATCTCTTTATTTGGAAATACAGTCTACTTTTTATAGTTTGTAATTACTGAAATATAGTTTCAGTATAACCTGTGTTCTCTTTCAAACAGTGTCTTTGAAGCAATATACTCATGTTCATACTTTAAATTTACATTCTAAACATTTGTCAGTGTTGCCTGACTTTTTAATGACAGTTTAAAGTAACTTCATGGCCATATAATAATATTTCTAACCTGTTCAGCATTTTTAAATGAATCTTTATCCTCTTATATCTTACTAATTTAATTGCATATAATTTATATATAACATCTTGTTTAATTACAGTATATATTTAAAAAAAGATGCTGTTCTTCAAGGTCCTACATGTTATTAAGTCTCAGAGGTTGTTATTTATTTCATACATTTATTTCTTGTGTTACTGATTCTGTAGGCAGTGTGATATAAAGAATGTACTGAAGATGAATGTCTCACTTAAAAAATCCCAGGGCATAAACCTTACATGCAGGTAGTTCTGAAAAGAGGCAAACTTGATGTTTTAAAATCCCCATAGATAAGGATAGGAATGGTTTCCTGTCATGAGCCACAAGCAATTTAACTGCATCCTGCCATATCTGTCATCTTCACTGTCACTCAGGCTAAGGAAATTTACATTTTGAGGATGAGATTGAGACCACAGTGGCAAGTCCAAAGAAAAAAAACATATGGAATGACATCAGAAAACAGCTTACCATCCATTGTGCGAGCAAAAAAGAAAAAATGATTTAAAAACAACACAACAATATTTAAAATAAAAACAATATGACAAATTAGTATATATTTTGAATACACTGGAAACAGATGTTGCATAGTGTATGGCAGTGTATGTAATATACATAAATGCATAAATGGTGTGTGGTCATATGTACAGTACATGACTTGTAATGCGTGATTGCGAGCATTCCAACTGAGCTGGAGGTCTGATGGAGATAGTACTGACTTTCTGAATTGATGTTGGTGTCTGCACATTCAGGTTGGCAGTGTGTTTCCCTAGGCAGGGGAAAATTATCTGAGATATGTTTGAACCGATGGTCTGAAAAATACACATCACTGATAGATTTTTATTCTTTAGGGACCTGCTGCTTCGCATCTTAAACTGCAGATTTCACAAACCAGTTTCAAGTATGGCCTTCTGAAGTCTTCAATGCAGCAAGTACAGGCTGTAGATCCAAGGTTTTCAGTTTTTGAAGACAACAAAAAGATAATAAAATCTGAATAACTTTTCATCTAACACACTTTATCAGTTGAAAGCACTACTTTAATATTGCCTAATCTGACACGCCAGCAAGAAAATTCTTCTTTTATTAATAAAATCAGTAAAACAACCATGTTCGCTCTTTCATCCTATAAAAAGCCCTTATCTATTCAAAAAAATACAAGTCATCAACAGTAATGTGGTTAATTATATAGTAATAGAAATTTCCAGTACATTTTGGATATTACAGTATATAGGGAGAAATATAACTCTGTATTTGAGGAATAAATGTGTTCCCTTTTTGAAACTGAACCCTGAGCACCTTGGTCTGTACCTCAATGCCTGTATATATTTGTACAGAAAAGATTAGGATCGAAAACATGATTAGCAAAGATGTGAGCGGTCACAAATGTTTTGTTGTTTTCTCATTCACTTTCCTGGTCCATGGTTGACAGGGGTCAACAAAGCTAGCCTGGTCACCCATTCATTTTTCAAGCCCAGACTTAAATTAAACCATATCATTCCACATAGAAGCTTTCCAGGATGCCTTTTCTTACTTAATACAGTTTTACAGAAGTGATCATAAAAGCATCTAAGTAAAAATGCAGATGTAGTACATACAAGATGAAGTCTCAGGGATTGGAGGTTTTATATCCTGTATCTAAGGACCTTCAGGAGAATAAATGCATTGTAATGTTGTTTTTTCATCTTTCAGACGCACCCCATTGTGCACGTAACAGATACTCAGCTTCTGTATTTGCTGTAAGAAACAGTCATTGGTAATGGAGACATTAAAAGTGAAACATTTGAGACAGATGGGTGACCTGAAGTGAAGCTTTGCATTTTGTTAAAAGCAAATTTGCCTTTGAATACAATGGACTGTCTTGAAAGTACAAAAGCACCCTTGTGAGTGTACATTCCCTTTGGAATGAATGCAGCTAGGCCATTATTTTAAACCACATTAGTTGAAGCTTCAATAAGATAGAGTTCTTTTGTTTTTTTATATCTTACATTGTTGTACCATTCAGGGTTTTACAGTAGTATCCACTGCTTGCTCTGGAACCCTTTTAACTTACCTTAAGTCAGCCCTGCTATCTAAAAATCTCGTTGTTTGGTTTTATATAATTAAAAAACATTTTTAATGAAGAGTTGTCATTAGACTTTTCATTCTGTGTTGTCATTACAGATAAAAATATATATGCAGAAATGATTTTCTGCACATTTAAGCAACAGAGGATTTGTTAAAACTAGTCTTCAGTTTGCTTTATTAAGAGCTTGTAGCTCACAGTATATTTTACTGAATCACAGGAATTGAAGAAGAAACTATGCTCACTGGTTGACTTGTGGTCAGTTATATTGAGCATTAACCACAATGACAAGCAACTGCCATTCAAATCAAAATTATTTGAGAGTAATTATCATTATAAAGGACCGTATCCATATGAGATACTAATACAACATTGGTCACTGTTTTAAAGCTGATTAACCTCAATTCCTAAACTAGTGCTGGAATTAAAGCAGTGAGCCTGACACACAGAAGTCACTTCTGGTTACCATGTATCCTAATGTTAGAACACTGTACAAAAGACCTCTATAACCTTGCAAATCCCAGACACTATGTATTTTATGTGTGATTCACTGAACATCATAGCAAGCATGTTTCCTTCAATGTACTGCAGAATAAATCAGACTCAGAAACAGGATGTTTTCACTTCTGTGAAGACAAAAAGCATAATCATTACTTTTGTAATTGTATTTTGATCATTTTTATCCATAGGTATTAGTCGAATGCCTATGGATAAAAAATGCAAATATCTCCATTATTTCTTCTATTCTGTTTCCTTGTTCATTGCTTTGAGCCTTGTACGTGTGAGAAGCTTTATAAATAAAAATTATGATTTAAGATAACACTAAACAGATATACAGAAGGAATTAGAAATTCTCCTAGAAAATGTGAGCGTACTGTAAGTATGTTTATGTACAGATATATGAAAAATTCACAATGACGACAGATCCATATGCACCTGTGGCATTCCAGTGGTCTTGAAGCAAGTGTAAGGCTATTGCTAATCAGCATCCATACACCTTTATGTGATAACAAAATACTAAATATGTGAACCTTCATGTTTATGTGGGTCATAGAGGTTTAAGAAAAACAGATCTGGGTCTATATAACAAATGCTTGCTTATATTATTACCAAGAGTATTTTAGTTACTTTCCAAATAGTTTGGAGTTGTGTATCTATTGTCTATCTCAAATTAAAAGTAAGAGTTGCACTTGTAAGATTTACGTTATGAAAAGCTTTTTTTCATAACATCTCACAATGGAGTTATTGCTTATTTCCTGCATGGGTTTAACTTTACTTCTAATCTAACTTCCTGAAAAGTAACAGAGAATGCCTCTATAAAGCCAATAGTCAATAGAAATAAACATATATATGGAATGGTTTGAAAATTCAACCTGAAATAAAGAAAATAGTAAGATATAATAGTAAATATAAACATATATTTATGACAGACTTTCTATTAAGGTTATGTACAGTAAATATGCACAATTTCATTAACATAATTGTGTATGGTGATTGGTGTTTTTAAGATAACAATATGAAAATAAGCAAATTAGAGATTCTGTGAGATTTTTTTGTAGTCTGAAGCCTATGAGACGTAAAAAAGATTTCATTTATAATTCAGTTCTGGTTTTGCAAGAAGTGGTCACACAGTTGAAAGGAAAACCTTGAAGCTTAAAACATCCAGTGTAGTACCAAGAACCTTAATGTCATTGAGTGCAAAAATAGATGAGCACATCAGCATGGGAAGCAGTGGAGTTTTCTTGAAAATTCTCATAGGTTGTGTTACTACGATTACACAAAGGAATAGTAAAGAGTTGAGTTATTTTATTTTTTACTTTTACACAGTGCAGCATCACATTATTCTCCAACCTATGGATCGCATTCAAGGCTCTTTTGCTCCTTTCTATATCGCAAATGGTTGAAGTGAAATGACTTTGATATGTTGCATTTACCCCTACTGGCTACAGTCCAAAGATTAATTTGACTCCCTGGTTTCCTTGGGACCTGGGTTCATCTTCTGTCCCCTCTATGCACTGTGACCTCAGATGAAGAGATTAGATGGGCCATTTTGTTTTGTTGATTGTTTTAGCTGGTACAGTAATTCAGTCTAGCTTTGTCGTTACTGTTTTCTCATATTTTTTTATCCAAGAAAACACCAATCCAAAATGCAAAGTATAGTATAGCCTGTATGTCTATACTGTATATGTATTGAAATCCAGACTGTAACTCCTTTGACCATGGCAGGTGTTCTTTAGCAATGCCTATCTGCGTGGTACCATGATTGTCTGGGCTGAATTTGGTGAGGCCTGCACAGCTGTTTCATTCTTTAAAGTGTCTGGTTGTTAGTCAGTTTGACAGCTTATTTGTATTTGCTGAAATATCGTGTTCATTTCTAAAGCTGTTCCTCTGACAGGACAGAGGCAGGCATGTCAAATATTATATTTAATAAAATATAAAAAAGTATATTGGCAATGTTTTTTTTACCCCAAAGAGATTTCTCTTACAACTCAGGTTATCCATCCCCAGACTGCATCTGTACAATGAGGCAAGTTCATATCATCTCAAGCTCTCCTGAATCTAATTCACATTCCATAATTCCTAGTGGCTTTGAGCCTCCCCCCACTTTCTTGAGCTTGAAACATATCGCTTTTTGTAAAGCAACAAGTTGTAACAAACAGCTAAACTTCTTGTAGAAGTGATTCTCAAGGGTGAAAGCTGCGTCACGGCTTGGAAAAGAGTCCTAGAGCTAAGGTTTCACTAAGACAGGCAAGGTCTTTCTCAAAGCTCCCTGTGTCATTAGGAATCACTAGCTTAGACACTGGCAGACTGGAGTTTACTGTGCTGTGTTTTATTTACTTTAGCTTTGGGATTAGTTGAATGCTTGTATGAACTCCACAAACTTTCAACTGCCACTTGAAATTAGTATCTTAATGATTTGACCTGCATCCCTTAGTTTCAAAGTTTACTTTGCCTTGTTCAAAGCAAAATTAAATTACAGATTTAGTATTGGTTGCACTTTAAATAATTGAAGTCAAATTAGTTTGTCTTCAGAACTTAATGCACCAAGTGAAATTAATTTTCCTCTTTTGTGTCACATCTATGTCCACATTTCAGAAGCCTATTTCAATTAGTCACTGAAATTTCATGGTATGAAATCTCCTACCTTTGTAGTACTAATAATCAGAATAATATTCACACTTGGAAAGGATGACTCCTGTTATTCAAAAGGATTTTGCACCTACTTACTGTAGCAGGTTTGTATAACAGACCTAGAAGCAAGTCCTGAAACCCTTCCAATTACGTTTTTAGGTTTGTGATATCTTCAGAGTTTTAGTCTTTACATTATTAATCCTCCTTTACAGATACTGAAAAACCTGACAGATGACAGAGTTTTACTGTTAGTCATCACTTCCTTCACTCTCTTGGCTATAATTTACTGAGCCCCTAAACAAACCCCACTCATGAAACATTTAGAAAGTAATACCAGTATTTGTCAGTCCTATTCAGTATACATTAAGACCATACTGATTCAAAGAAAAAACATCTTACAAGAACCTTTAGAGAAATATTACATGCTTTTTCAGAAATGCATTATGCATTTCTTACACAGTGAACAGTAGTTACTGTTGAATTAGTGTCAATGTTATGTAAACTATCCATAACCATTATCATGCCTAGGTAATTGTAATTATTTAGGATCAAAGACATTTTGTGTTATACTGACTTATTCATCCATCACTAAGTTGAAGGTCATTAAAAAGAAAGATTTTCCAGCAGTTTTCCAATTTACAAAATACAGCATAAGTAAAAAACTTATCACAGCATGCACATTTATTTTTTTAGGAAAATAAGGTATATAGTTTGTGGAAATTGTTCAAATGTTCATATTGATGAAATGATTATGACTAGAGACTAGACCAATTTTCTTATTCATGACTGACTGGGATCCACTCAAATGACTTTGTTGCATAATCACTAAATCACCTCATTAGTGAGAAAGGTAATTGGTCACTGGTGATGAGATGATTTAATGATGAGCCTGTTGAATAGTTAATCTGGCGAAAATCAAGAAATGAAAACACGGAAATTAAACATTGCTGCAATTTTCAAGAGAACAACTTCTACGTGCAATCTTTAATTTGCCGGCAGTACAGCCAATGAGTCATTGAGTTATTCATTCTGAAAGAAGCTTCTATGTAGTGTTTATGGACGTCGGCAAATGTAGCACAGATGTGCAGAAAGTTAAGTGAATTATTCGACAGACCAATCAGTGGAGAGGACAAAGTGTGATGGTCTGGGTAGGACTGTCTGGGCACTATATCTCTTCACTTGCATTGACCGATGGGCACCTGACCGCCAAGCAATACATTCATCAAGTCTGGGTGCTGACATGACAGGATTCCAACATGACAGAGCATGACCTCATGCTGCTTGTGCAACAGATGGCCTATTCACCAGAACGGAGTCCCAATGAACGTTTGTGGAATGAGCTGGGACAACATGTGGTATCTAGAGAGCGGAGATCAGTGAACAGGTACATGCTTGTCCATGTTCTATGACGGGAATGAGACAAAACTCCAACTAGACATCATCTGTTGCCTGTTGTAAGGCATGCATTGCAGCTTATGTTTCTTCCATCAGTGTCCACACATGTTACTAGTCTGTGACTTCACAGTAGATCTCTTTTGATCAATCCTGTTGATGACAAATGTTAAATGGTTTAATTTATATTTCTCGCTTCTATTCAATGAAATATGGTCGGATATTGCTTTGCTATGCAAAAATATTATTTATGTAGTTATTATGCGTTGCAGGAACAGCTGCAAGTAACTGTACTGTATAAATGCCAATACAGAAGATTATTCACGCATTTGTTTTACTGTGCATCTGCTCCCTTGGCACACTGCTCTGCTTCCCCAGCACGAAAATCATATGCATTCAGATCCCATCAATATTTGTCAATGCACCACAAAAGGCCCTTGTGCTAGAGTACTTTCAGTGGCTGGGGAGGGGAGTGTGTGGGATTCGGTGGCAGTGTTGGAAGAGATTCTAGCATTGGCTCTATCTCACCTGCTGCCAGTTAAGCTTTTCTTGGGCAAACTGGAGTTTTATCTCAAATTTCTTGTTGTTTATAATATGCCTTTATAAGCTTTATTGTCAGTACTTGTTCATATTAGGCCCTGTTTTCAGAATACTAATGAGGGCATTTAAGCACCCAAATGTTTTGAATATGAGGACCAGTGTTTTTAATTGAAGTGAAGCTTCAGTGTTATCTACAAAAATGCAAAGAGGATTCATTTTTTAAACATCTCTTTTTGAATACAAAAGAATATCTATATTTTTATCCAAATACAGCTATGACTGAATATGTATGAGCATCATAGAGGGCCACCCAGATTACAAAAGAAACTAGTCTGTTGTAAGGAATAGAATCACAACTGGATTGGGAACATGGGCTTCCCCTTCTCTTGAATTGAGTGCCACTGCACAAATTGACTGTGAGGGATCTTTGTGCATTGTGAGGTCTTACATTGAAGTAAGCATTTCTAATGGAGTATGTAAAATGACATTCTGGGAATAAGACATAGTGGTTATTCATATTTCTAAATATATAATTATTAAATATATAATTAAAGATCTCTGAAATAATTTATTTTAATGGATTTGAATCTAGTGATAGTGATGTATTACTACAAGTCGATGTTCATTGAGGCAACAGGAAGCATTACAAGGCAGAATTTCTCTAAGGCCCATGAATCATGAATCAAATTCTTCTGCTCAAACTATGCTACTGCCATCCTGTATTTCTGTGCAAGTTGTTTACCATGTTTTATGGTTTCTAGCTATTGTATTAGTTCTGCAAAGTATGTTATATATATATATTCGTAATGCATTTCTAATATTCATTTGCATAATACTTAAATAGCTTTTATTTTTCCTATACAAGCTATGAGGAATCACTTCAATTTATCACTTCATAGTACAGTATATCAATTGATAGACAGTTTTCCCAAAGTTTATCTAGAAGATAAATCAAGCCACTACAGCATTTACAGCAAGCACAGTTACTGACACTTGTAGGCTTATAATATTGCCATTACTCTTTTATGTTATATTTTTTCTCTGTTGTAATCTAAATGTAAAATCCATGTTCTACCAACAGTTCAGCACTGTAAATCACCAAAATCACCCCAAAAATGAGATGGCTGAGGCAGGGAATGTACTTACTGTATACTGTACCTGTTACATACAACACAAGAGTACATATTTATGATGCATTTAGCTGTCACTTGCTACAGTATATGCATGAAATAACTCATCTGCAGAGTACCCATTACTCATTCAGTAATGAATAAGTAACAACATTTAATGAACAGAATCAAACAACATATTTTAAAACTTTCCTCAAGCAATCACTGGGAATTTGTCCTGCTTTCCAGGTTCCTCTTGTTTTTTATGGCTTTGTCTCACAAGGAAGTGTAGCAGCCCTCTGCCTTTTTTCAAAAAGCTAGACCTAGTACCTTCTCATAAATAACTGATTCTGACTGATCCTTCTGTTCTCATTATGATACAGTATATTCAATTAAATAGTGTATCAATGTCATCACATAAACACTGATAGGATTTGCCCCCTTTTGTTCTGTATCGCTTCCCAATTTAATGGCTTAACCAGTCCTCATAGGGCTTTACAATAGTAAGTCATCAAGGCCAGATTTTGATTTCTGGACAAAGCACAAATTCTAGGGCAAATGGCTTAATGGTCAATTATCAAGCTTTAATTCAAGGCATGCTGTTATTTGCACTGCAGAGCAAGTTAAGATCCATGCGTTGCTCAGGGTTTCAACATTAAGCATGAGTGAGAGTCATCAGACCAACCTTTGAGGTGTGAGTTCATGAATATTTCCTTGAAAGGGAATTTAATGACAGCACAAAGTGCATATGAGAAGATAGGACCTAGAATTAACATTTAAAAGACCTAAACTCTCCATTAGCAGGCTCTAAATTCACACGCCCCAGTGCCGTCAATTAAAATGTAGGGGTAGTGTGTAAAGAATGTAGAGCACTTTCAAACCTCAGGTGTTATCTTTCACAAAATGTGGTTTTGATAAAGAAATCCATCATGTAGCAGCGTAGCTATTGTGCTACATTTGTGCCCTTTTAGGGTAGATACCGATTTCAATGCAGAAACAAAATAATTTGGGAATCGTTGTTTTTGCTGCTTTAAGGGGTAAAGCTGGTTGAATGATGTCGCTCCACAGAAATGAATATTATTTCAGAAACAAAAGTAGCACAAATACTATCATTACAGTAGACAGTACAACCTGGCACAAAGGTAGCACATGCAGTACTTTTCCTACACACTTGTTGGGGGTCTGAGTAATGTCACTCCTACCCAGAAAGAATCTCTTATTTATCAGAAATGACAGCAGCACAAACACTACACACTGAGAACACAGGTGCGTGACAATTATAATATCAAAACTGAAACCAAACTGATGGTGAACTATTCAATCATCATTCCTCTTTTACTCTATGGGCATAGAACTGGGACAGCAATTAGGAGATGTTGAAATATTACAGTATGTCACCAATGCAGCCCCACTTTGATACATACTGTCAATTTGCAGATAAATGCATGTATTAAGGGGGAGACAGATGCATTATATCAGTGTTCTCTCCCAGATGTGCTCCACAAGCATTCAATCTATGATCTTTCACCACCAGCTCCATTGATTTAATCATGTGGCTTCGATGTCAGAGATCATGTGGCCTACCAGAGAAAGTTCTCTTCACCCACTGTAACCAAGGCAAGCACAACACACAAGGCAGAAGCCTTCCATACTGTAGATAGAGTAAAACCAAACATGAAGAAACACAATGTCAGTATCAACCAATGGAACATCAACTGAACCAGGTAGTGGATGAATATCTAAGAAACGGTCTAATGCTTTGAGACCCAAAACTGCAAGCAAAGTGAGGGTGTTGACAATGGCTCACCATGATCAGACTGTACAGTGCAATACCCAGTGTACCAAAGACAACATCTGATCCACCTGCCATGGAGTATACAGATCCTGTATGGCCTTATCAGTCACCTTTGGACAATCGTGAGGGAGAGCCAATAAATGAATAATGCTGACACAGCTATCTACTTGAACTGTTTCAGCCCAATAAATGAATATCTTGCACTTGCATTTTGAAAGAGCCATCTCAGGTCGACTTATTCTCAGTGCTCCTGGAAGACAATTCTGCATATTAGGACATTGGGTGATAAGTAGAAACTATTTAAAACCTTACTGTTTTTTACATTGTTGTTCTTTCGCGTCTTTCCTTTCAATTTCACAGATTCCATTGTTTTGAACTGCAAATCTTGAATTAGTTTTGGACTGCTGAATTGTACAGAGTTCCCGAAGGAAAATAAATGTTCCTAGAGTGGTAAAAGTAAATATCCGTAGGCAGTTGTATTGGATAAATGTTACACTCTTTAACAGTAATGAATGTAGTCTCACTTTCCCATGTTTGCTTAGGCAGTAATTTACCTCAGCATTTGCCAGAGTGCACATTTTACAAATTACATTTATTGTTATCTCCTTTAAGCTTGAACATGCTGAAATGCTGTTATCAAGCACAAGCTTTTATTTTAGAGATACACTAACAATTTCAGCTTGGATAGTTTTTTACTTCAGCCTTTGCTTGTTGAAGTAAAATTATTTGTATTTGTGTTTTGCTAAACAGCGGATTTTCTCTAAATAGAGGATTACCAAATAATGCAAGATATTAAAGCACAGAATGCAGTTTTCATTTGTTGAAAGTACAGCAATTCAATTGTTACCTTAATACCCATACCAATAGAAATGGTTATAATATCACAGCCAGAACACCAGAAAAGCCTCACGGAAGATTGTAAATATTCTTTTAACATTTTAAGCTTCTGCTGTGTTGGCTCAGTCTTGGTTACATCTTAAATTGACAAAAGCTTCAGATATGTTGTCACAGTCAATAAGTAGTGGCACGGCACTAGAGTACTCAGTGGATATTCTGTCAAACCTAATTGTATTGTAATACTTACAGAAAAATAAAACAAAAATAATAAGAAAATCAACAATTGATCATGTTAACATCTTACTCTTGTTTTTGTCATCCAATCTTTTTCTAACACAACAAAATCACATTAATGAAGAAGGAATTCTAAATAAAATTCAAGTCTGAGGAATGGAATGAAATACCCTGATTAACCTTAATGAAACACCACATTTTGAGCTGATGACGAGTATTGATTAGAAGTGTCTCTTCATTACTGGGCGTTATGTCTGAAGTACAAAGCGATATTTTTAGACATACTATACATAGTTTGAATATCCCATTAGCAAATCTAAAGAAAAACTGCATTGGCTCAGTGATCAAGTCAGTGCATGACTGGGTATTTCCTTCCTCCATCAAGCATAGAAGCTTGTCCAGCCTTGGATCTATTTTCCACAATGGTGCAGCATATTATTTATTCCAGTGCAAGTCCACCTCAGGTCCTAGAGATATAAGGATCTTCTGGTTTTTATTAAAGTCAAGCTCTCCACTACTTAACCAATCCTATTATTAGCTAAACGAAGCACATTGAACATACTGTATTTAACCACTAATTGAAGACTTAAAATTCCACAAAGATTGGGACTCTTCAGCACCAGAATGCAAGATCTCTTTTAGGAGGTAAAATAAATGCCTGTCAGTATACTTAGTGAGAGTTTCTAAACATGACCTACAGTAGAGTTGTAAGACATTATAATGGCTCTGGAGAGCATTTCCTATCACAGGCAAGTTCAGAGGTACTCTGTGTGTGACTGCAAAATGAATCAATACGTTATGGGATCTTTGTGCTTTCAAAATAAGAGAAACTGTTTAGAAAAACTTAAGGTTTCCTACTGCTGCTAAATATGGAAACACCATCTCATGCTACTCAAAATATACATCTCACAATGTATGTTCTACCATTGTGTAATATGTGCTTCCTCTGCTGGTGAAAAACAGAGTATACAAGTGCTATAACTAGGCTTCCAGTAAGATTATGATTGTTATCAATTTGTAGAATATTTGTTAAGTATTATATAGATTGTAAGTGAATATATTATTATTCCGTTTAATTAATTTATTTTAACTGTAACACATCTGTGGTGTTCAAAATTCATTTAAACCTGAACAATGCCTATTTCAGGTTTAAATAAAAATTACACAGATATTCTTAGTACTGTCTGGTTTTAGAAAGGCTAATTAGACTAATATTAATGCTCAAATGTGAATGTAGAGGTATTTTAATAGGGTTGAAAGAAAAAAAGCTAACACAAGAGAATATCAGTGTTATTTGTGTGTTAATTGTGCGATGACGACTGGAATTTAGATTAGAGTGGTGCTGTTGGATTTGTATTCAACAATAGATAGATATACAGTAACCACCTCAATATAGTTATGAACTGTAGGTGCTAGAATATATTTTCTTAAAATAGTGTAATAACTGAAGTAGTTTCTTTTTGTATCACCGAATGCTGTAAACTTTATTGAACATAATATCAAAGCTGTCTATAATATTTCAACTGGTTATAGTAAACGTATAAGTTTTTATATTGAATTGAATTAAAAATAGTTGTAATTCATTTACCCTTTCACTTGAAATCTGGTTTCCAGATGGCAAAGCTCTATCTTGTTTATTTTGTTTGTACTGTAGTGTGTTTCCCCCAGCAATTTCTGTATTGAATTTTTTATTGTTGCCTGCAAACCCATTTGCAAAACTGGAGTCTACTGGACTTCAAAGAACACATTTAGTATGGTTATGCTTTTATTCCTTCCTTGTCACTTCTTTTTGGCAGGAATGTGGATTTTAAGCAAAGGTTTTGCATTTTCTTCCCATGTGGTACATGTTGCAACTGTAGGTCTCATTCTTCTGTAATAGCATCTACCTTCATTATGAGTGGGTCTGCATGATGGGTCATGTATGCATCTGCTGTAAAGGAAATTTGCGTAAAGTGTGCTATCAGGTTTATATAGACAAGTAGTAATCTTGGCTAAGAAACAAGTGTTTCTGCCACAACATCTCAAGGCTACAGTATGTGAAATGAAGCATATTTGTTTCTGTTAGTTTCCAGATGATGTGTCTTGGCCAGATTCTACTGGTATATTAAGAGAATCTTAATGCTTGCACTGAAGTCCCAAAACAAGGTACCAGATGCCTTGCTTTATAGAAAGGACAAAGTAAATGTCACCTTTTGTAGGATGTAGTGTCCTTGTGGAATGTTTTTGAGTAAGCTTATCTTGCATATGTTACAGTTCCTTGCATGATTGGGTCATGAAAGTATTGTCTTCTGCACTTTTAGTGTTTGTAATTCATTCCACGTTGTATTTTACCAAATACAAATGCCCTCAGAGAACAATGATTTATTCTTGGCTATTTTTCTTTTTTTTTAAGAATGCAGCTGTGCAGAGAATGTCTGCATAGCCTAGAGTTAGAGCTGTCATACAAGCCTAGATTATGATGTATTTCTTAAAGGTATAAAATATACTTTTGGAAATGCAGGAAGATAATTTAATCTTCTGGGGCTTTGTTCTTCAGAGAGTAGTTATTTCACTACAGGTGAGATTGCTTGTAAGATCTGTAAGAACTTTTCAAAATAGCTGATTCACTACTTTTGTTAGCAAACCAAGTATTTAAAGTTTTTTGTATATTCATTTTATCTTCAGACTGATCTCTCCCTTATTGCTAGTTGTATGTACAGTATATTCTGGAAGGGCATTCACTGTTAGTTTTGAGGAGCTCTTTGTTGTGTTTTAAATTATTTAATTTGGGAAAACACTGATGGTCATGTGCTGTCATTATCACAATTAATTCTTACAGGTGTTTGCTAGAATCACGCATTTATCCAAATTGTATACATTGTGGGGGAAAAGTGCAAAAAAAATGGTCTCACATAGTGACCAATGGAAATGCAATTTGTTTCACCTTGATTTATACTTTTGTACTAAATATGAGTAATACCTTTACTTGTATTTGTTAGATATAAATTACAGAATTCAGATATGACTATAACTCTTTTTCCTTATACAGTACATCTATGGTTAATGTAGGAGCTATTTCAGCAAAAATCCATTGCACCTTATAAAAGGGCCTTTTAAAAACCTTTGTGGCTTTAAGTTATTCATTTTCTGCTGTTGAATAATACAGTATCTAATGTACTTCGCCTACACGGGTATGTATCAATCCTTTAGATTTTGAACAATTTAGAAAGGAATGCTATGACTCAACTCTTCCCAGATCCAGGATTTCATGTGTTAAAATAATTTGTTCTGAAAATATGCAATTTCCGACTGTGAAGTACCAGTGAATTTAATTTAGTAGAATAACATTCAGTTAGGTTGAAAGCTGGAACCTTTCCAATAGAGACCAAACATAGTCTTCTTTTGAATATTTATAACAAGAACAGTTTGGATTTTCATCGTTTCTGTGTTCTCTGTCAAAACGTCAATGCTGTAACATAATTATACTCAAATTTATTCACCTTTGTGTACAGGGAGAGTGCATCACTAGAATGTCATTGGAAAAGGAAAAAAAGAGTGAGTTTAGATTTAGAACCTAAATCTTTTAATTCCCTTTGCAACGTTGAAAATGACAAATTACTAGGAAATATTTAAAGTATGTTTTCTAATTATGAAGCAGCTTTTTTGCAAGTGGGAAACTTTCTTCCCCTGATATTGTCAGAGGTGATAAGTGGAGGATGTCTAAATATCCCAGACTCTTAACAGAAGTAAATTATTGGAGCTTAGTGAAGACATTCTGTGTGGGATGAATCTTCCTAATTGTGTTCTAAATACACTTCTGAGGACACTGTGTTTTAGTAATATGCAACATTGTTTTCCCATCAGGGAGCTGTAAAATATTTAAGGCTTTCTACCCACCACAGAACAGGGAATGAAAAATACTTTTTTTAACATGATGTGTGGGTATTCATGTGTAAAAGTGTTTGGCTAAACAATCCGATAAAAAGCAATAAGAAAGTAGAAAACTTTGGGTGTTTGCCTTTGCACTCTAGAGCTCTTTAGTGTTCAAAGTGTTCAAAGTTGCTAAACATCTGTCCCTTATTTTGGTCTTTGCTGATAAGGCATCCTTCTAAACTGTGCCTGATTACTTTCATATACATATTTGAATTCTATTAGAAATGCTTACAAGGGAGTCTCTTGTGTAAAATTAATTCCACAGTTGCCTATTACCGATGAATGTGCAGGCTTCTTTTGTTGTGATGTGCTAACCAGATTTTAACCCACTGCTTTCTTTGAAAACTAGAGACATACACAGAGTCGTACTCTGAATATGGCACACCTTGCTTGGGCTTGTTGTTAAGAAGCCAGTATTGAGAGTAGGGCAGGAAGCAATAACAAAAATCCAACATCTTACTGTTGATGCTCATGTGAAGGACCATTTACTGAGTGGACAAAAAGAGAAATTCCTGTTATTTTAAAAAAGCTACAGTGTGGTTAACCCTTTTACATAGAAGAATTCTAGAAGTGGTTTTTCATGTTTACTTCTCTTTCTTCACAGATCAACTGTTTTATATAATGTAATTGACCTATTTACCTCTACATTTGTTTTTTCAATTAAACAATTTACATCCTGGTGCATTTGTCTACAACATTAATATTCCCGTACTTTGATGTTGCAGTTTTACATGAATAAATGAATGCAATTACATTTATTATTCCATTTGACAATGCAGTGTATTGGGGGGGTGTTGTGCATACAGTGCATCAGGAGAAACTTTTAACTGCTGCTTAAGAATGGCAGTTCCCTTGTCTATGAAATATTTTAACTGTAATGAATATATTTAAAAGAATATCTTAACCTTTTCTCTTGATCCTTGAAATGTCATTGTTCCACAGCTTATATCAAAGAAAAATGACATTTACTTGTGACTGTGGAAGAAGATTGACCTTTTGAAGATTCTTGGTGGATAAAGTGCAACTGAAGCATATTTCTTATGAGATCCTCAGTGGTCTTCCTGAACACATGCTGAGGATAAAATAGAAGTGAGGATTTATTTATAACAGCATGAATACAATGGGTATTCATTCTGTATTTCTACAGTCCTATATGCTGCCCAGTTGCCTTCAGAGCAATTGCACATTACAATTTCAAGCTTTTCGTGTTAATCCCTACTTTTGAACACAGAATTCTGATTAGAGTTAGAGAGTAGAGGGTTATAGAGTAGTATTTATTTTCAAACCCATGTGTGGACAGAACTTACATATACTTTACAGTAGCTGTTTGGTTTGAAGGTCTTACAATTGACTGAATAATTACATTAGTACATTAGCTTCACCACACTTGAATGATATGCCACCTGCATAAAATATGTGGCAAAGAATGGAAAAGCTAAAGTACTGTAGCTTGTGGAAATGCGATAATACAGCAGAAGAGCAGTGATTGTCGTTCTGTTTCTCCTCCAGAGAATAATCTTTTACACACGGTTTGAAATTTTTAAGGTGCTTGTAAATTCAAATCCCAATTGTGTTTTAGAGCTTGTCATATTTTTCATCTCCATCTGTTACCAGAAAAAAAAAAACTTTTACTGTTAAGAAAGATAGATTGGTTTTTGTTTGCACTTTTTTAGCTTTTTTTAAAACCATCCCTTTTTGAAGTAAACATCAGAGCAGATATCTGACACATGCATGGAACAGTAGTCAGTTGTCAAAAGAAATGATGTATGTAAGGATATTGTTTTCCTTCCTCATCCAGTGAGCAACTCCCTAAGTCATTCAAATTCCTTGTGAAAAACTCGACTCTGAGCTAACCAGGCTTGACTGACAATTTCTGGGACCATGAAGGGGGCTTGGGGCTCAATTCTACAGAGAACTGAACCACTGTTATTGAAATTTTCATTTTGCTTCACGCTTCAGGGTAATACAGCTCAGGACTGACTCAGTGACCCTCTCGCACAAACCAGGAGGCTCTAATTGCATTAATGATTTTTTTTTAATATGCAAGCTGCATCTTAATGAGAAACAATAGAGATGAAAGGGTTGCATTTCTCTTGTGTGCTACTAGCTAAACTGGAAATTTGGGCAAAAGCTGAGCTAGGGATGTGAAATGAGAGACAGTGATTTAAAAACCAGGATTCACTTACAGCTTCCTCCATCATGCTTTGCCTCACTGACGTATGCAGTTCAGTAATAGACAAGCAATAAGTAACTATTGTTCTGTACATACAGTACAGATTTTCTGTGATAAGTTCATGCTGACAAACAGGTATTTTTTTTTTTACATTCAAATCTATCTCCTGCTGTTATGATCACTAGGTGTGGGTATAGTTATATTGTTAAACTCCAGGCTGTAATTTCATATCCAGTTTATTAAACAGCCAATCCAATTTTATTCAATGAATCCAAATTTCAGTATGTTATAGAGGATCAAAGTGTTGTTCAGAAAATGATTGATCCCAGCATATAATGTTAATGCCATTAAATACAACTACAAAAGCATTAATTGTAGTACTTGCAGGTTTGCTTTCACAGAAATAAAAATTGCACTGTCAGCGTTTCACAGCTGCTCATTTTATTTGGCCTATCTGAAATTAGCAAGGGCTTCCCTCCCGTCCCTCATATGGCTTCATTGCAAGTGTAGGATCCTGTTGGTGTCTTCGCTGAAAACAGCCATCAATGGATGCCTTGATGCATCTTCTTAATGAATGTAATTGCTGTCGTTACTGTAGATATTACTCTTGCCCAATTGAAGAAAACGCCTCAGATGACTCAGAAGGCATTGAGCAAGACGGTGGGAGTTAATTGATTGCATCCTGTTTGTACATATCTCAGTCACCTTTTGTCCTCCGGAAAGTAGGCCTGTATTCAGCAGAGACTCATTTCACCTGTTAGCAGTACAGGCACGGAGATGTTCTGTCAGACTCTTTGGTCACATAGCTGAAGTCAGGAGCTATTACAGTTGACTTATGAGCCAGGCCTACACCACAAACATTTGTTTGTGCTCGTTGCAATTACACTTTCGCCAGCTCCGTGGGGAGGCTCTCCTCCAGAGTCTCTCTGCTCGGGCCTTCCTGGAGAGGCAGCAGAAATTCATTGATAAATGTTGTAGCAGTGGAGCAGAAAATCATTTACTTTATGTTTTTATTTTGATGTATTGTGAGAATGCTATCCAGTGATAGCCGTGGCAAAATTACATATGGTGCTCTGCAATCATTTCTGTTTTTTCCCACTGTCTCCTCTCAGGAAAGACAGCGGCTTTTGGAGGGCGTGCAAACTCTAAGCATGTATCATTAGTTTTAGAAAATGCTCAGCACCCATCCCAAAAGATTTCCTCTTCTCAGTGAGGAGCTCAGGTTGGATTCTCTTCTGTTACAGCAGAAGAGCCATTGCAGTCCTGTGAATTCGGCCATTTTATAATGTGATAGGGATTGTGCATCATTGGTAATCTCCCTGAACTTTTAACACAGTTATGTATTTATCGATGTATGTCTCTTTTTCTATACATGTTTTCTTAATACATGATGTTAGACATTATGAAAATCCCTGTAATAGTAAGACAAAATGTAGATGTAATAACATTTACAACAAAGGAAATCATTCAAGATGCAGTATGTAGCTAACTGGGACGTGAATCAAATGTGATTCTTTCTGAACAAGCTTTAACTGCTTTTGACATAGGCAGATAAATAATGTGCGCTCTTCCTATACCATGTAAAATTTCAGATTTGCTTGTGTAATATTCTAGTCATTTTCTCCCCTTTTTTAAGTTCATAACCCTGTGTGCAAAAAAAAAAATAATAGGCCATGTACTTCAATCCAGGCTTTGACACTTGATGCTGCTAAAGAGAGGAGCAGTCTCATTTGCTAGAATCTGGTGAGAAAGGGGCCTTGTTAAATTGTAGCACCACTCTAAAGCGAAGCTATTGTGTGAAAAATGGGTAATTACCACCTTCCCAGACTTTCTCACAGAAAATTGCACAGTGGAGATATTGTATAGCAGAGTGCTCTTGGATGAGCAAGAGTCGTCACCTGACCATTCTGCTTTTTTAATGATAGCTTTAATAATTAAGAAAAGGAGTGAGACCCAGTTGGATTTGAATTGTTAAACAGGATCTGCAGGATGTCTTCCGTGTCTTGCTCTATTTGTCTGCTGTCAGAAAGATGCATTGCACAGCAGCAGAGATAACAAATGGGTATGTCATGCTGCTCTGCAGATGCCATGCTTATGATGTACAGTACAGACAAAGGCAGGAACTTGATGATGAACATGGACAGTGATAAACCATTCATACAATGGGGACAATCTCTTTAGCATTATGGGCATGTAATTTACATAAAAAAGCTGTGGTGTTGTCTCCATGTTGACATATTGTGATAATTTTTAGTGTTTTGTTACTTTATTTGCTTTTGTTTTTTAACTGTCCCCTGTTGCCTCATAATTGTAATGTTTTTTAATGATTTTTAATAAAGCCAACAATTAATAAAGCCTATAATTGTGTTAACAGTGTGGAGTAGCATTCAGGTCTGGAGGGTCCCGGGTTCAAGTCTTGAGTGGGATAGTGTTGTCATACTCTTGAGCAACGTACTTCCCTCAGATTTCTCCAGTATACTGTATATCCTTCTTTGTAAATGAGATTTCTCTACTTTGTAAATGAGAAGTTGTCCTTAACAGATGTACTGTATTTAAAAAAATAAATAAAAAATGAATCCACATAACTATACAGTCTATGTGATTTATTAAATAATCAAGCGGGAAAACTGCTTCAGTCTCAGTGGTATTGCCAGTGGCTTATACTGAAAATTGTTGAAGGTAAAATTGTACATCTTGTTTACAATATAAATTTAATTTACGAAACGGTGATTTCGTAATGCAGCATAAAAGACAGGCTGTAGCTGTGAGACTGGCATCAATACATTAATTTCATTCAGGAAAAATATCTTGCAGTTGGCTGTAAATAGTCAGCTTGGAGGGAATTTGTGGCTTGCTTTATAGGTAGTACAGATGATTAAGACGCATACACAATGACCACCTTAGGAAGAGCTGATTGCTTTTATTAATTAAGAAATATTTTAGGGGAGGCATCAAGTGTTATTTTATACCAAAACCCATTTAAAAATATCATTATTGTGGACCATTTAGGCATTAATAATCTATCATGCATGGGGATGAACCAGTATTTCACATCTTACATTTTAATTAAGCGATCTTTTTTTTTTCAATGGGAGTCAGATTACAGACACAGTTTAATAGAATACATGTGAGGTAACTCTGCAATTGTGTTAATCGTAGGTTGTGTTTCATGTGTCGTAATGTTTATGTACTTAATGGATTTTTTTTAATTACTGCATGTTTAGGAATGCATATTTATTTAAAGTACAGTATACTGTATACTGTACATTAAATGCGTTGGTTGTCTACAGTGTGGATTTTTTTTAATTACTGCATGTTTAGGAATGCATATTTATTTAAAGTACAGTATACTGTATACTGTACATTAAATGCGTTGTTTGTCTACAGTGTCGTCTAATAATCAGTATTCCTGCTCTTCATGACTTTCCATTTTCCCCAATTCTCTTATGCTCATATTCTTTTTAATACGAGGGTATTCTTTTAAGCCTTTTTATTAACTATTTTGTTAAACAGTTTTAGAAAGCTGAAATGTTGTTTTTCTTGCTCAATCAACTAGAAGCTTCAGGTACAGTATATTGCTTATTATTTTGGCCTTGTTTTAGAATCTCCCAGTAAAGACTATGTAAGAGCAATCAAAGGAGATCCATGCATGACCTTTCTAAAAAAGGCCATTGGTGTTTCATTTTATCAGTGCCTGACTTTGTGTGAAATCACATCCTATTCAACCCTTAGAAAGACTGCAAAATGGTGATGCAGAGGTTCTTGTATTATAACTTGGGTACATTGTGCAGTGGTTCAACAAAACATTTCTTAACTTCACTGAAGATATTTCATTTCAGATTTCTTGACTGCATTAAGAGCTTATTATGAGTAATCGTAGTGGTATTAGATTTAAAATTAATGATTAATTAGCAAAACTGAATTGAAAACAGACTTATTAGAAGATTGTCATCTTTGGTTATCCTGTTTTCCCATAAGGTGTTGTCTAAAAATATACTTATTTGTCAAATACAAGAAAAACTAAAAATGATTAGTATCACCTTTTATAAATGATAATGCACTATGAAAAGCCACTTATTTGCATTACAGTACTCCCATAAAAATTAAAGTGAATATCTTCAGCTCTCTGCTTAATTTGCCTAAGAAAGATGGATGTAAAATATATGGGATGGTACTTTTTTTTTTGCTTGATCAGCATACAATAAGCCCAGTCTTTAAATGTTTGCCCTGCAGTTACCAGTGGAAGTTTTAATTTATTTGTAACCTCATTCTTTGGGATTCAGCGGGGACTTTGTGCTAGTTTGAAGATTAGAGCCTCAGAAGCTTGGCTGGAAATGATCACAGTGTAATATCCTAATGACCCTCGCAGGCATTTTATTTTGGGGTGTGTAATTGTATTGCATTGTATTCTCATTAATCTTTAGTGCTTAGCGCTTCACAAGGAACGTGAAATGTGGACAGAAAATGCCTTATATACTGTAAGTTTACCGTGTTATACTTCACCCTGCTCTGATTTTATTTAGTATATGTTAAGAGTGCTATGGTAAAACAAACAAGTCCATAACAAAGTACAGTAAACCTGATACAAGTGTGGTTACACTTGCATGAGTGTATAAGACTGTAAACATGCCTTAAAAATCTTTCACAAGCAGTGTAACGAAGGTTTGATTGTCCCAGATTCGGAATGTTTTTAAAAAATGTATATAGAAGCATTATTTCTTGAAAACTCTCCTTCTACAGTACACCTGCCTATCAGTCAGTGCTTCACATGACCTAATGATTGCCTTGATCTGGAGATGGAAATGGAAAATGGCCACACAGCAGGTGTTCTTTCATAATTGCCAAACCTGTGAATCCGAAACAGAAGAGAAATAAATCATGGAAACTTAAGAACATTAGTGATGCACCGGGATATCACATAAACTTAATGTTTCTTTTTAATGTTCTTGCTGAAATGTATAAGTGACAACTATAAGACAGTTGACTGTAGTACAACTTGTGTTTTACTGACCAAGCCTCATCTTGTGTAGTAGTCTGCCATAGTCATGGCAGTCAATTCAACCTGAACAAGTCATCAGCCTGTTACAGCCATCTGTATTGCCAGGTTTTGATTTCCACAGAGCTGAAAAAAAATATCTTGGCTGTATTTGCAGCAGCATTGATTGGGTACGGTATTTATTTACTGCCATCTCTGGAATTTTCCACAGAAAGCAAGCAGTGTGTGCTTTATGATTTTTTGGAATTCTTCAGGATACATTATTTTTAGCCACTGCCCCCACCAATAAAATCAAGCTGAAAATAGATGGATATTATTTTTAAAAATAGTCCAGCTTAACAAATATGAAGCCTCTAGCAGGCATGTAGCATGTATAATGCAAATAGAGAGCTGAAAGTCCATCAGCTAACATTTTTGTCTTAATATACAAAGTGGATGTATTATGAAAACCAGTTTAATTTTAGAGCAGAGTGCAAAATGTTTTAGTCTTTAACCTTTTGTGAGATCAATATAACCCAAAGATTGTCCTGACAGGACATTAACAAGATCTGACAACAGGTTCGGCTGGGATTTTCACCACAGGCATATGAAGAACATTAGCTCATTAATGTCTCTTTCTTTTTTCCATCTTCAATCTTCAGGGATCTTCAAGTTCTATTTTAATTATTTGTGGATGGTCTAGCATGGTCTGTCTACCACCACAGTCCTTATACAGTACATAGTATCTATACTTTTCATCAATTTCCCTACGGGATTAATAAAGTATTATCTATCTTTATTCCACTGTATGGAAGCTATATTAGGTTTTATCTAAGCTAGGTTTTATCTACAACATTTTGCCACAGTTGACTACAGTATATTCTACAGTCTAATACTATACAGATTTCACAATTAGAAGGTGAAAAAGACAGCAACATGACACTAATTTAGGTAGTACTTAATTTCAAAATATAGCCTAATTTGGAATTTTGAATATTTTATCACTGGGCTGTTTTAATCACTTATTTTTCAATCAAGGTTAATTGAAGTTGACTACAATTCAACAGCTGCAAACTTTTTTACCAAATAGTATCAGAGAAAGCCATTGTGATCTAAAGCAAAATATCAGCTTTGATTTTTAGTTCAGTGCACATCAAGGCTTGGTCATTGTAATGTGTTTACAGTAGGTGGTAAAATATATCTGAATTATTTTTGCAAAATGCATAAAGCAAAAATCCGTGGACTAAACTCCCACAAGAATACCACATTTTTTCAAAGCAAAATTCCTTCTCTACATCTGCAAACCTGTGATTGCAGAATGTAATTTTTGGATGTAATATGCCTTCTGGAGATTATTTTTAGCGATTTTAATCTAGAAACTGTCAGCATTTTATCAGCAGCGTCAGTAGCTGATTTCAGAACCTTTCATGAAGTTCAGCAGGTAGAATTAGATTCTGTAAGGGTGTGTATCCCTTCCCCCAAAACCCTATACCAGTATTTTTTCCAAGTTCTCTTTCTGGTAATACTGTAGTTTAGAAATGACCCACAGTCAATTTCCTCTGTATCTTTGAGGCAGCCTCAATCTACTTTACTTTAGCATCTTTTTCCCCATCAGTTTCTCATTGTAGGATTACAATTAATAATACTTTCTGTTTATAAGCACATTTCAGTAACTCAAAGCACTACAGGGCACATGTAATAAAGTAAAAAAAAAGTGGAGTAAAAATACTGTACATGAGACCTTGCTTGTAGAACAGCCTGTATATTTTCTTCTGTTAAAAAAGGTTGATAAAGTAGTGTAATTAGAAATATCTAAAATGCATAACAAGCCAACTTTATTGTCTTTAACCTTTAAAACAAAAAAGAGTGTGGTATTTATGTTGACAATTACTAAGCATAAAAATATTAATCCACAAGATATTTAGTTTTCACTTTGTTGTGTTACATAGAAATGGCTGTAACTCATCATACATCCACAATCTGAGCATCCATGTGTAAGTATACGAATATAACAGGACAGGTTGCCCTTTCGTTCATAAACAGTTCCTGAAACCAGTAATAGTCTGCAAGTATTATTTGAAATGGCACCTGCTGTATATGTTCTCATATCTAATGACAAATGACTTTGGCTGTCAAAATCTGTTTAAAAAGACCCCTTTCTGTTACTCAAGCCTGTTCCTGACCTAGTTGCTAAGATGATTTAACTTCCAGAGAGAATTTAGGGGTATTTAAGATGTATGTTTGTGACATGATGTACTGTAAATGAAAACAACATACCAGTTCACTGAAGAAAATGGGGAAGTCTGATCAGATCAGAACTGAGTGAATGCCCCAGGGACTAGTTGCTGGTTTGTAGAATGTCAAATTGCCCCCCTAGCCAATATGTTAGTATTTCAGTGATTGGTTTTAGTTGAAATTATAACAGTGGTAACATGCTTTCTACTATGGTGTCTGTTTTAAAAAAATGAAACACTGTAGAAATGAATGCCATTTGAAGGAAAAGCAAAATAGACTACCATTCCTAAATGTATAATATAAACAGATCATATTCATAAACAGAAATTAAAAGCTCAGAAAGATGTTTTACTGTTTTAACTTTCAGAATTAAAGGTCTTGGACAAGGGTGAGATACTCATACATTTGCCTGAAGTGTCCTGCTATATTGATTCTTTTCATTTGCAGAAATCAATCTCAATTTCCACAGGTTAAAATCAGATATACCTTTGTGCTTTTTTGTCTCCAGCAAAAAAAAAACATGAAGTGGGACAGACCAGGAATGTAGCTGTGAAAGCTGTGGGTGTTACCCAGTGGACCTGAGGAAGTGGGTGATAGTGAACTAGCCATGTCATTGAAGTACAAAGCCCCACCCAGTTCAGAGCTTCTTACCATTCTGTCCATTTGTAATTAGAAAATACATGTTTTTACAAGCACTGTACCAAAATTCTTTGCAAAGATACATTTTGTATATTTTTACTTTTCACTGTTTAAAATACTTTATTCCTTTGGTTGTATTGTACAAAAGCAAAAAAAAAATCTTTCTTATTTCAGCATTTTGCATTTCTTAAATGGACCACTTTGATTATTCCTAAAGCTGGTGCTCATTGATTCAGGCACACTGTACTGCTCGTATTTGAGGTGTAACAGTATGATGAGATTGTATGGTGTCTGTCCTGTACTACGAAGGTTCAGTATTCCACGCAATTATCTATACTACTTCTTAATTTTTGAAATATTAGGGTTGATGGTTACTTTATAGAAACTCAATCTTCAGTGCAGGTAGATCTTTAGAACCTTTTATACATTTGGGACCTGTTGTATTGATTGAGAAGAAGTAAATCCTTATGGCAGATGGCTCATTCTTATAACAGTTTCTGAAGCTCTAACAGCAAAAAACTACCATTACCAACTACATAATACATTTCAGGAATCCTCATTAATTGCTGTGAAGCACTCAAAGAGATTTAGAAATTTAAATGCAGTACCATGAAGAAATCACTTCACAAAGTGATTAGTATATTAGGGTTTTATACATTTATCACAGACAACTGAAAGACGTAGCAACATTATTTTATACATTGAAGGTCAGAAAACAGTTTCCTCAAGCAGAATGTTTTTATATTCAGTCCTACAGAATTTTGTGTTGAAAAGTCCAAAAGTTCTACGATCGTGATCATGACAACAGACAATTCCTATAGCTTGTATTGTGCTCAACCTTAATAATAATATGATAATGCTGATCAGTATTTTGATTCAGCATCAGGAATTTTGAGAAGCTAATCAAGAATTTATACATTTAACTCCAAAGCTTTTACTGTAATTGTTCTATTTACCAGGACTGCTTCTGTGAAAGATGGTTGTCTGCACTCATGCTTGGTACATGTGCTCTCTCTCTCTGTAAAAACACTTCTGTATACATTGATCAAAAATCTTTACTGGGTTCTGGATGAACCAGAATATTTTTTCTCTGCATTTCTTCAAGTTTCTTAGAAAATCAGGAAATGTATAGTAATCCAATACTTTAAAAATTCAGAAATATATCCATCTATCCATCCATTTTCTAACCACTTCAATGGTGAATCCAATACAGAGTTGTAGGATTTAGAAATAATATACAGTGTGCTATCAAGATGCAAATGTATATGTACACCACAGCTGTTTATGCTCTGACTACACAGCACCAATTGCACCCAGCTTTGAACTTAACAGGAGGCTGTATTGCTTTGTTTACAAAATAGATGGTGAAATCAAAAGTAAAATACTTTGTGTTTCCTTTTTTCATTCATTTTGGGATAAAGGGTGGTACGATGGCACGCTGCAGTACTGGAGCCTTGGGTTCCAGTACAATCTGCTTGGATTGTGTATGTTCTCCCTGTGTTTGTATGGGTTTCCTTCAGATGCTTCACTTTCCTCTCATGGCTTCTGGGAAAATTGCCCCGTGTGTGCCCCGTGTGTACCCCGTGTGTGCCCCGTGTGTGCCCCATGTGTGCCTGTAATGGACTGGTGTCCCATTCAAGGTGCATCTGCTTTGCATCGGTTGCTTGTCAGGATAGGCTCCAGCTCCCCTGTGACCCACAATTGGAAGAAGTGGATAGAAAATGGATGGATGGATTTTGGCATAAAGCCTACTTAAACTCAACTATTAAAATACTTATTACATATTTTTCAGCCAGTATAATACTACCTAGATAACTTCAGCCTTTTCTTACATTACTGTCCCTTCATTATGCATGATCTCCATTTACATAACTTGCAAAGCTTTAAGAAACAGTACATTTTAAAAATTAAAGGGATAGTTGAAGATAAAAATATTCAAATCACAGGGAAGCAATTGTTCCACTAATCCTTCACATTCCTCAGTATTCATGCTTTGAAAAACACCATCTCAACATTTAACAGTTATAAAACACTACAGTAGTTTTACTATATCTATTAGTAGTTATATTATAGTAATGATTTTATTTTTCATTTTTAGGCTACTAAAAGTGATTATTAGAGAGCAAATTACATATGCATGATATGTCTCTGAGCCCACAGAGTGCAGTCTGCATGCTGAATGCTTTCCAACTAAGTCTACATTGTATAATGGAATTCTGAGAAGAAGTGACATTTAAAGCAATATTTCAATGCAGTTTGTATTGCATTATTCTTTAAAACAAACAAATGGCCATGTGTCAAGGTATATTTGCCATTTTTATTGTAATGAATAAAATACTCTGAAGTAAACTTATGTTACAAAATCAATCCCCCTCTCTAACACAGAAACTGTCCAATATACCGCATATAGTGGGACACGCTGGGCAGGGTTGGGTTGTGTTTCTGGACCTCATTTGAAAGGTGGACCCAAACTATGAGAAACAAATTCCAGAGTAATCTGACACTTTTTGTAACACCAGTAAGACAAAAATGCTTAAAATGAAACCGAAATCCATCTTTAGAAAACAAGGATTTATTAAAGCCCAAGTTTGGGCCAAAGTCTAGTTCAGATTCATTTCTAAACAAAGGTACTATAGATATCCCAAAAGAGCTCCAGCTGCTTTCTTTAAAAACCTTATTTCTGTCGCTCTCTTTCCAACAGTCCAAACACACATACTAAGTAGCATTTTACACCTGTGCTGATTGCTACTGCCCAGGTGTGTCTATTTGACTGGGGTTTGTTTCCTCTTTGGGGCGGACACAGGATTTTGTGACTTGTACTTCTCAGATTTGACTTTTCCAGAATGATTTTTGATCATTCACAGAGAGGTATTTGTGAATTGTGAAAAATTGCACCCATTAATTCATGCAGTGTTTTTATTCACAAAACATGGATAAAGGAGGTGTTTAATTAGCTTGTGAAGATGCTAAGAAAAGCATATGTTCACAGTTTCTCAGTGGTGCAGTAAATGAAAGGCTTCTTTTGAGCACTTGTTTATAACATTGCATCATGAAAGATTAGAAAGATTAAAGACAAAATGTGTAACAAGAATAAGCAGTGATATATACATCTTCTCTCGGGATAGTTTCTCAATGCTTTGTTGTGTCAAAAACAATTTCAGCATCCATCCTCCTCAACTAGGATTGAGGATTGATTTGCATGGAAGGCTTCCTCTGGATTTCCTTAATGTATGATAATTAACTTTGCATTACATCACAATGTACTACTGATAAATACTGTGCAACCTGAAACTTAAGTGTACTGTCATGCTTGGACTGACCACTTATTTTCACTTAGACACATTCAAAGAAATAGTGGACCTGAAAGGCCTTGAGCTACTCCAATGCACAAAATGTACGAAACATCATTATCCTTCATACTTTTAAAGGTTTTCTTAGGTGAATGTAGCATTGTATACCAGCACTTTTACTTTTTGCAATTGTATTAACATGCTGTATTTTACTGCAGTAACCCATGGAAATACCATGAGATAACATGACAAGATGGCTCTAAGAAATATTTCTTGCGGTACACAATGAAGGTATGTTAAAGCCCTAATGACCATGGGACAAACAAGGCAAACGTGCAAGACTGCTCTGATAAATGCATCACGGTGAATGCTTATAAAATGAAGTCTTCTCCTTTTCTTCATGTATCCTGTCTGCTGTGCATTCCCTGTTGCTCTGGAACCTAGTTTTCAATGCTTTCTGCTGGAATGTGGAAATATGTTGGCCTTGTTCCTTTTTATCTCACTTATGCTAATGGTTTTGTTGTGACTGAAGTGAAAAACTTCAGACAATTCAAGTACAGGTCGTCTGCATATTGTATCAGTCTTATTAAGTCTCCTTAAATTTGCCTAGCACCAGTTATTGGCACATGTACCCTTCACCTGCTATTATTGGTTTTATTTTAAACTTTTCCAAAGTGCTCAGTTTAATATATTAATTGTGGATGTGCTCGTTTACTCACACGTGGAGTGATATTAATGTCTTTGCACGTGAATTCTTCAAATCCATGAACAAGTGCAAGGAAATGTGATGTTGTCACCACAATGGGATGCCAAGAATGGCAGGAGAAAAAATGTACAATGTCACATTACAGTATGTGATTTATTGCTGACCAGTGGTTTATCCTACCACGTAGAGTTTTAGAGATGGGGAAAAGGATCTGGGAGCATATAGGGTATAGGGAACTACTGTTCTTTACCAACTGACATCAGTGGGTTTACTGGTAAAAAGTCTTGTCTCCAGCTGTGTCTTTAAACAATGACTGGTTTGCCAGTGCTTGGCTTTGTGATCTAGGAGGGATATTTCTGCTTACATGTGGCAGATATCGGGAAGTTAGATGTAAGCAAGCAGCTGAAGGAAAGATGAAAAAAATCCTCTTCTTAAGGATAAAGCAAATCTCACTTGGATTAAAAAGCACTGACTCATTCGTAAGAGCTGCTTTGTGTGAACTACTTTTAAAGAACACAGATGGTGTTTTGATGGGAAAAAAACATTAGCAGAACACAACTCCCAATAAGTATTAGAATATCAGCCATACAAATATTTATTGTTGGCGCTGGGTATTTTTCAGCATCAAGAATCCTTTAATTAAGAACTGTATGTACTTTTGAGATGTGTAGATTGTTTTTTTTCAAGCCTGCATTCTGTTGATCATTCATTTCATTATCACGTACATGTTATTTTTAGATTCAGAGTGATAGATGCAAAATTAATTTAATATTTTAAGGCACAACCCAGAGATTCTACATGAAACCAAGGTTACTTTGAGGTTACTTTTACTATGGTAAAGGTAACTGCAACAAGAATCCGTTTTAAAATGGAACCAGTACATTTGGATTAGAAGATGCCTTTTAATTGTGTTTTCTAAACTCAAGAGACAGTGCCTAAAACAGAAAGCATTACATATTCTCCAAGTCAGATTGTATTAAAAACATCTTTCTTCATCTCTTTCCACTTCCTTTTATGTTTTATTTCCTCATTGCTTTGAGCCATCCGAATAATGTGCTTCATATATAATTCTTTGAATAGTTTGCTTTTAAAGTGAAAACACTTCAAGGGCTATAGTGTCTGCATTTTTAATTAAAATTATAAACCAGTAAGGATCTGAAAATAAAGCAACTAAGATTTTATGAGTTAGCTTAGTATAAAATGCATAGTATCAAATCAAATGCATACTGATGGTATTCCTGTGATATAGAGAACATGTAAAGCACTTTGCAAAACTATTTTCTCTTGCAAATTAAGAAAGATTACATGTAGTTCTATTGTTTTATGCTGATAAACAGTATTATGACAGTAGCTAAAACATACTGTTATCAAGTAAATTCAAATTGCTTTGTGTGCAGAACATAATCTAAGAGGCACTTTAAAAATGGTCGGTTTCTTTTAGCACAGTACTATAACTTTAAATATGTTACCATGATCTTGGAGTACCCATGGTGATGAGATGCTATAATTATAGTCTCTGTTTGATAATTCCTCTTTGTGGCATAATAATTTAGTGGCATTCATAACTGTTTTAAAAGACTTAATCCTGTCCTAAGCAGATTAACTATTGAATAAAATGTTGTCACAGGCTGGTCTGTGGCTCTCTCAGTTACCAGTACTAGAAAAATGTGTGCTGACTTTGTCTCATAGATACCTCGGCCTTGTTTTTCAGACTCTGACAAAGACCACCCCAAGGAGGAGGCTGGGGTGATCTGGAGAGTGACGGGGGGCCTTTTCAACATCACCAGGGGAGCAGTGGGCGCCACCCTGGGTGGCGTGGCATGGGTCGGTAGCAAAAGCCTGGCGCTCACCAGAACGGCCGTCACAAGTGTGCCCGCGGCTGGCGTCGGGTTGGTGAAGGGGAGCGTTTCCGTGGTAACGGGAGGCGTGGGAGCCGTGGGTTCTGCAATGGCCAACAAAGTTCCCTTCACACCAAAGAAAAAAGACAAGTCCGACTAGATTTTCCCTTCATTTCCAGTTTTTGCTTTTGTGTTTTTTGTTTTTTTTTGGATTATGTCTTGGATATACCTGGTCACAGCTGAGCATCTGTCTGCTAGGGCACTTGTTCATGGAGAAGGTGACCAGAAAAGATATCCATTAGCCTCTTGCTTGCCCCTGCAGTACTTATGTGTATTGTTTAGAAAGTGAGGTGTGTTTTTTATTGCTTAAAAACATAGTGATACAGACAAGATAAATAAAAACATATATAGTTTACTGGGGGAATGGCCAGACACTAGTCACATTTATTTTGTGAGAAAATATGCACTATTTTTCAAGACAAAAAATGGTCCTTTTCTGGCCTTATGATGCTGCAGTTATATTTTCAAGTGTTGCAGGCAATAAGTGGGATAATGCCTTTCATTTCCAACACACAAATATTGGTAGCCAGACCTTTCACCTTGGTTAGATAGCAGACCTGATGCATGTTGCGTGATGTTGAACATACTGTAAGTGGTGTAGGTGCTGTAAAAGCAGCACACAGACTTGTATAAACAGTTCGGTAACATATTGTCGTTACAAGCCTAGAGAGTTTGACTTTTAAAATAAATTTTAAAAATCCAGATTCTAAGGTCTATTTAAAAGTACTTACTTTTCCCTGGGTTTTTAACTTTCATTTTAGAAAGCAATAAGGGCTTACTAGACCAGTATCGTTAAGCACTGGTCACCTGCAAGACTGAAATCAAAAAGACTTTGACATTTTCAAGTTCTGCTACCTTTAGTGATGAAATTTCTCTGTTCAGAATTGTTTTAGCTGACTTAATTATTGTATCGCTTTCTAACCCCCTCGCCTTTCCACTGTTCTGTTAAATGTTGTTTTGTGTGCTTTACTTGTGAGAAGGTGGAACAATCTGTTAATTCCGGAAACACTCCCTGTTTTCACAGCATGCTCCATCCAGCAACGATCAATGGGCCATTGTCCTAAAATGAGGACTTTGATATTAAATTCTACCTGTTGGTCCAGTCAGCATAAGTAACAACAATTGTGTGTTGATTTGTCCACTTGCATCCCCACTTCAGAAATCAAGCACGCAGGTGTGGTTTGGATTGGTTCAGAAGACAGACCTAACATAGCTGTCCTGCCTGGAATACTTTCCCATGGAAAGTGGATGACTTGGCAATAATAAGAACTTTTGCTTTGTTTCCAAGATTTGTCCTACAGTACCTACAGTATGTAAAAGTAAAAAAGGACCAGGAAAAAATAAACAATAATCCATAGGTAGGTTATGTAATATAAAGGTGTACTCAGTATCATATTCTCCATATTCTGTCACAGATATGGAAATAGACGCTTATAGTCTACTATTTATTTTTTGAAACAGCTCAAAGATGACTTGCTAAAATTATTTTCTGGGTGTAAATCGGTAAGGATTGTATACATTTTAAAGGGGGTGCCTCATCCAGTATCACAACTTTTTTGGGAAGAAAGCTAGAAACCATTTCCAAAAAAGAAAAATCCAATTTTTATGCAAGCACTGCAGGGGTGAATCCTAGGCAGTCCCATGATAGTAATGAAAACGTCAAGTTGCAAGGGCTGGGGATAAGTGGTTACATCATGCCCAAAACTTGCATAGACTTCTTTGCATAAATGTATTTTGATGTGCCTGTGTAGATTAGCTAAATACAGAGGTGTGCTGTATTTTCCAAGGGTAGAAAATAAAATTCAAAATGCATAAAGAACTAATTTCTTGAAACCCTGTACATTTTCTATGATGTAATGCATATTTCCAGTAGAACTGTTTTGCTCATATAAAGTTGTATTTCCTCTCTTCTAGCAATCCAGATGTATTCATTTTTCTATGTGTTTAAGAAAAAGAACTTTTCAATTATTGTACCTAAGTGTTTGCTTATACAAGTCACTGTGAGCTTTCTTTACTAGCAGTTGAAATAACAAAGTACTGAATCTGCATGATAGTTATGTACATGAATACATTGCATGTTTCAGGGACTGTAACTAAGTGTATATGATGCAGTACATTTTTCCAAATTAATTCTTACCACTTGGTTATCTGTTTTTCACCTGTTCTTCACATAAGGTTCTTGTAGGAACTGGAGACCCTGTTACTGTAAATCAAAATTCTAAGACCAGTTAGATTTTGTCTATTATAGAACTATTTTTGCAAACTTGATGCTGTATTCTATAAAATCTATAAATAAATAAAGTAACTCTGTATTTTAATGTAGAAATCACAAAATGTTTTTTTTTTCCCAAAAGTGTTCTCATTTCAGAGGGAGTGAATAAATTAGCGATTTACTGTATTTGTGGCACATGGCATATCCATGGCATTATGTTATTCTTTAAAGCCAGAGACAAGTAATGAGTAATTATTGTGTAATCTTTACACACAAGAACAGTCTAGGATAACTTTCCATTCAAGCCTTGCTGTTTGCGTGAAAAGACACCTGAACACAGCTTTGTGTCTAATTATGAATTGCTCTTTATCTACCTTAAATTTCCCATTGACACACCTCATTTGTGACATTTGTTGTGGTTCCTTTTGAACAATTACTCAACACCTTGTTCATTCTTCTCCCCTCCCTTATTTTATTTTGTTTAGTACTGCTCTCATTAGATAGCCCCTCTCTCTGGTTTCTTTAGATCTCTCCCCCTTACTGTTAACATCCCTCTCTGAGCCTTTCCTGTTCCTGCCCTGAATTCATTTATTCTTTTCTTTGTTCTGGCAAATCAGCTGGATTTACAGCTTGAATACTTCTGGGTTCCTTTATGTCCAGCTACTGCTAGGGATTCCTTCCTAATCACTTTTCCCATTGCATGCTGCAAGGAGCCCTGTGCGAATGGGTGGAGGCAGGCTTTCTTCTTCCTCTGTGTCTGGTTCCAGAAAGAAGACCTATTGCTGCAATTACAAGACCATGTTTTTTTTCCCACTTTCAAATAACTACGTGGCTACTTTTAAATGTAAATTATTTCTCATAATACTGTAACTTCTCAATTTGCAAAGAATTGGAAACCAAGGTCATTGTCGCTGAGTGGAGATTTATTCACTGACTAATTATATATTTTGTTCATCATAAAGGATTCCTTATTCCACAGCTCAGACACAACACAGTTGGCATTCACATATCCCACACCTTGAACTTTCTGTTAAGAGAGATTTTAACATCTTTATTATATATTATTGTTATTTCTGCCTTTTTCAAACCTTGTGCATTATGTGCATCTACTCATAAAGACATGAAGGCATTTGTGTTGGTACTATATTTTAACAAATATTTCCAAAACTTAAAGTGATTGCTTTCAAAATATCAATGACTGAAGCAAACTACTAAGGATGCTTAAAATGTAAAGCCTTCATTATTAATACAGCTTCATTCTGCTGTCACAAGGAAAGGGGGTGCAATAGAAGAGAATTGGCTTAGTATATAAAGATAAGAATAATAATCAATAATTTCTTACATTTAACTAGCGCTTTTCTGGACACTCCACTCAAAGCACTTTACAGGTAATGGGGATCCCCTTCACCACCACCAATGTGCAGCCCCACCTGGATGATGCGACGGCAGCCATAGTGCGCCAGAACGCTCACCACACATCAGCTATCAGTGTGGAGGAGAGCAGAGTAATGAAGCCAGTTCATAGATGGGGATTTATTAGGAGGCTATGATTGATGAGGGGCAATGGGAATTTTGGCCAGGAAGCTGGGGTTACACCCCTATTCTGTTCGAGAAATGCCCTCAGATATTTAATTCCCACAGAGAGTCAGGACCTTGGTTTTACGTCTCCTCTGAAGGACAGCAGCTTTTTACAGTATAGTGTCCCCGTCATTAGGACCCACATAGACTGCAGGGTAAGCGCCCACTGCTGGCCCCATTAAACACCTCTTCCAGCAGCAACCTTAGTTTTTCCCAGGAGGTCTCCCATCCAGGAACTGACCAGGCTCACACCTGCCCAGCTTCAGTGCGTTGCCAGTTGTGAGTTGCAGGTGCAGATTACTGTACATACTGTATACTGCCATGTATTTGGGGTATCTCAAAACCCAACCACTTATCTTATCTTCAACAGTCTGTATCCTTTCAAATTTTCCTACCAAGATCCAACAGTACGAAAAAACAGGTGTTAACTATGCTTGGAGCCCTGTATAAGGAAGGTGAAAGGAAACCCAATCTAAAAAAATACTGCAGACTCTTATATTTGCTACAGTACAAATGGATGTGACTAAAAAAATCACAGACTTTGATAGGCAATCGAATCATTTTTAACTGTGGAGGAATGGATTGTGTCTGTGGAAGCTGGCGATGATGTTGGTAATTGTACATTGTGGGTAAGCAGAAATTAATTCTTTATAAAAAAACAGTCAAGGGGGAATGATTCATTCCAGGAAACATAACTGAGTACCATCTATAATGCCATCTAAAAAGCTTTGTACTGTACTTTTATTCATAGCATACATTCAGATTTCTTAACAGTTATATTATTGAAACTGTCCTTTTCAATTTGCAACATAGTTAATTTCTGTTTAATCAAAATATGGTGTACTGTTTATAGGTACCTGCTGCTGATAATACTGTATATCAGTGAAATAAACTTTTAATGTAACTGAATTCCTGTAGATTCAAAAAACACTGTATTAAAATGCAAGGCAGTAGTGACAGCTGTTTGTTCATCAGTGGTAGAATGAGGGGAAAAGAACACACATGTTCAAAAACAAAAGTTTTTCCCTGAAAAGACACTACAAATACACAAGACAAAGATTTCATTAACCTTGTGACAACAGCTGGCAGTCCTGGTTTCTGTGTTAGTTGTTTTTTTCTGTTTGTTTTTTTTTTCCAATCGAGACTAACACGTAAGCAGGCCATAAATGTTTTCCAGAAAAGACAGGGCATCAATAGGCTCTTAGTATAAAGTCCAATTCCTGTGTTTGCCAACAGTAACAGCCTGAATGGTAAACCAAAGAAGGGATTGTAGGCCTTTTCAGCCCTTAATGCCAGATTATACTTGGTTAAAATGAAGTCAGTAAAAGCACAGACTTCCTTTTCCATCCATACAGTATTACAACTCACTTGCTTAATCATAAAAAGAAGGGCTGTGTTTTATAGTACACAAACGTCTAGAACATTTCTTCGCTATAAAACATTCATAACACAAAAAATGCTGAATAAGTGACTGCAGGTTTCAGGTTTACAGTTTGTTTTAGGGAGTTGCTTCTTATTCATATGGTTAATTAGCACATATAATCCATTATATCCATGTTAGAAGATGTAATCCATTCTTATGATAATTGATAGACACAGAGCCGCAGTAGAAGATAAACTCCATAACCAACTTATCAGGGTGTTAAGAGTTCAACAGCAATAGGATTTTCTAACACTTTACAGAGTGTTTTGCTTGGAAAATGCAATGAACCTCAGGCATCCATTCCATTAAAAATTCAGTATCAAAGCATGTGCAATATTTCTGTTCAGTGGACAGGTTCATTGTGTAATACAGTGTGTACTGCCCAGATGTCTGCAGTTTAAAGTCTGTTTATTTTTATAATTTTAAATATAGTTAAAAGCATGCCGGATGTAGCCTTTCTATCTGGTTCAACTGCAGTGCACTGTCTTCAGTTAACAATATGAGAAAATCAATCTCTCCACAGCAGAGATACAAGTTTCTGAATGGCTGAATAAGGTGGCAGGAGGGTGAATGACTATCAGTTAATTTCACAGGGTGAATGACCTTAATAAGCCATTAGCAAAATCAGAAGCACAGGGGAGCGAGGATTGTATGGGCAACTTGATTCTGACATCTACCAGTAAAGTTACGTTAGAACTGTGCATTTTTAAAGAATAACATTTTCTTTTTGGCAGTTTCTTGTTGGACACAGTGTACTTGTTGATTACCCTAGGTACAGTACTCAAACAGGTGTCTTTAATGTTCCACTGTGGCTGAAGAAGCTGGAGTCCCTCAAATCCAGATCAAATCAATAATGTTAATCTTCCATTCTCACAGACTTTTAAATATTTTAAACATGAGTGGAATGGCTCAACACTGAATAACAGTTTTGAATTAGCACTTCAGAAATATTACAAGACATATTTTTTTCAGTGTTACATATTAAGAACCCTTCAATGCAGGAAAGATCAAAACTGACAGAGATTTGTCAATTTGAATTATTATTATACCATTATGTCATGAATGCTACTACTTATTCCCTGCATTTAGTGCTTTCATTTCAGATTTCAGAGCATTTTACAATTTAATTTATAGAACAAATCCATCCAAATGGTTGCACCAATTACGATGATGTTTGACAAGCATTCTGCACCACCAGCCCCACCACACACCAGATCACCTGAAGAACTGAGAAATTTCCTCACCAGTTGAATTAATGGTAGTCCATGTTTCTAATTCCACAGAGCAGAATTTAGCAAAGATCACAATATGGACCAGATTAAATATTAGTATCTTAACTGCCCATAGAATCATTATGTATTGCATTATGATATTACTGAATAATTATTTCACTAAGTGTATACAACAGCCATTTTGCATCGTCAAATTGACAATGTAGAGCAACATTCCCTTTTTATACCAAATACTGTATAGTTGGAATATGTATTACACACATGAAAACATCAAATTCAGACTTATATTACACAAATCTAGGTAAAATTGGATTTGTTAAGAAATCTTATGGATAGTTAATGATGGAATATTATTCCAAATGGTTGCCTTACACTTCTTTCTCTTCTTTCGTGAGACTTTTGTGGGAAATTATGGGCCGTGATATTTATAGTTTTTCTTTTTGGAAAAAATTAAAGAAAGCTGTGTGGACTAATCCGAAAAAAGTCGAGACCATTTTTAAAAGATTTTTAAAATGTACACAACACATTCTGAATATGCCCTGAATCTAAACATACTGACGGTGGGGGTAACATTCAAACAAAAAACAAATTGCTATTAAACATATTTTTATGTTTCAGATCCATGCTATTTGATTGAATAAAGAACAGATGAAATTTATAAATATATACATTTCCAATTCTCTGTCCTGTATTAAATAGCAGTCTCAGTATCAACTGAGATTTTAAAAGCTATTTTTGCCAGTTACAAAAATAAAGTATATTAAAGAACGGTTTGTTATATACATAATTTAGCAAAAACATAAGATTTCCTTACTAGAATTCTGAAACCTTCATTAACTCTTCAGATAAAATCTTAATTCCAGTTCCTACAGTATCTGCAAAGTACTTTGACCATTATACTCCAAATACGGGTAACTCCTTCTCACCAGGGATATTCAAGGGCAATTACAAGCTAGTCTGAAACATTAATTCAACCTTTTTAAAAATATAATATGCCCAGAGATGTAAAGGATGGAGTTTTCTTTGGCTCAAAACAAAATTTCCTCCTAAAAGTGAAATTAACTTTCTTTGAGCAATGGAATTAACTTTTTGTGACTGAATCACCCCCCAATAGATGTCAGATAATATTAAAGGTTGACTGCAACATTCAAAGGTTTATTGCACAGTTGGTCTCATACAGTTTTTTGAATATTTTAGCCACAGGAAATAAGTACATTTTCTAACAACTTCTTGGGTCCAATTACTTAAAATGGACAAACAGTAACATTCACTTTTGTCAATGCAACAAGCCAGCATACAATAATTTAGAGAAGAATGGTGCTTTAGTTTTGTTGCTGAAGTAAAATAATGGTCTTTTATAAATCAACAAACATTATTTTCTTGTACTTCATTTTAAAATTTGTAAACAGCATACAGCATCACATGTTTTAGTCCAGTATATGTATGAAGGTTGTGCTGATGATAAATTACCCTTAAGATGCCTTCAAGGTTTTGGACATTTAGTGCAAATCTGAAACAAATTAAGGCAACATTTATAAATATATAAAAATAGTTGTCCCCCACTCCCTTCATTACAAAAAAGGTAAAAAAGTTCTGTTCTCAACCAATGTCACTGACATGTTTTTCAGCTCCTCGGGGGATTCTACCATCTTGTACCCCAGCTGGTTTAGAACCTGCTGACAAACAGTTTGGGTGTAATCTACCATTTCATAAGGGAGTTTTAACCTCCAGTTCTCTGCATTTGCTGCCGAGTCTCTCACGGTTCCATATTTATGCTTCGCTGACAGCTCGTTACTTCCCCGGGTGTTGGTTTGTATCCACTTGACCACATTGTCATCCAGCGACATTCCTAGGTACTCGTATATCTCCTTGGTTTTTTGGAGGGGGTTTCTCGCTAGATCTTCGTACCTCACCAGTATGTATTTTCCTTTTAGCCATGGTGGCTTGCTGAGTCCAGTGGAGACTGAGTTCAGAAAATCCTCGCAAACCATCGTCAGCTGGCTCATATCCAAGTTGTACGGCTTTCTGCCCGTCGCCCTCCAGATCCTCCATAGTCTATAGATGTCTCTGAAGGTCTCGATCCTGGAGGATAAAATTCCTCTTGGATCTCGAACCAGCTGAATGATTTTCAGGTTCAGCCTGGGGTCTTCAACTAACGCCCTGAGGTCGCTGATTTCTGGAACCCGGACTGTTTTGATGGCAACATGCCTCCGGTCCTTGCAGGAATCCGCAGCCAAAGTCATGTTTAGAGAAGCGCATTTTTTTACGCAATCCCCTTCCTCAATGTTGACCTCACTGGGGCGGAATGCATCACACACCGGTGGGGAGCACAGGGCCTTACTCGCTCCCCTTCGGAAGAGTTTGTCAGTGGTGTGGTTCACCGGCTGGGGTTTAATGTAGCTTTCTAGAAAGTACAAATCACAATCGTACAGACTTCTCAGGAGGTCCCTGCTGGCCCCCAGCATCACCCTTCTGTCAGCAGTGTTTTTGCTGTGGGAGAGGCGGGGTATCAGTGTTGTCTGCACATGGTACAGAGGCTCAAACAAGTAGAACACATCAGAATGCTGATTAAATAACTGCCCAACAAAAGACGACCCACTTCTTGTAGTAGCCAAGATCAGGATATGAGTCTTCCTGGAGATATTGTAGGCAAAGTAAGGGTACTCGTCACAAAGCCTGTCAAAAGAATCAGTTTCTTGTCCCAAGCCACAGTTCAGCGGACTCGGCACTGGGCAGATCTGAAAAGACTTGGCTGTGAATGTCCTAATCGCTGTGTACTGGATTGCTATGGAAGCCAATGCTAGCAGAAGAACAGCCTTCCAGGAACATTGCATGGCTGAACACCTTCATTTAGACTCTGCAATCTGTTTTGATGCTATCTGTGATGCAAAGAGGAAAAAATGGATTACAGACCAAGGCAAAAATAAATATGGGACAGAAAGCCCATTCATGTCTTACAGTAAACAGGCCAGGTGCAGGAAAACAGACTCCCAAAAAGCACACTGAGTCTCAAACTAAGATACAACTGCTTTTTATTAGTCTTCAAGGATTAAAATTATAACCTTTTCCAGCAACTGAAAAAATAACACTGAACATTTTTCACAGCTAAGTTTGTCGAGAATCTCCAAAGAATAAAGGGCCTATACTAACAGTAGGATGAAGTTTACAATAGCTCAGAATCATTACACAAGTTTAGGGCTCAAACTATAATGCATGACAGACAAAGCTGTAATTTGCATTTGCGAAACATTGCAGTGTTCTGCAACATTAGTAATAATTTATTTATATGTACTTAGAATTAAATAAAAGTCCCTATGGTTTCATTGAAAGCTAAACAATCCATCATGTGGATTCTGCTACAGTTTCAATGACATGCTAGAAAATAAAAGGTCTCCATGACTTTCAGCTATTTTCTGATTACAAAAGAGTTGCCACCATTAGGAAACATCTCTTATTGCAGTTAAACAAATGAAGAGTTTTAACCCAACATCCTAAGTTTGCAAAATGAGCCCTGAATAAATAAAAATGGCTTTCCTTTTCAAAGCTTATGTCCATGAGAGGTTCATTTTAATAACTGTCATGCATTGTTTAAGCATATCTTGTTAGGCAGGTGTAAGACGAACCCTCATTATTTCAACTTTTTGTGTTGCATGTTTATTACTGCTTCTGTTTACTCCCACAGTCCAGAGACGTACTGGGAGGTTAATTGGCTTCTGGAAAAAAGGCTCTGGTGTGACTGTGTTTGTGTCTGTGTGTGCCCTGCAATGGACTGGCATCCTGCCCAGGGTACAGTATATCCTTGCTTGACAGGATAGGCTCTGGTTCCCTCATGACCCTAAACTGGAGGAAGCAGTTGGAAAATGGATGGGTAGATGGAGAGATGAATGTTTGTTACTTTAAATTTACACATGCTTTATATCGGGTCTGTAAGGCTCGTCCTTCAATTTTTTTATAGGCAGCTTTAAATGGTCAATTAGCAGAGCTCAAAACAGCATGTTAATTTCTCATAATTAAGCAACAGATTGATCCAATTAAATCATTCGGAACTCAGCAGGAAGGAAAAACAGAAGATACTAGGACTCTCCAGGGCTAGTGATGCAGACATCAGCTTTATATTTTCTTGCTTTAATTTTTACTTTCCTTCCTCCTCTAGTTCTTTTCAATTGGATAACTGAGCCACACAACCTGATCTACAATGTTTATCATTTTCTTTGTCACTTTAGCCAAGAAACCAATCTGTTTTCTAAGCATTTTTTCTGTGGCTTCAGGTCCCCCAACTTAAGGGTCCTGTGGTTTCTAATCAGCTCACCAGTCCTTATCTCAGGATGTCCCCTCCTCACACACAATGGGGGAATGATCACAATCAGGTGCAATGCATGCATTTATCAAACAATGAAATCCGACCCTGTGTCATTCTTTTGATGTTCTGTAGCTGTGGTCTCCAGCCCTGGTCCTGGAGATCCCCAGTCTAGTAAGTCTTAAAGCTTACTCTAAAATATCTATGTTTACATTATTTTTCTAATGAGTAAGTAATAATTAAAGGAATTGAGGTCCTTGATACTTCAACGGTTTTCACATTTTGGAGCCTAATGTTCTCTTAATTGCTTAATTTAACAATTTGCATGCTTTAACCAGGTGGATGCTGCACATTGGTGGTGGTGGACGGGATCCCCATTACCTGTAAAGCGCTTTGAGTGGAGTGTCCAGAAAAGCGCTATATAAGTGTAAGCAATTATTATTATTATTATTATTATTATTATTATTATTATTATTATTATTATTATTATTATTAAACTGATAACAGTTAAATTGTTGTAAGTCTCTAAAAATCAGTGAGTTAATGGTTCTTCCCTTTGATGAACCTTTTGGTCTGGGGTTCTCCAGGACCAGGTCTGCTGATCTTTGTTCTGCTGGGCTCCAGGGATGATCCTGGCAGCTGCAAGGACTTAGGAAGACATTTTGCAAGCTCAATAGGCTTCATTTTGCTTTGAATACTTGGATATGATAATATAAGGAGATTGTGAAAACCTTTATACAATATTTGCATATTTTGGACTAATACTTGTGTGAAGAATGAAACTGTAGTATGATTTCCCTGCATGTACCATATTTTTCTATAGGTACCTCACTTGCTCTTTTTCGCTTTCAGCTGACTGAAAAATGTCTCGATTTGTTTGTGTGAAAAAGTCATAGTGGTTAGAGTCCCTTTGTATTTCAAGGTCTGGTTTTATATATTTACAGTATATTGTATTTTGAACATATCCCAGCTTTATTTTATTTTACCACTTGACTGTTTTTTTCTCCCTTTTATTCGTGGGTGTCAGGTAACAATGACATACTGTAGAGTGTCAGATTTTTACTGGTTGGTTAGGGAATCTAGTGCACTTGTGTCTGTACAGTCCCTTTGTCAGTGAGGGATAGCAGTCCTTGATATGGGAAGGTAAGATTTTGAAAAGCCCCTTGAGAAATGGATTGCTTGAAATAACAATGGAAAATATTAGAAAAAGTGCTGTTTAATTAAAATGAATGTATACCATGGGTTCTGCCTCCTAATCTGTGTGTACTGTAACTGTTTTTGTGTTATTTTTTTTGCATTTGATTTTAATAGATGTTAGGTTCATTGAACACATTTCTAATATGTTCATTTTGTTTACTACGCTAAATATTTCCATAATGTGAGAACAATTTAGCACAAGCTGACCTCAATAGAGAGGTACCACATGCTCCACGTAGTTTTAATAAGTATTTTATAGACATTAAATTGTTGTGGTGGCTGTGGACTGTGCCTCAAACTGCTCACAGGAGAGGAAGTCCTGTTAGGAATCGGCTTTCTGCTTTGACACAGTGATTTTAGGAAACCCGGTGTCTAGGGGGCACCTCAAATTTCAAATATTTAAAAACATTCAGCAGATTAATTACATTACTGCTAACATTTATAGCTTTTAACAAAGTCTATCGTTGAATAATCACGAATAAGCAGATGTAACGCTTCATTTGCAAAAGTTCATTTTGAGGGATTGTGTCAATGTAATATTTGTTTTTAGGCACTTATAAATACGCTTTCAATTACAAACAACGCTCATACTGTATTTGGAGACTGTAGTACAGCACTAAAGTTTCTAACTAAAAGGTACGGCTCATATTGTACTATTGTACTATTGTACTACAGGTTGAATTTAATTTAATGTAATTTCTCCTGTAAATTAGTTACAGTTTGTTGGTAATCTGTTTTAACAGAATGTACCATTTTTATATGCCAAATTTAATACCAGAGATTGGCGGTGAAGTTTCAGTCGCTTTAATAGATGACATACTAGGCAAACGTTTCAACTGTAACGGCAGCTTGTTGATTTCCTAACGGCACTAATAAAATAACCTAGAAATAAGAATACCGCATTGTCCGAAAGCAACGGGAACTTAACATTATTCTTGGAAGTTCCCTCAAGTTCACGACTTTCTCATCTGTAGAAAAGGTATACTTAATATCAGTCTGACACATGACAGTATGTGACAAAAGCGATTATCCGCAGGTTATCTTAGCCTACTATGAAGATCTGATTTACTGCAGAACTCCACATCCTTTCACTAGGAAATATACTGTAGAAATGCAGCGGACAGCTGAAAGAGAAATTTGCAAAACAGGCAAAACAATTGTGGCTGAACTTTTATCGGCATTAAAACATTTAATTCATTAAATAATGTATTAAACAAAAGATAATATAGGAACTGACAGAAAATAAATGTACTTGCCTTATTTCAGATCACTGTTTTATGTAGCAGAATGGTTGTTGGCGTTTCTGCGTAAAAGCGCTGCAGATGTGTAATTTTGTGTAGTTCCAGTCACAAAGGTTGGGTCCCATCTCTTCTACAAGGAACAGCCAAGAGAAGCATCTACCTTTTATTCCCTCTTCTGCCATCTGAATAGCAAGAAGAGAGAGGAAACGAAAAATAACCCACGCAAGAGACCGGGGTGGTGCTACACGGAGGAAGAGATCATGATTGTAGTTATTGAAAAAAAACATATACAACGTAATTATTCGAGCAATTGAATGCTATGACGAAGCAGGCGACCTTAGCATATGAGCACCCACTGAGTACGGAAGATTTTCTTAACTACAGTGTAGGTGTTGCTGTGTGGAGTATATGAGGACCAGGCAGTTAGCTCAATCTGGACCACCTCCCCCCCCCCCCCCCCAACACACACACACACACCATCCCCTTCCTCTCCAGCCCCATTTCCCACATTTCTCTCTCCAGTCTGGCTCAATTCTCCGTCTCGCCTCCGCAAAGTCAGCTTGCGCCTCTGCGTGGCGATACAGCTTCGATTGCAGAAAATGTTCAGTCTCCGAAGACAGCGGATTTTTGTCTCCGACACTGTACGCACCTCCCCTACATAAAAATCACAAGTTCATCATTCATTGGTTTTCGATTTAAGAATGGTATTAAACAGAAAACGCTACAAAGGTTAGCCTGTTACGCACTGTAATTACTATCACTGTTTACTATGCAGATGCTCGGATGAAAAAAAGAGAAATATTAAATTGGAAAACAGGTAACTTTTTTTTGGCAAGCAGCAGATGTTTTTGACATATACACTGTAATTCAACTACTGTATTTTTTAAATGATATTATTATTTGTAAGCAGGCTGCCTATGGCATTTTATAGGATTAGAATGATATATCATACAGATACATACTGTTCTTAAAAGTAATTTAAAAAAATTACTTTAGCAATAAATGTTTTGAAGAAAGTTTGTCATGTTGACACCAGTCACATCATCCTAATTTCATGTTGCGTGCAGTCAAATTTTTATCTTAACATTTAATAATCAAATGAAGGAACTGGTGACAAACTCCATTTGACTCGAGGTGTCTTCAGCTGTCCTGTCATTGAGTAGCATCCCACTCATTAAATATTTACAAACGTTTGCATGTATACTGTAGGCTTCTGACCTGGTAACACTTTGGTATCAAAAAAACATTATTATTGTAAGACAAAAAGGAGCAAGAAAGAAATGCAGTTTGCCGGTTACTGGTGTATACAAATATCTAAATTAAAGAAAACAAGAATGAGCTATTTGTGGTTAAAGCTAATAGTGTATGTGTCATTAAACAAAAGTTTGTAGCAAAAGGAAGGCAGATGTCCAAGAGCTCCTGTTTTTCCCATCTGAGGCTGTCATAACCAGTCATTTAACAAACATACTGTAGCTATGTGGTTAACGTTGCCTCACGAGACAGTGGGTGAATCAAACAGTATGAACGAAAGAAGCTCTATTACACTGACATCACAAGTGAGCTAGAACTGCAGAGCCGGACAGCTTGGATATAGTGGCATGTCCAGGCTTTGTGGCTCCTCCCTTCATAATCCAGTTTCTCAGAAATATTGGATTTCAGTGGACATGGTGATGAGTACTGAAAGGCCTATCTGAGGCAACAGATAGTTGTAACCAGCTCTGTATGAGGCTAACATAGATGGCAAAGGTGGAAGAGGATTGAAAAGGGAGTAGAAGAAGCAGGCCATATCTTCTAGAAATTATGGAAAAGCAATGAAAAAGACAATCCAAGTGTATAATAATACAATAGTATTGTTCAGTAGTATTGTACAAGGCACTCATAAGACTGCATTTAGAAAACTGTGTATACAGTAATTTTGGTCACTATGCTCCAAAAAACACACCACTCTGGATTCATTCCAAAAGAACAATGTACTGTAATACAGTACATTTCACTGCCTAAAGGAAGGTTCTACACTGACATGGAAACCTTCTCCAAGTCTATCAAAATCCGCAAAGGCATTGTCAACCCAGTGGTCTTCTTCAAATTGAACAGTGACATATGAACTAGAGGACACAAGGGGAAGCTACATGGAAGTACATTTAAAACCAGGAACAGAAGACTCTTCTTTATATAAAGGGTTGTGAGAGAATTTTACAAACTACTCAGCTATATTGTTTTGGCCAATAGCCTGGCTTCTTTTAAGAAGTGGCTGGAAGACACACTCGGATCAGTTAGCTACTAACTATCAAGCAGGCTAGGTAGGCCAGTTGGCCTTTTCCCAACTTTTGTTCTTATGAGAGAAACATCAAAGGAGGATCCATGGACAGAATAGGAAAATATTGTACACTGGACTGAGTGCCTGGACATTGGAGAGGAGTGACTGATTCTGATTCAGCATCACTGTCCAGCCTTCCTCTGGTACCATGGGTTAGTCGATAGGATGTTTCTACTCAATAACCCTTGTGATGTGCCCTTCCCAGCTCAGTCCAGAGTGTTGATATGCTAATTAGTGAGGGAGATCATACTTTGCTTGGTCACTGGGGCACGCATCACAACCGTCATGTGTGTTTATGTGCCAGCAAGGCTGCAAATACAGTAGGTACTGTACATGCATCCCTGGAATCAGCATCACATGTCACCCTGGGCCAATGTATGGATGTTGAAGAAAACCAGCTTCTACGTTGAATTATTATCTTGATGTGTCTTCACTAGATTCTTTATTGGTGTTTCATGTAATAGAAAAATCTGTTCTTCAAATTTCACCTGCGTTTCTGTCCAAAGCCATTAATATCCCCAACCACTCTCCTACAAAAAAACGTTTGGGCAAATCAAAGATACATAACGTTTGAGAAGTTTCAGTTTTTATAATAAATAACAAGCATGCAAAAAACAAATTGGCTTTTTTTCTGTGATAATTATAACATGGATAACAAAAGATATGGTTTTTGTGGCTAAAAGATTGATTTATTAATCCAAGGCTTCACAAGGCATAATTGAAAATGCTGTTGTGGAAAAAACATTTCTCATGAGAACGATCAACCTATTTATTTACAGTATTGGGATGTAAGTGTTCTAATAATGAACATAAAGATCAAGTGTGAATATTGAATATATGTTGAATACTGCAAAACCAACAAAATTACAGATGATCTACAGTAATTCTAATTCTTCCCATAGACCATTACACAGGTCATGCATATGCATAAAAATAAAATAATGGAAAGTTAAAACCTCCGATATACAGTATGTAATAACCAAAAGGAGAAATAATGAAATTAAATCTTGCAATGAATATTTATCACTTAATCCTGTATGGAATAGTGTTTTGCCGAAGGCCACAATGAAATGGAACACCTCCCTGTTGGATAGTCGAAAACGGGCCATCGTAATAGCATGGGCAGAATCTTTTTTTTTAACCGAGCTTTGGAAAATGTTAAGAGCATCCCCTGTCTTCCACTTAAATGCACTCATTGCAGTGCCCTAAAATATGCATAACAGGTCCAGCATTACATTTATTTTCAGATTAACAGAAAGTATCATACAGTACATTCAAAATTTCAGTGGGCTTGATTGAACTGCAGGTGCAACCTTTCATGGACACCTGTTAAGAAATGACACTCTTAAGAATATACCCTTCATTTTAAACTGAAATACATTTCATTTTAGTTTGCTAAAGAAAAAATAATACATTCAACATTATGTTTATTTCTTAAAATCAGAGATATCAGAGATATCACACATTCAAAACTCCTAAACGGAACCGACCGATTTGTTTGGAGAATCTTAGTGTTTCTTTTCATGCAAATTTATTGGTAACAACAGTATGCAACCTTTTTATCTATACAGAGGCATATCATGACGTGCCTTTTTCAAGTGTTTGTTTTTCTCAGATTGGGACATCTTATAAAAGCCTCCTTTGAGTTCTATTTTTTGGATCACGTACAGCTAACTTTGAAAAAAGAATGCCTTCACTGTGTAATGTTTCTCTTCACAGAATAAACCACAGTCAAGCTTTAGCTCAACAAACCCAGAGGAAAAATGCTAAAAGGGGCTGTGGTTCTTTGGTCCTCATTGACAGGCTGAGGAGTTTCTTTTGAAAATATATATAAATATAATTTGTTATTTTTTCGTATTATGTAACATGTCACCACTTAACGTGTCACACTGCATGTCCTGGGCACCCAGCCAGAACACCATTAAAAGAAGGACAAGGAAGCAAACGCTGACCAGCCCTCTAGTGTTACATACTATGAAAGTGATGGTGCAAGACCGAGGGACCAATTAATGACAGGAAATTCCTTGGGTCAGTTATGGGCTTTAAATGCCCATTTGAAATAGATTTAATTGAACCTGTGCTAGCAGAAGCCAAGCCAACAGCTCTGCCTTTGGAGTAATGATACAGAATGCTTAATTACTCAATTATAACATTTCCATGCTGGTATCATATATCTTAAAGAGCTTTTAATGGCAACCAGAATTGATAAATATCAACCAAAATATTTATTCATGAAAGGTTAAGAACAGTTTAATTAGATTAAAATTATTTTGTTCTCAGGGCCTTGGCCAGTGAGTCACTGGTCTCATGTCTAGCCCAGTGAAACAGCTCATTCCACATACAGTATACTACCACGGAGATGAGTTTTACATTGTTGCTGTATAATTACTGATTTAATATGCTGCTCAGATTTCTATTTAATGTTTTTGAAGCTAATAAGGTAACAGAGCAGACTGTTTGGTTAACTCCAGTTAATAGAAAAAAAACTTGTTTCTGGGGGTCTTCTCTGCCAGTGTTCCATGTTACCTACAAGTACTATAAGAATGCAACTTTCTTCATGACAATAAAGACACCTGTAAAAAGAGAACAAACAAAAAATCCCTTAAACTCCCAAATGCCCTTGATAAATAGAAAACATTAATTCCTAACAGTCTCCAAAAATCTCTGATCTCGAGTGAATTCTGACTTTCATCAGCTGCTTTTGATCTTGTTTTTTTTTTAAGAGCCATGTAGATGGATCTGTTTTCTCCATGGACACAAAATGCAGGAGTCCACTGCTGTGCTCACTTACCAGCCACACATTTTAGAACACAAATCACCACTGCCATCAAGAAGAGCATCTGTAAAACTATTTCAGGGGGTGCCTTCGCATTCATATACAACATCTGCTGTCAGACAGCCACTCTTCTTCATCGGATTGTATCCACTCAAGCAATTCAATTAAATAGACAGAAACAAGCCAGGCATATTAAAATAGAACACAAAACCAATTTGTCAGTTGTAAACACATGGCAACAATTAGTGTGTTTTATGCCTAGTTTGCTTCATTCACAATGCAAATAAGAAGCAAGACTCCCCTTTACAATGGTTTTTGTTCTAGTAGTACTCAGGAATACGTTTCCTGTGGTGTGAAAGGATGTGTTATCTTTATATATGGAAACAATCTACTAGAACAATGTCAAACTAAAGATGCATATTGCACTTTTACTTTTCTTACTTGGCTGTTGTGAAAACCTTACCCCACAAAAATAGTTGTTTCTGTCTAGTTTTGTCAACAGACTAGTAAATGAAACACCATTGTGTGGATAGGTATAACTGTTTTTTTTATTTAATTTGCTAAAAGATTAATGTTTAAGAGCAGGGCCTTTCACTCAATGACTGGATATGCCATTTCTTTACAAGTATCTAAGTACCATAATTTCAGCATGATAACAGGCAGTAACAAATTATTTTAAGTTCCTCTCAGGGTGCGAGTGTTTAAGTGCATTGTACATACTGTACACATCTTTTTGAAACAATTTTTACTCGTTGTGTTACAGTTCACTGATCCCCCTTATCTGTTGGAAATTCCCACAAAGATCTTGATCCCAAGTGGAAACCTAAGAACTACAGTCCTGCAAATGTAGTCACAGGTCAACATAAATAGATACAGTATGTGAGATTCCATTCTTTCCACTTTAAAGATCTTCATGTTGATACATAAATTATTTTGATATTTCTGGTACTGTATCTTACCAAAATGAATACTTTGTTTATTATTTATGAGCTCTAAGTACTGTACTCTTAACCAGACAGACAGATCATAGACAACTTTACAATGTGATCGTAACCAACGATTGCATTATTTGAAAATAATCTGTATCCCTCTTAATTGAATTTTATGACAGGTACTGTAATATAATACGTAAAATATAAATCTGTATGCAAAAATTACACAAAGGTGTTATCAGAAAAACCCTCTGAAATAAAATATTGTATGAAGCCTTAGTGGTACTGTATAGCTTTGTCCTGGAGACATTTCTGTCTCTTTAACTCGTTGACACAAAACACCTCATTTTGAGAACTATTCAGATCTCCCTTCTTGTGGAATGGCAATTAAACTTGGGTTTTGAAAATCTGTTACTTTAGAATCCTGAATACATTTACATCAGATGCCTGATGTTTAAGCCATCTCATTTACAAAGTGGTGGAGCATATTTAGATAAATGGGTATCACACTACACCATGCTGCAATTGATAAATATGTTAATTAGCAATTGTAACTCAGTCTAAAAAGTAGCAGAGATACATAATGCTCTAAAACAACAAAAAAGGCAATCAGACATACTCTTTGGTTTGTTTCTTAAGATAATCTTCATTTTTCACAATCTAAAATCTTTAATTGGAATAAGCTGCCTCATAGTCTTCAAGCACACTTTATACACTGTATGTAGTATTTAAAAACACACTAAAATACCTAATATAACTTATCCTTTGCTACAGAGCAGCTTAAAAAATGTTAGTTGCTATTACTGTTAGAACAATACAGATTGATATACTTATACAGTAATTCTGTCATCCAGTTTTAAGTCTTCCTAAGTGTTTCTTTTTACATTGTTTGAAAATGGTTTTGGTTGCACATAAAAGCACTTTTAGTTACCAATGTAAGTCATTATTGTAAAAGGTAAGCATTATTTCCTCAGAAATCAATGCAATTATAAATGGAAATTTAAATATAATCTGCAAAAATACCTACATTACAATATAAACATGATTCTACTGTTCCACCCGCCACCTTCTGTGAGATTTAACAATTTGTGGGTCTCTGTAGCAATCTATTCTGCTTTTATGAAAACATAAACATGTACAAATGAAATAAGGGCTCCTATAAATCTGTACCCACCAAGGAAGGCTGGTGGTTTTGTTAAGATCTTAAAAGAACTTCAGGACAGTCTTGACACTTTTATTGTATACTTTCCTGTTTCTATTTGAGCTTATTTCGTGTCCTGATTGACAGGAACAATTTTAAGCAGGGATCTGACTTGGTCCTTCATGTTAGAAACTATAGAGTATAAACCTTTTAAGAATTACTTATTTTGAATCTCAGGGAGAAATATAGAAGTTGAAAAATCAAATCAAAGAAAAGGTTAGAATTGTTCAACAATACTGTTACTCTTATAGGACCAAATGAGAAACAAACTGTATAATATCTGTTCTATATCCTCTTAATAGTATTGTATTGTAGGAAAGCATTTTTCACTGAGCCTGTTTCGAAATGCTCTTAAATATATTGCATTTTCAATTTCCAGTGTTCTTCCAATGGTATAATTTTGATGATAAAGCAAGATTTAAGAGATAGTGGCTCATCTTTTGAAGAATTATCTTCTTGGAAATAATATAAATTCTAGCAGCAGCTTACATCTTGCAAAATCTGATTACAAAACGCATTGAAAAACTCTATTTGACAGTTTTACTATCTCTCCAAAATGTCAGAGGAAAGACCTTTGACGGGACTTCAAATAAAATACCAAAATTTGCATTAATCCTTTGCAGAAAGCTTCCTTTTGCTTTATATGTGTTGGAAGTATAAGGTGATAGGGTCTGATGCTTACATGTACTGTACAGTACAATGTAAATAGTGTGTGTTGATGGAATATTTTTAAACATGTAGTGGTCAATATCCCTTGGCTCCAACATTTCAGGGACAAATATATTGACATGATTTGTGAAGCCAAGAAAATATTTCAGTAAAACAGGCAAAAAAGAACAGGCATTTTAAAGAGTGAGGAATTTTATGACAGCAAACAATTACTAGAGTATTAGTACTGTAATAATCCTAAATCGTCCTCCAGGATGTCTTCCAACATTCATGCCATCAGCTCAAATGAGAAAATCTGGAACTGAGAAATTCAGATTAACAAGAACTAAGCACTTGCACATGCTGTACCGAGTGGAATTGAAACCATATTTTCCAAGAATGTACAAATTTAAATACTGATTTAAAAATAATTTATTTGATCAGTGCTTTTAAGATGCAGGCTGCTAAACACCTATTAAATTTCCTTTTGCAAATAATTAATTTGTTCTCAGGGATACCTCCGATTCTTGATTTACAGTGTCAGATTTCTTTTTTTTTGGGCCAATGATGCCATTCATTCTCCAACTGACTTAATAAAAGTATCACATTTCAACCAGGTTCTTAGTCCAGAGAGTGCTACATTCCTTATTCCCTGCTGGTAGCAGAATGTCTTCAGGGACAGGAAGAACTTGCACAAAAGAACAGGTGGGCAATAATGTTTATAGCTGCTGGAAAGAAGAAAAATGGTAAAACTGGCTATAAGCAATGCTTAAATGGCTCATTTAATAGACCACTTTTCTTACATTTTTAAGTGTCTTACATTACAATTTAGAAACAGAAAATCAAAAGGGAAAAGGTAGTTGACTAACTTGCTGAATGTTCATAGGTAGATAAGGTTCATAAGATCTAAATTTTGATCCACAAAGATGACAAACAGCAGCATTTCCACCCTCAGATTCCATCAATAACTAATGCCGCCAATTTTCTGTAATATATAAAAAGTGGTTATAAAAGGTTAAATGGACTTTTTTAAAACAATAACAAGAAGAAAAAGTGAAATAACATGCTGAATTCCTTTTTGAGACTTTTATGAAGCAATTGAAACGAGACATCACCTCGGTAGATGTAAATACTATTAAATATAAGATTTGAAACAGAACTACAGTTATTTTTCACAATTGTATTTGCAGAAGCATGTAAGTATGGAAATAATTCAAAAATTAAGACTAATGGACTGGTATAGAAAAGCCTCACATTCCTGAAATCTGACAATAATCTCTTCTGGCAGTTGATTACTGTATTTCCCAAACTTTCCCTCCAAGATAACTTGACTTTGGGCTGTGTACAAGCCAGAATGGACTGCTGTAATTCCAGAGGGGGTGTTCACTCTTTGACCATCGTACTGTACTGCCACAGCCAATGATGTTGTTCTTAACTAATATCACAGCCTTTCACAGTGGAGCTCACGTATCTATACATTCAAGATAAAAACATATTTTGATACATATTACAGTTCTAATTTTATCACATTATGGTGCAGCTCAGTTCTCACTACTATTTTTGGAAAGGTTGGGGAAATAGTTAAGGGTGATGAGCACAACTGAGTTAATTTGAAAGATTAATGTTGGATCCTCTGTGGCTATTGCTCAACACTTGGGGATATCCAACCCCATATTCCCACCTGCCACCCCCTCAGACACATACAAAATAAAACAACTGCATTTCACAAATTTGACCAAATTTGAATACATTTTCAAACTATGGGGAGCATACCCTTCCACATGAAGAAAAGAATGTTTTGAATTAGGGATCATGCACTGGATGACCCTGTTTTATCAGTTTTTTTATGTTGATTTGAACAATTTAGTTAAATCTAATTTTGAATTAGTTTTACAAAAAGTGTGATGAGCTGCTAGTCTGGTTTTAGTTTTATTTCATGTCTTCAGATTGAAATTACCATCTGACACCAAATGACTATCAGATCACATAATGTGTATTCTTGTGTTTTCTTCTTACAAACAAGGATCTTAAAGACTTTAATTAAGGTAGGTATTTTTTATTTTAAGAAAAGAAATATGCAATGCTCATTTTTGTATGTTTTACATTTTTTGATTTCATGCATTGTTTTGTCTGTGTAACTTTGAAAACACAGAGCACAGGTGGTTATACAGAGATGTTTATTGCTGTGCAAAAGAAAAAGATTTGGAGCTTAACCTTTCACTCTCTTAATTAATACGTTTCCATAGATAAAAAAGAGAAAAAACAATATTATAATGAGATCATTGTTTGCATATCAAAAGGAATAGTCATTAATGATTATCCCAAGAGATAATCTTAATACCATTGAAGAAATCGCTCTGAATAGGATATCACTAGCATACTTGGAGAGAAAATAGGATATTGTGTCTACAATACAAAAAGTGTGATTTGCAAGTCAGTTTTTTTACTTGGTGCATATTAAAAGTAATTCAAATTACAGGAAATAATTATCTTTTTTCCATACATTCATAAATGTCTATACTTGCCTACACATGTCATTACACTTAGAATTCTGGAGATGTGTAACTCTCAAATTAATAGGAATGAAAAAAAATGTTGAATCAGGCCTGCCAGTTAATCTTATAGAATTAGGAATAGAGAAAAGAGACATATACAGATTATTGGATTTCCAAAGTAATCTTATTCGGTGAAAACAAAACAAAGTTTCAATAAAATGTTAAAATGAGCTAATTAACTAAGACCTATCTAAAGGAAACTGTGTGTTATATAATTTTATGAATATAGCAGGATTCTTCTGTGCTTGCAGCTGGAAAATTAGAGTGCCAGTGAGGAGTGCACTGCACATAAGGATCAAGAGATAAAGTTGTATAGGATGGTAATAGAAATTCAAGGAAATTACACATCAGACTGTCTTCCCTATTTAGCAATAAGTTATTATTCCATCTCTTGCTCCTTCTGTGCTTTATCAGTCGCCAAGAAGAAAAGAACATGCACATGCTGTGTATTTTATGCAGTCCTTCACAGCAACACAGGGAAGCTTAACTCCTGGTGGGATTTTACAGACTCCTGACCCTGCAGTCATTTCCCTTTTCGTGAACCTTTGTTGTTCCTTTTTGCTTCCAGCTGTGTTTGCTTAAAGCCAGACTCCATCATGTGCATTTAAATCACATTTTGCCCCAGCAGCACTGCTCCCTCTTCGGCATTTGGTCTCTTCAGGACTTCCAGCCAGTTCCAGCTTTTCCTCAGCTTTGGCTCAATTGGGTACATCTTAGCGTGTTCCATCTACAGTAACTGTAGATTCAATCAGTGTGTTTATTTAATCTTTTTTTAAATAAATGTATTTTTTTTGTCTTCCCAGATTCAAATGCATGAGTGAAAGTGTGGGTTCCTAGAGGGGCTTTGCTTAGTAACCATGGCTTGTCCTCATGGTAATAAGCTTTCCATACCCGGTGAGTTACCCATGCTTGTCAAATCAAAGCCAAGCTGCTACATTACATGACCCACAGTAGTAAGGCAAAATGTTAAAAGGTGTATTTATGTAAATGTACAAACTGTAATCCTCTGTGGAGGATTAAAGTTTACATCACAAAGAAACTGCATATAAAAACACAGAACAAAACAACACCACAGACAACAACTCCATGTGTTAAAAATAATTGGATATGTCCTTAATGAATTAAAAATTCATAATACTTACTTCTAAGCTCTAAGTAAGAGCCTTTATAATGACAATTCTACTTTTAAATATATGTCGGTATTGGGAAACCTTTAATGGTCCTCTTTGGTGATTTCTTTATTGGATTCCTTTTGAAATAAATAGTTACTGACCGTATCAGAGAACATCTTAATTGAGTGTCCATTTTGCTATATAGTCATTGCTAAACCAATTGAAAACCAATTAACTTTGAGATCTTGAACTCTGAAAGTGATCAGTTCATGGGTGGTCATTTGCTACGGAAAGATGAAGCTGTTTTAATTTTGCAGTGTCTTGTTAAATGTGAGCTCTAAAAGTTCTGTTAAAGTAACAGAGTAGTTAAGTAAGAAACACATCAGACAAGCACAAAAGGACAATTAATGTGCTTTCCTTCGAGTCAAATGCTTTTAAAAAGTATGCTTTGAATGGATTGGACTGCAGGCCAAGGCATTATTAAACATGACTAAATACAAAGGTTGTAAAGTAAACTCATAAACTAGCAGATAAAACTGTTGTGTAAAAGACAACAAGAGAAGTCATACAGAGTTTTTAAATTCAGCATTGTAGGATGAATGTACTGAGCATGAAGCAGGGTCACTCTAATTCTTGACTGTTCATGCTGAAGCTTTGATTAATATACTGGCTTTAAGCCAGTCTTTAACTTTCCAGCAGACTCTAAGGACACAGTGTGAAACACAGTTAATCTGTTAAGCAACACACATTCATCCATGATATCAACCATTGCTTTATGGGTTTTTTTGTGGGCCACAGATGACTTTAGGTGGATCATGAATATCAAGATACTTGATTTTACATAACTGAATTAGATGCAGGTGGGAAAAATGCCTTATGAACACTTTGATGACAAGCACCATTTTAATTACAACTGTGTGGGAGGAGGTTCTTTTGAAACTCTGAGCAGCTCAGAGAAACCAAGGGTGGAGAAAGAGTTTATATGGAATTCAGAAAAGAAATTACAGGTCTTATAAACTAGCAGATCTACTCTTAAAATCTTGCTTACACTGACTGACAATTTGCAGCTACACGAGTATGCAGTTTAACAGTTCATATACAGTATTTGCAAGTACAGTAGCATTGATCACCTTCTAACCTGGTCTTGTCAGAGCTCAGTAAACAAGCAAGGCTGGGCCAGGTACTAATTGGGATGGTAACCCTTTACAGAAACTACTTGGTTATTAAAGAAATGAGAAATCCCAGTTTCCTCATTACATTCCACTTTGGACTCCCTGAATTTCTTACTTAATCTAAAACTGAGACATGTTACCCAGATCGATGCTTCACTTCAATAATGTTTGCAATGGGTTCCTTCCTACAGTATACTGTATGTAATGCACTTTGGGTTCCTTTGGGGTGAAAGAACCTATGCAAATGCAATCAATTATTTTATTTACTTATTATTAAAATCCAAGTCAAGAGATGAAACTTCCTGTTGTCCTGCATGTTCAATAAAGATAGATTACAGGGAGAACTACAGTATGTCATTGCAAAACTTGCCACAACAACAACAGTTGATTTTTTCTCTCTAAAGTTTAAGCACTTCCCTGATAATCGGCTCATTAGAATAGAAGAGATGTGTGGGAGCTGCTTCAGATGGCACAGTAGTTATGATAGGCAACAAATCTGGAGCTGTTTGGGAATTTGGATTATAACATAGATGATGGCAGATGCCATGAGAGTTCTCAATTAAATTAATTTCTCACATTCATGCCTGTCATTCATGAAATGTATTCCACCTAAATCTTTTTCACAATACCATGCAATGTAATGTAAATGTATTTTTTAGTTTTGAAACATAAACTTTTTATGTGTTTTTCATTTTAAAAGGATTTCAATAGGAATTAAACCCTGTCTGAACTACATAAAGTGATACCGATTTCATGTGGGCTAAAAAACCATCACAGCTGGAGCACTAGAAGGCCAGGTGATTTCGCTAAAGAAACAGTCTAAGCTATTTATGTAGGGAGTTTGATAGCTCATGCCAATATTTCCAGTGCATGATAAGAACCCCAGCAGTCAGTATCTCAATTTCTAAATAAAGATATAAGTTATTGTGCGTATTGAGAATTCCAAACAGCTATAATACACAGCTGCCTGAGGATTCAACCTGAGCAATAATGAGCCAACATTCATAGAATAATTTATTGCTACATAATTTGAGGTATGTTATTACCCAATAAAATGACATAAGTTTCCTTTTGGGTCAGTAAAGCACAGAGGTGCTGAGATAGGCCTATGTTAAAATATTTAATACATCCATCCCCTCGTGACAAGACATCTGAAGATCTTTCCTTGTATTCTTCTCTCTACTCAGCTCTTGGTGAAGCTGTAGCTGTTTTTGAAATGCTACAGGAGAAAAACCTTGACTGTAAGATGAATTGTGCCTGAAGTTCTGCAGATATTTTCCTTATTTTTTTATTTTCATTATTATTGCTTATTTTATCACTTTCTCCTGGTGTGGGAGTAACTGTATATTGCCGTGCATTTTTTTATTCCATCTCATTCTATTAAATTATATGAAACTTGCCTTATTTTAAGCACCTTCAAATCTGATTATGTGAATCCAGTCCCATCTTTTGCATTTTACTGAGCTCTAGAACATTCTGTGTAATAGATTTATTTGAATCAATTTAATGTTTATTTCTCAGGAGGCTGAACATGCCTTTGCCAATAAGCAGACTCATATCTTATCAAAAATGGATTGCTTACTGAAGCTTACTGCTTACTAAAGTTCCTACACATCCAGACCAGTTCCACATTTGATTTTTGTCCAAAGGAAAATAAAGGAAGGCGTCCTAAAAATGTAAAACGAAGGTGAACAACAGTTTCATTTTAACCAAAAAATTGTTACATATCCTACAGATAATAACAATAATAATAATAATAATAATAATAATAATAATAATAATAATAATAATAATAATAATAATAATAATAATAATCCTTGCTTTTAAATAGTGCTTTTGATTCCAAAGGATTTTTTGCCTTGGTTTTCTTTGAATCGCGTTGGTCGCACGCATAAAGAAAGTTTCAAAACGCCAGCATTATCCCGGCTCCGAGCTAACGCTATCAAACGCTAGTTAACGTATTACCGCGTCTTTATATTAGTACAATAAAGCCGTTTCAGGTGGAGTGGGTGAAACGTCGTTGTGACGACACAGGAACTATAAGAGCGAGTAAGGCAAGCTGCTAAGAAAGAAAGAAGCGTTTTAGCAAGCTGGGGGGGTTAAGGTCATCGATTTGTGTGTGTAGATGGCATTGTGCTGTGTATGACAAAGTCGACAATATGACCAATCTCCGAGGGAAAGGATTATTCTGCCTCCGTCGTTTATTCTTCTCCATTATAACGGCACCTGATCACAAGGAGGAGCCGGCGGGGGACAGTTGTTGCGCTACCGAAACGTTTTGGTGAGTGTCTATACCGCACCCGCCTACCTAAGTGCGCCCCCACGCCTATACAGTATACAGCACATACTGTACTGTACCTAGAAAGTAAGCCGCTTACACTAACTTAGAAGAAGTGATTGGCTTTATTGTTGACGAATTGCGAAGGAGTTGGAAAACATTTCGTGTGCAGTAATGAAAGAAAACGAGGGGACGATTTAGTTACAGCATTTCGTGCGCACGAATTGTAAATCGTTCCCTCGGTATAACTGTTTTTCTTTCCTACTGATGGGCCCTCCCGTGCTCCCTAATTTTGCATTTTCATTGGGAAAATAAGTTCTTAAGACTGTTTCCATTTATTTAGGTAAGAATATTATTAGTAATAATAATTGCTTACACTTACTGTACTGTATATTGCGCATTTCAGGACACTCCACTCAAAGCGCTTTACAGGTAATGGGGATCCCCTCCACCACCACCAATGTGCAGCCCCACCTGGATGATGCGACGGCAGCCATAGTGCGCCAGAACGCTCACCACACATCAGCTATCATCAGTGGGGAGGAGAGCAGAGTAATGAAGCCAATTCATAGAGGGGGATTATTAGGAGGCCATGATTGGTAAGGGCCACTGGAAAAATTTGGCCAGGACGCCCAGGGTTACACTCCTACTCTTTTCGAGAAATGCCCTGGGATTTTTAATGACCACTGAAAGTCACAACCTCGGTTTTACGTCTTAGCTGAAGGATGGGGTCTTTTAACAGTGTAGTGTCCCTGTCACTATATTGGGGCATTAGGACCCACATAGACTGCAGGGTGAGCAGCACCTTCTGGCCCCATTAAACACTTCTTCCAGCAGCAACCTTAGTTTTTCCGAGGAGGTCTCCTTCCAGGTACTGACCAGGCTCACACCTGCCCAGCTTCAGTGGGTTGCCAGTTGAGTTGCAAGATGATATGTTACTGAATCACTAGAGTCACAGTTAGGTTTAGCAATGCTCTTGTCAAATGGACTTACACTCAAAACAAAACTATTGTTCAGGTTAATAAACAAGAAACCTTGGTAAACTACATTCTTATATTTGGTTCTTAGTTGCTGTGATATACATTCAATTAAAAATACAGGAAACCTGATTAAGTAACAGGAAAATGTGTTATTGCATTATTTATTAAATGGCTTTGCACTTGTAAAATCTAGTTCAGTTGTTCTGTCAAATTTGAATAACTATGAAATGTGTCAGCAAATATAACAGGATACTTAACACTTTGACGTTAAGTCGCCTGTTTGAGAAAATGACAGGCTGAATGTCAGAGCTTTTGCAACCCTCCTCACGTGAGGAATGTTTTTGGGCACCCAGAGAGTACATATATATATGTAAGAGAGTAAACATGGAAGATTAGAATTTGACCTCCAGTAAAAACAAAGTTACCCATGTTAAGGTTGATTAATTCTTAAAGACAAAAGTCCTTATTAAATGTGAGAATTCTTTTTGAGTAAAGTTTCTGAATAATGCTCATTTAACACAACAACAGCAGTTTATGCAAACAATGTTATTAAGGGATTTTATTGACATCTGTGCTTTGTGGAAAGGTTTAATTAAGCACCTTTGGGGAGTTGAATTAAGATTCATTTCTATTCCTAATTAACCCTACAGACCCACAGTCATTCCATTCTCACATAAATTAAATGCAGAAATATAATTCCTTCCCAAATGTGAGCATAATGGAGATGTGTTTGACTTTTATGGTTCCTAATGATGATATATTCCAAACAAATATCTTTAATGGGAACAAATTCTTTTTTTCCTGTGCAATTGTAGATGGTCTAATTGATACATCATCTTGTGGAATACTATATCATTCTTAATCACTGTATATGAATTTCAATAACCTTGGAAGTGTTGAGTGAAATGAACAAAAATGAACTTATTATATCTATACCATTGCTGTATAATGGTGTTATTGCATTCTATACTGTTCTACAAAACCAAGTCTCTAAACATAAACTAATTACAAATAAACACTGGTTACACGAATATGTTTTTAAACAATGATCTCCTAAACTTTTCAATACTTAGCTTCATAAAACAAATTCACGATAAAGACTTGCAGTACATAAAGCACAAGGCTTTGAAACACAAGATACCGTTTCAGCAATTTTAACAGGACCACCAGCTGGTCACTTTGCTGGCTTAGGGCTTGATAGATATCCTTATGCTACTAGACAAGCCACCTCTTTTTGAAAGTGAATTTTTGAGTTTCAGCCTTTGTATAAATCGGTAAAAGTTTAATCATCAATACTGCATCCCTCCCCAAAACACACTCACAGACACCTGCTCCAGCCTCTTCATCTCAATAAATTATGCAAAATAAATTGTTCCCTGAAATGCTATCTACTCAAAAGGACTTACTTGTAAGCATTTAATCCCAGAATCAGTAGTGGGTGATTTGGTTTCATGAGGTATTAATTACACGAGTGGGAAATGCAGGAATCAAACCAGTCTCCATGAACCTGTGGTCACCCTTTTATTCAGTACACAATTGAAGGGCTAGGTGATTTACTGTATAGCCCCTTAAAGGGTCAGAAAAGTCCATAATCTGTTTTTTAATAAGGTCATGGGAATTCCCACTGATTTTCATTTTGCTCATGTACATACTGTATTTCACAATACAGAAATTAAATTAAATACTGCAGTCATAATGAAAATGGTAAAATAGACATGCTTAAAAAGTTGTCTGTAACGTTTTACAGTACTTGAAACTTTATTTGGGTTCTTAAACAGGATAAAAAGTGAAAGGTATGTTTTGTGGAGGAATTAGGTTTGGTTAATTGCTATTAGCGCTACAGAATTCAGACATTTAGCAGTCAGATGGTAACAAAACCCAAAATGTACTAAAACTAAACATTCAAACTGCATGCAAAATGATTGCAGGAGATAGTGTTGGTATAAAATATGAGAGATGAAGGTATAATGATTGAATTGCACCAAGTCTAGGAAGGGTGTTACTGTAGATAAAACAAATTAAGAAACATACTGTAACTTCATTCCCATCTCATGGATCAGACTGTGTGCTAAATACGATTTGTCTAATCTAATACAATGCAAGAAGAGCCCTTGGGTTTTGTGAACCTAATAAGTATGTATAACACTGAATAGTTTTAGTTCATTTCACAACACAGAATATTAGTTCTGGAGTTAAGTGTAACCACACTTGTTGTCCAGGGACTAGATTGATATATCCTTGTTAAAATGCATAACATTAAACATTTATTTGTACCAGACACACAAAGAGGTTTGTTTAAGTAGGAGAGAACAGGTGAACCTATTTCATCAGTAGGTTTCATTACAATTGTTACTGTAGAGAAGAAAAAGAAATGCATCTTAAAGTTTGCTAGTTATTTATAGTTAATTTGCTATAAAAAGCATAATGTAAATTAATTATACTGTACATATAATGTAAGTTTATGGTTTTAGACTGTAAACCCCATAATAAATCATATACATTTCTGTGTTTTTCAGAATGTTGCATTTGATTAGCTTAGTTTTATGTAATACTTCAGAGAAAAAAAAATGTATCAGGCTCTAATGGCCATTTTCCAATTAGGCTGTCTGTATAAATGGAAACTTGTTACAAATTACACATCTGTGTGCTCAACATTTGGCAGCTTTTGGGACATGACTCATAGATCTACTTTCTTCTAAAGGTATTTTTATTAAATTCTGACATTGCAATCAGAGTCTTTTTTTATTGACATGGTTCTTCCTTTTAGTTCTGTTATGTTATTAAAAAAATGGTCAATAAGTGATTTTGATTATGATAGTGATAATGTTCTAGACTTTATATTAGTCACATATTGTGTTGGCAGTAACCATTTTTGTTTAGTAATGTAAAATCCAGGCAACTTTAAGTAAGGCTGACATGAAATGTCAAAAAACAAAATGTATAACATAAAGCATAATACCGCTGGGCACCGTGGGCTTTTTAAGGGATGCTTTCTGTAAAATACATTTCTGATTTACATACTGTCGCAATAAATTTAGCTGAACTAATACTGCCAACACATGTTAAGTGTTTAACCTGCTACGTTGCCATCTTGTATTGTCTCTGATTTAGTGTTGTGAAATAAAACCAGGTTCTTCCAATGTGCAATAGCTGTTGAAGTTCGTAGAATTCTCCTCATTCATTCAGACACCTACAAGCTTATATATATATAAACAACCTTTTCTTACTTGAAACAGTCACCAATAAATCAATATGATTTGATGGTTTCCTACATTTTGTCATTCTGGAGGGCAATTTTTAGCATTTTATAAATGTTAACATGTGCCTCTCGTTTCTGAGGTTATGAACACTTGCTCTTCCTAAAAGGCCCAAACCACATTATAGAACATATGCTTTTGACCTCGAGCATTGATGCGGCCCATGTGATTACACAGCCATTTAAAAATTCTCAATAAAACAAACGAGCTACAACAACAGAGCACCAATCTATGTGCAGATGGATAGGACTAAAGATGATTAACTGTCATAAAGACCTTTTTTGCTTTCTTTCCAAATATTTGGACCAAAGAATGAATGGTCGGATCTAGGTTACAAGTGTACAGTACATACTGTAGCCTTTGAGATGACAGGTGAATATTTAAATATAAATTTACTGTATTAATTAAAGGTTTCCTCCTGCATGCAGATTTTTGGAAGAAAGAAACTTATATTGAACTATTTGGGGATTCTGACTTATAGGGTATTTAAAATTATAATAGTGGATGCATTTGAATTCTTTAAACATAGTTCATGCCTTATCTTCAGATATACATTTAGAACACAAGACTCCTGTTCTTTGCTACTGCTCACAGCTATCCGCAATGAACATGCATTGTAAGCCATTTGATTGAATTATAATTTAGAATGCAAATCTCTCGAACCAAATATAGTTGTGTTGAAGTTAAGGTAAACCGAAACAACAGAATTTCAGTGTTTGCAGCTAAGATAATAAAAGGCTTGTAGAAAGGAATCATGGCAGACATATAGTCCCTGAACATTAATTAAAAAGGAAGGAATTGTATATTTGGGTTGTAGATGCATTGGCATCACCCTAAGCTAAAGCTCATTGAGCTCCAACAGACCAATTATTTCAATGGCAACAGCAATATTATGAGAACAGCTGTACATCAAAAAATGGAATCCTAGTTTCTGTAGTAGCAAAAGCTATTATACCAGTGCTCATTTTCACCTTTTTTACTGCAGTATTTTTTTCTCCAGAAAGGATTCAAATTAATTTTTATCATGTACTGTATGGTATTATGCATTATACACTTTAAACATTTTTAAACTCAGAACTGTTCTACTTCCTGCAAAAGAAGAAATATATAATTCAGTAAGGGTGATAATCCGATATTATACAGATACTGAAGAAAAATACAGCAACATAACAATGAAAGAGCATAATAAATAATATATTACATTGTAACAAAGATTTTCTTTTTATTTTGGGATTATTCCTTTAATGACTGAAATTAGTCACTGATGTTTAGTGTCTTGTCCAGTTTATAATTAAATTTTATTAGAATTAAGTTGTTTATAATTTGAAATTTAAATGGTAGGTGATTAATGTGTGTGGAGAAGAAATGGTGGTCTGACATATTTTAAAAATGTAATTAAACACAGAAGTTATTGTGCAGTGCACAACAGAAAATGAGACTTGCAGAACCAGCAAAAAGTAATTAAAACAGAAAATTCAAAGAATTTCAACAGCAACCTATTCCGGAACATCTCTCAATGAACTAAATGAATGGTCTGAAAAAAATATCCTGACGCACAATTATTTCCTCAGAGCTTCTGCTTCTGCTTCTCAAGACCAGAACATTTTACTCTGAAGCACGAGCTCAACGAAGGCATTATAGGAGTATACAAAATCCTCCTAGAGCGTAATTGTTAACTGATTTTTTTTAACCACAAACATAAGCATTTCAAGGGATAATTGCTTATCCTACAAAGCCGTTATGGCACACTTAGAACTGTGCTTGGTAACACATACAAAACAACAATCATAATGTTACAAGAGTTTTCCAATGGATGTGGTCATAGTTCCAATACAGGAGTGAAAATTAAATGCAGGCATTCCACAGTGGATTCCACAGTCTATATTATCATATTATATGAGTAAATATTGGATCAAATTATGGTGACAGTATCTTTCAATGCTTGGAGAACAATTAAAGTACATTTCTACATTTATTGGTGTTGAGCAGAACCATAACATTACTAGGAGAGCTCAATGACGTTTATGTCAATAAAGAAAAAAGAAGGAACACAACAGGAATTTTTGTTAATTTAGTAGATTACAATGACTTGCATCTCGAATCTAAGTCTGTTTTTTTTTTCTGCAGCATCCCATGTGTACAAATCCACTGCAGTGGGGCCAGGGCTCCACATTATTTATAAATATACATGAAATAGAAGAAAATAAATAACTATAGAATACATAATACCCTTAAATGAGATCTGTCCGTGCTTTTGAGCATATTTCTAATTCCGTTCAAGCTTCAGTGTTCAATACTGCAACAAAAGCCAACCACAAGCAAGGGACTCAGAACCAAATCGTACCAGTCATCTAATCAGAATATCAAGTTATTATCTTTGTATCTCCAGCGTGTGATTTATAACTGACAGCGATTGTATAAAATAGCCCTTGTAGATTTGCTAGAGGAATATCTCCAGTGTTTCGGAATGCCATTTCTATTCCAATCAGGTAGTACTTTGCAACAGAAATACATAATTAGCATTGCACTGGCATGAATAACTGGCACACTCCATAAACAGCGTGTTCTAGGACATAAACCCAAGGTTAATGAAATGGCAATATTGACAGATATGTTTGAAGGTTTTTCATCTTTATTATTTCTGTGAGTGATTTCATACTTCCCAGATTATTTGGAATTCTACATTGCAGGCACTTGAATATGAAGTATGCTGAATTTGAGTCATTTGTCAGTCATTTTCATCAAATTTAAATATTACATTCATTTTTATTCTTTCGTCTCTTGCATACACATGCTTTCTGCTGACAGATAAAATGTTTATGTGGAATAAATCCAGCTTTAATTACCTTGACTGAATTAATAAGGAACTCTCTAATTATCTCCTATTTTTCCCTAGGTGAAACACATTTGATCTTCACCATATGTCTATTCACTTGGTATTTTTCACTCCAGCAGTTTTAAATCTAAACATTTTTTTTTCTGAAGCCACTCAGGTACTGCACAGCAAACAGTGCTTTAATTGAAAATTCTCTGTGACGGAAATGGTAAACTCTATTAACTCTTGTGTCCTTTGGAGACTGAGACAGATTTTCACTTCAACTTCTTCATAGTCTCTCTGAAATTCAACACAATTCTGATCTGAAACAATATAGAATAGTCCTCACACTATTTTCCTACAATCCAAAGTTCCAACATCTGAAGAGAGAATAAAAAAAGTCACAATCCAGCTTTTCTCAGGCATGGTACACAAGCTGAAATTCAACCTGAAAACGTGTTGTTGTAACTGTTAGCAGCTTAATTAATTTCGCAGTATCCAATTCAAATCTGATTTCCTATAGTATAAAAGAACAAGATGCAAGTATACTTTGCAGACAATCAATATGAAAAGGTTTCTTGTGAAATACCTATACAGTACATCAGGATCACTACTTCTATTGGATAATGGAGTGTGTGAGGTCTGAACACATTTAGAAGTGACTCAACACTGGTCCGTCTGTTTTGTTTAGAGGGCAGGAGATCTACCAATCTTCATTGTGGTGGAGGGTATCTATTTAAATGAAAAGTACAACAATGTGAGGAAAGAGTCCATTTTCTAAAAGCATTATACTGGACAAATTGGCTGTGGTGTGAGTGTGTGTCTGTGGGACTGTCAACCCCTACCTTGTGCCTGCTGCTTACCAGAATAGGAAGAAGCTTTTAGAAAATGGATGGATGGAGGGACAGAGACCATGAATATGATTCCTCAAAATCCCGAAGAAGCCTTAACGTTCTTTCTTCTTTAGAGAATGGGCAATTCTGCTTCTTTATTTGCAGCTCACACTCTGCTGCAGCTCCCCTCTGTAACCTTTTCAGATACAGAATCAGGCAGCTCTGTTTTGATTTGATGAGTCTGACTGGCAGGGTGCATTTCTCATACAGAGCTCTACCAGTGTTTATGGTTTTATATATGTATAGTTTAAGTTATATTACAAAATTGTTTAATGACAATTTTGCAAACATGCAAGGATCTAGGCTATGGATCATATATATGTATATACAGTGCCTTGCGAAAGTATTCGGCCCCCTTGAACTTTTCAACCTTTTGCCACATTTCAGGCTTCAAACATAAAGATATAATTTTTTTATTTTATGTGAAGAATCACCAACAAGTGGGACACAATTGTGAAGTGGAACGAAATCTATTGGATTTTTGAAACTTTTTTAACTAATAAAAAAAATGAAAAGTGGGGCGTGCAAAATTATTCGGCCCCCTTGCGTTAATACTTTGTAGAGCCACCTTTTGCTGCGATTACAGCTGCAAGTCGCTTGGGGTATGTCTCTATCAGTTTTGCACATCGAGAGACTGAAATTCTTGCCCATTCTTCCTTGCAAAACAGCTCGAGCTCAGTGAGGTTGGATGGAGAGCGTTTGTGAATAGCAGTTTTCAGCTCTTTCCACAGATTCTCGATTGGATTCAGGTCTGGACTTTGACTTGGCCATTCAAACACCTGGATACGTTTATTTGTGAACCATTCCTTTGTAGATTTTGCTGTATGTTTGGGATCATTGTCTTGTTGGAAGATAAATCTCCGTCCCAGTTTCAGGTCTTTTGCAGACTCCAACAGGTTTTCATCCAGAATGGTCCTGTATTTGGCTGCATCCATCTTCCCCTCAATTTTAACCATCTTCCCTGTCCCTGCTGAAGAAAAGCAGGCCCAAACCATGATGCTGCCACCACCATGTTTGACAGTGGGGATGGTGTGTTGAGGGTGATGAGCCGTGTTGCTTTTACGCCAAACATATCGTTTTGCATTGTGGCCAAAAAGTTCGATTTTGGTTTCATCTGACCAGAGCACCTTCTTCCACATGTTTGGGGTGTCTCCCAGGTGGTTTGTGGCAAACTTTAGACGAGACTTTTTATGGATATCTTTGAGAAATGGCTTTCTTCTTGCCACTCTTCCATAAAGGCCAGATTTGTGCAGTGTAAGACTGATTGTTGTCCTATGGACAGACTCTCCCACCTCAGCTGTAGTTCTCTGCAGTTCATCCAAAGTGATCATGGGCCTCTTGGCTGCATCTCTGATCAGTCTTCTCCTTGTCTGAGCTGAAAGTTTAGAGGGACGGCCAGGTCTTGGTAGATTTGCAGTGGTCTGATACTCCTTCCATTTCAAGAAGATCGCTTGCACAGTGCTCCTTGGGATGTTTGAAGCTTGGGAAATCTTTTTGTATCCAAATCCGGCTTTAAACTTCTCCAAAACAGTATTACAGACCTGCCTGGTGTGTTCCTTGGTCTTCATGATGCTCTCTGCGCTTTCAACAGAACCTTGAGACTATCACAGAGCAGGTGCATTTATACAGAGACTTGATTACACACAGGTGGATTCTATTTATCACCATCAGTCATTTAGGACAACATTGGATCATTCAGAGATCCTCGCTGAACTTCTGGAGTGAGTTTGCTGCACTGAAAGTAAAGGGGCCGAATAATTTTGCACGCCCCACTTTTCATTTTTTTATTAGTTAAAAAAGTTTCAAAAATCCAATAGATTTCGTTCCACTTCACAATTGTGTCCCACTTGTTGATGATTCTTCACATAAAATAAAAAAATTATATCTTTATGTTTGAAGCCTGAAATGTGGCAAAAGGTTGAAAAGTTCAAGGGGGCCGAATACTTTCGCAAGGCACTGTATGTAGTACATTCACATGCAGTATAAAAAAATTTAGAACAGCACCTAAAATCTTTCTTCAAGGCCTACTCAAAAGACATGGTCCTCTGGGGGTTCTCCTCCAACTAGACAAATAGAAGAATATAGTCAGTTTACAACGACCTTCGGGAAGTTGAAAAGGTAAAGTGTGCTAAAGAAATATGTCATACAGATGGGGGTTACACTTCCTCACTCCCTGTAAAACGCTTTGAGTGGAATGTTCAGAAAAGCGCTATAGTATTATGATGACGATGATGATGATAATAATGAGTATACGTATGTTAGCCAGTGGGAATAGCTTCATCCAAAGAAGCAAAATGTTTGATAATGGCAGAGGTAAGGCAGCGAATCTAGTTCCCGGAAACTTTATTAACAATATAGAAAGAGTTCTGGATGTTGCAAAATAAAGTATTCATAAGCTATCCCGTAAAATGTGTAATCACTTTCACTCTTAATACCCTCTAGCGTGAATGAGCATGCAATGAGATTGTATTGATAGAAAAGTGAAGTTTAATGTTAAAGGCATTTAAAATTTGTATTGCATGACGAAAATTAGGAGAAAATACTGTTGGAGGCATAGGATACAGATTTGTAATTCTGTCTATATGAATTAGTACAGTACCAGCACTGATTACAAGATATATCAACAATCACAATAACAGTCATAATATAATCATATTAAGATCATTACATATGATGTTTTTCTCCTGTTTGTTTTCATTACAGAGTATGATTATGTTTTATTTTTTGATGCTTGACATACTTATAATAACTGTGGTGTCATACATAAATTATCCAATAAATGCCAACAACCTGCATTTTCAATTAAAGTTTACAAGTTTATCTGCTCCGGCAGTTCTAATACTGTATCTGCAGCTTTCAAAACATAGCAGGACGATGATCTCCAAAGGCAGATTTTCCACATGAATCAATTCTGAGGTCTGACAAATTTGTAGGGAGTGACTAATGAGCAGCTTATGTGTGCCATCGCACACCCATCCAAAGAAGAGGCTTGGATACAGACTTGCTTGTAAATTAATTCTGTGACTAAACAAGGTGACAAGAGTGGCTGAGCAATGACCTCATAAAACTGTCACCTAGGCATTCTATTATACTGAGGAATATGCACATTAAAATATAGTCATGGAAAATATTACAGAAAAGAGTCTTTCTAAATGACTCTATCAAGTGTCAAATGATGAATAACTGGTAGCGCAACCTGAATGAAATATATTGTTAAATCCCACCCCTCAAAATAAAAAAATAAACATGAAAGATAGGTCCTGTTTATTATAGTCAGCTTAGTTTACCATTAGCGCAGTTTGTACCTTGTTTCATTTTCTTTTCCTAGACAGGGCTGCATTCTGAGATTTCCTCAAAAACCAATTTTCATTTATATTTCCCTAAGGCACGGTATGCCTCATGTAGCATCCCACATTTGGGCTTTCTCAAAATCTTCCTCAATGTTCATGGGGCTATGTGCTTTATCTTCAAATATCAGTGTACACATCAGGGAGAGACCCAAATATATAAAGGGTCACTTTTAGTTTAAACTGCTTTACCAACATGTTCATCATGCAGCACTCTAGAGAGTTAAAATGGATTTCAAAAGATTTGAGTCCCGTTCAAAATTTGCTCTACTTTCTTTTATCTGAGCATATAGAATATACTTGTTTTATGAGAAAAGGAAATGAAGAATGGCTTTTTAATCCCCCCTTTTGTGAAGTTACCTCTCGCATTCTCAGATTGTGATACACCCCCAGTAAGCCTACAGCATATCACAGAAAGAAAATTATAAAGTGATCAAAAAGCTTTTCAAATCTGGACTACCATGTACTAGAGCTCAATCAGTAGAGGCATTCACTCTGTGCAGGTTGAACTGTATCATACAGGTGTGTGTGTATTATATCCATAGCCCACAAGTTGGGTCACAGCCATATGTATGTTAATTAAGTTTATTAAAGCAGAGATTCGTCTAAAAATTAAGTGAGAATTCAACTCAACTTGAGTAGCTTTCCAGATTCCTGGTACTCATCCAATTCCACCAACTTCAGTAACACCGAATAGAATTTGTGACACTCTTGCTCAGTGTGTAGCAATGTTCTCTTTGAGAGCGTTAGTAAGTGAGTGGTTGCCAACAGTAGCTTAATGGACAAATGTCTGCAAATGTTTCTACTGGATATGAACAACATCCCACTGACTAACAAACTTTGGCACTGCAGGAAAGAAGTAGTAAGTGGAAAGAGCACTGAGAGTTTGAAATTCCTTTCTTCTTAGTTAACTCGATCTCTGTGGTGTGCTCTTTGTGTAAATACACAATAGAGCCAATTGAAAGAAGCTTACTTTATGATGTTAATGCTGCAAAGCATGTTTATTTTGTGAGGGCATGAAGCTACAGTATGGAGTGGGAAAAATTCTGACTACATTTGAGGACACAACCCTGAGCAGGTTGTGAAAATGTCTTATTTTTATGACTATTTGATTTCACTAACTTTTACAGAGTAACATTTACAACGAATTTAAGCAAATTAATTTAAAGTCTGAAATTTATTGGAACATGTTTATGAAAGGCCAATATAAATTTGATATTTAAATCACAATACGAGAAATAATTATCTTTGTGTGTAGTGTGCAAATTCTGACTGAATGCCTCCTTCTGCTTATTTTAGACAAGAAAAGGGAACTATCAAAGGAACAATGAATGTATTCAAAAGAAGTTCTTCCTGAAAAAAGGCAAGTAAATGCTTCCAGCATTAATACATTATTCACCTTCTGAAAATACCCTAAACCTTTTAATTCTTCACTATAATTAAAGAGAGCTGAGAGCTCTCTTGAGAGAGAGCCATTGAACTCATATTCATTATAGAACTGAAGTTTCCCACCACAAACAGTATACCTAATCTCACTAACTGGCAGTTTCCACCAAAATAAGAATTTGTTTATTTCTGTTGGGGTCAAGAGCTGCTCCAGGCTACAAAAGTGAGTCAATTTTTCATCTGCTCCTTAATAATTAAAAATTTGGACTAAGAAGGTGTCCATGACAAGGGTTTGAAAACAAAATTAGTCATTTTACGGTATTCTCCTTTTTTCATATACAATACAGTTAGATCTGCATTTCAAGGGAGTTTAACAAGCTCTCAGTCCCCTAGCATGACAGAAAAAATGACAGGTCAATAAATGTTTATTATGCCACCCGTCCATTGTTAAGGGACTGTGCTTAAGCTTTCAGATTTTGAAAGATTGCTGTGGCAGCTTGTAGGAACTATGCTTTCAAAGAACAAAGGTTGTGCAACATACTGTATGTTGTTCTTCAGTTAACATAATACACTATACTTCTGTTGACTTCGATGACAGCTAATTTTTCTAAAAGGTTTGTATTTGTTGCAACAGGACAAAGTTATTGTGTATTATAATACTTAAAAATGATGAGCAAAAACACTTTACCTTTTAATAATATGCTCTTGTATTGTGCTCTCCATCCTTAAGATCTGCAAAACTACACACAGATATAGTATACATATTATCCATCTACAGAGATTGTAGAGGAGATTCCATACGCTTCTGCTGTCGGTTAACTGTTTTGCTTTTCTGTAGAGCTCGGTTTAAAAGGAAACTGAGCTTCGTGTAAGTTTTGGGTTCAATGATCTTATGTAGGTCATGGTACCTAGGCACTTTCTCCATATGTTCTGGGGAAGCTCCAAAGAATATCCATGCTCCTGAGAACTGAAATCTGGGAAGGATGACAAGCCTTTTTTCTCAGCCTTTTCAAATCATCATAATCATTCCTGACTTCATTTCTCCAACATATGTACTGTATATATTGTACACAAATCCCTTTTCTTTTCACAGTCCACCTCACGTACAGTATTTTCCTCCACCTGTGCAGCTTCCCCTTGGTTAACTCCCCCAGCCTCCTGATTCCGTGGCCAGGGGTCTGTTCCTCAGCAACACAGGATAAGCCAAATTTCACTATGCCTACATATCTCGCAACAGGTGACCTTGATTAAAATTACCTTCTTTTTCCTTACCATGCAATTATGGCTGTTGTTGGTCAAAGGTACAAAAATACCCAGCTGATTCAGCTATGTCTCAAACCCGACATCATTTCTCAGTGTAATACACATCACGCTATTTCAGCTGAATGGCATCCTATGTGTGGTTTGAAGCCTAAAGAAAGTGAATGGCAGCTCTCGGAGGCTACAATCACAAGAAAGCTGTGATAAAAGGCAGTTCTTCACATGTTACTAGGAATAGGGCTATAAAGAATGATTCCTAATGGCTGGAACGGTTGGCAGTTCTTTTTTAAAAAAATAAAAACATGTTGCAAAGACCAAGTGGAATGTACAAAAGAAACATATACAGTGCGAGACAATGGTATCTGTATTATGTTTGGGCACAGAAATGCACTATTTAGGTTGCATGGTACGTGAAGCTCTGAATACACTTAATTGTTTTCCTGACTGCACTTCTTAAAGGGTTTTTCAAAATTTTAATCAGAACTATCTTTAGAACAAAGAGGTGTGATTGTGTCTCCTGTACTGGACTCAAAATGCATTGTTAAACACTGGTAGGACTTCAGATTGTATTTTGTAGCTGTTCTTAGCAGAATTTTTTTTCTTCTAATTACGTCACTATACAGATACTAATGTTCATGACAGCGTATTTGACATTTTTGAAAGAATTAATGAGCTGCTTCATGTGACATCAGTGCAAGAACTATTGGGGTTTAAGAAGATGGTGTCATTTCTTAAAAAGTATATGAATAAGGACTGAGCTTATTGTGTATGAAATCTTCATGCACTGGGCATTGGGGTTATGGGAATAATATGGGTATGAAAGTCATCAAGGAAAAGTAGAAATTAATGAACCAGAAGAGGAAATTCTTAAGTTTAAAATCATTACATTTGTTTCTGAATGTTTCAAACAAGTCCTGCAGCCCTTTAAAAAGAACTGTTAAAGCAGCACAAATAAGCCTGTTGTTTAAGGTTTGCTTGCTTGGTAGATGTGGTTCAGCAGTTCAAACGCCTTTTGGCATGTTCAGCTTTGACTGTGCTTGTGACAGATGTGAGAGATTTAAAAACTCCAATTTTTAATGAAAGCCTACCAAAAACACAGACTCTGTATCCCTAGCAACTGACTACCCTCCTGTATGTTGTTATTGCATCAAGATCAATTCTTGCTACATACAGTATTGAAATGCAAAAAGACAAGCTTCAAATATATTACAAATATACCATGTTGCTAAATACTATACTGTGGTGTTTTTAGAAAGGCAAAAGGTGTGTAAATTATACCATTAGTTAATATATTGTAAACAATAATTTAGCTATTAATATGCTTTTTTCAGTTTAACATTGGAACTGTAGTTCTCAATGAACAGAAGTCCAAACAGGTTGTTGTAATATAAACAACCTATTCAATTCTTAAAACTGCCATATGAGAAGTAAAAAAACAAAAAACAGTCAATACTTAACCTCAAGGCTCATTAGGCAAGAGCTGATTCCAGCATTAATAGCATTAAAGGGGAATTGCGATGCTTTTATTATATTTCGGAGTTAGAAAGAATTGGCATTTATGAGAGCATTTCAAACCACAATGAAAGTAAAATGTACACAGTAATGTGAATATGAGGTTTTACACATCACAACATTGATGACATTTCCAGGTACGTGCAGTGCCATATTCTGCAGTTCAGAAAGAGGCAACAACACCTCAGGTAAGGTGAAGCAGCCTTATTACATTGTGAACAAACAAGCTTGTGAATACATCTTTTAACCCAAAAGAAATATTGGTCTCTTCTTTGAGATGGTTTTGTCAACACATACTACTTGTTAACTTTGCATGCAGACCACATTGGAACATTTGTGTGGTGAAATTTCTCACTTTTGCCCGTGACATAACCAGGGGTTTTTGAGAACCAACGAATAAACAGTACTATCACAAAGTTCACGAATTAGTGCTTAATTTAGAATTTGTAAAATTTTGCAATACCGTCATTTAATTTTGTTACCAAGATTTTATAACCGGTCTGGGAAATTAGGAATGCAGTTCCCTTTTGCTTGACTCCAACCCGTTTGGTAAAACGCCAAACTCAAGCATACACTAAACTGCAGTATCTATAGTGTGGATTTGCATCCACAACCATTGAATTAGAAACAGATCAGACTAATTTAAATAGAGCTCTAACCACTATTCTATACTACACCTTTACTAAGTTGCTACAGAAAAAAGTCACAGGAAATGTGCCCCTAATGAGGAACAATTATGGCCCTGAGAACAGACATTTTAGGTATTACACAGTCAGTTGTAGCCTACTACATTAGCAATTGATTAAAATCACTGTTTCAGCCTGTATCTTTTTTTCTGTGTGGTGAGCACCAGTCTATATGAAGGTCTTGTGCTTGCTGTTAATGAGACAATGTAATACACTAAAGAAACGGCAGTGGATTTTTTTGAAAAAATTTGAGAGAAATACAGGAGGAACTGTTCCATGATTTAACAAGAAGCTCTAAAATGTTATGTTCTGTGAATGTCAACACAGCTCAAATGCCTCTAGACATGGATACATTTTAGCATGTCAACCACACAGTACTAATCGGATCATGCTACTTGAATTCATACAAGCATTTATTATATGCAAAAGCATGAATTTGAACAATACCAATAGCATTTGTAGTATTACAGTGTATATACACCAATTATATACAGTAGTTTTTTGTAATGAACCGATGCATTGAACTGATTAAAGTAACACAATGAAATGATTGTTAAAGGTTTCTTCAATACATGGCTTGATATGAGCCAACAGAGATATCTTGAGGCTGGCAGACTGAATTACTGGCAAAAAAAATGGGTTATTGAAAATACACCGCTCTAGTCATTACGTGCAGTATACAGGTGGTGCTTTAATTGGAAACGCTAAACAATGTTACAACAGGGTGCATTGTGTTATTTCTTTCTGCCTTTGCATTGTTGAGTATTTTCTGTATAACATAAATTGAAATTCTCTGTCTAGAATTTTGTCAATGCTGTAACAATCCAGCAGTATTCGACAGTAGATTTAAGAATATGCATATAATAAAGAAAATTGCAAAAAATATTCAATATTGGCTTGAGAACTTGAAATTACTGTCACAGCAAGATGAACATCTCACTCAAGAATAAAAGTGAAACCAGGCAGTGATATACTTTGTAAAATATGATGGAAAGTGAAAAATTATTTTTAAGGAAACTGTGATATTTTAACTGGCACATCAAGTTCTGTTGGAACTGATAAATAAAGCCAACATTAGCTGTTTTGTACATGAAGATTGAGTCATTTCTGCATGATCAGTAGTGCTTGTGGGTGAATTCTGTGGGAGTTCTTGTCTCAGAATAATATCAGCTAAGTGGGTATGACTAGTTGGATTTTAGATTTTAGATTTTTAGATTAAATTACCAAAAGCATAAATGTACAATTAATAAGTCTAAAAATAGTTAGACGTACTTGTATGCCTTATACCAGTGCTGCCTCTGATATGAATGATTAAAAAACATGTAAACGAATGTTTTGCTTTGCCACCTGCTAACACAGCCTTTCCTGTCTCTATTTTCCCTTTTTTGGGACAGAATTATTGTTTTCTTCTTCCATCCAGAGAATGAATCCAAACTGTAGATGGTAAACATAATAGTTTAAAATTCAGGATCTGGTTTTACCCCATTAAAAATAATTAATTCTTAAGAAGTTTATGCTAAAGCATAACATACTGTATATACAGCATACAGTAAAAACACAAGAGGTTTTTATTCTAAAAGAATAGCTGTTACTCAGCTAGTGTAAAATAATCCAAACACCCTCTTTTATATTAAGGTCAAACAGTAATTCAGACAGATGACTCTTTTCTAGTGTTTGTTATGAGCAGATGGTAACGAAAGGCTGCCATGGGATTTCGGACTATATTGATTGTACAACAGGTGAGGCTCAGTACTGCAGGATTAATTGGTTTATCATCAGCTCGTTGCGATCACTTTAGGTTCTTGCTACAATCTGAGGCATAATGGCGGTAGTGAATGGTATTTGAAGTGTTTTTTAGCCATTCCATCTCTTATCTGTGATCTAGATGTACAGTACATCTGGTACTGCGGCTCTTTTATAGTATTAAAAAAAATCTGCCTTTAAAAATGATTTGATTAGACTCAATATGAATTCAACAATACACAGAAATGTAAACACAGCAGAGGTTTTGTTAAATAACATGTTTGACTTACACTATGAGTGCAAAGTATTGATTCTAAGTTGCATTCTTCTTAGAGAAGATTTTTTTAAAGAAAATTGCAATTGTATATACAGTTATAATAAAAAGCACCCTGAAGGACAAAGATAGTATTTTAATGTTTTCCAGGAATAATAAAAAGGTGTAAATGTGCCATTTGCTACAATAGTTGCAAATGACTCGTGCATTCAGCTGTTCTGTATAAGCAGTTCTTTTATCCTAATTATGCAGCACAAACAGCCTGAGCATGAAACTGGATTGTTTTGGAACAGAGACCTGGTAAGCCTTAATTAAAAGAAGAAATTCAAATAGCTACTGAGATCCTCTTGAAACACAAAAGCTGCAATTGATATTAATGGGGGCAGCTATCAACTGTGACATTGTCAACAGGAGTTGGACACAAAATGAACATAAGATTTAAAGGATGCCTGCGGTTGTTTTGACACAAGTCCATTGTAAACAGCAATGCTTGTGTATATTGCAAAATTATCCTTATGAATATTTATATGTGACATCTTGTCACTCTGTATATCTTTCATATCCTGAACTTCTTTTTCAATTTAATAATGTCTTGTATAATGTCAAGACTGGCTTTTGAGTGTTGCCTTTTTTCTCTCACAGAGATGATGGACTTACTTAGGACTCAGGACTGGAAAACAGTTTGGAGCAATTCAGGAGCAATCTACTGTAAATTGAATGTACTGCAAATGTTTTGTTAATCTGCGGGACATCAAGAGAAGTTGCCACATGAATGGCATAGCTGAAGTTACTGTACAAACACAGGAGAGCTTCCATGTTGCTGAAAACGAAAAAGACAGCATGAATATATATTTGGATGGTTATCCTTGAGAGATAAATACTGTATCTTAGTGGCTGGATAATGGGCAATTAAAGCAGACATGAAGGCTGTTAGAACCTATAATTTCACCCTTTTATATGTGTATATATTGTTAAATATTTTTAGACAAATATATGTTCATTTTTCAGCACTCAGTCATTATGAATTTATTTTTTTCTAAAAAGATGTAGTCTCTAATAGCCCTCTTCATCTTCCCTTGAAACCAATTATTTCAAAGCTGCCTCTTTTCTCTTCTTTTAGGTGTCTGCTTGCATACTTGTATGCATGTTTGCATTTGGTATGCAGCTCCCTTTTAAGTTCCTATATGTACATGGATCTTTCGAGGAAAGGCAGATGAACTGCTGTAACCTACCATTGTACTCCTTTGCTTTCTGATATCCGTCATGGAGCCATCCCTCTCCTAGTCTTCCGTTTGATCCATCTGGTGGAACGGCTGGACTCTGCTGACCTGACTGGGTTGCAGAAAGGGTGTTGCTTCATCCCTTGCAGCACACCAGCAACTCACACCATCTGTTTTCTCTCTGTGCATCTTATCTGCATTTCCTGGTGGAACGCTTTTGATGCAAAATTAATTAAAATCAGATTTAAGAGCATGAGCAGTATTCACAACTGCAAAGCAGTCATAACAATAAAAAAAGAACAGCGCACTCTTTCTGTCTTTGCAAGAGCACTGCTTCTGTAAAATGTGTTGGTTGTTATTTCTGAAAGGCTCATTGTGCTGCAGTCTAAAAAGGTCAGAAGATTGGACCAGCACAGTTCTCACCACACGACTACTGTGCAACTCCCTCTTGAGCTGCCTTTTAGTCAATACAAGCTGGGATTCTCATCTACAGTTTTGTAGGCCACCGTACAGGATTTCACTGTCCCTTTTTAATTATACACTTTGCAATTGAAATGGAATTTTCACTGTTTTCAAATAGGGACATATTAGTGCAATTAATTTTCAGTTGGAAAAGGAATCCTTTTTCACTGGTCTTAAGCTGCAGATGTTTCAAAGAGATGCACAACTCGAACTAGACTGTAGTCTTTGTGGGATGGACACCTGCAGTGCAGTATGCTGTGTGTTCTTTGTGCAGTTGTTTGTGACAGACTATGGATGCTACATACTGTAGTAAATGGCGATGTGTGATTAAGTATATTGGGTATTAAGAAATGTGTTTTGCAGGTTCAGAGACGAATAAGAGAAGAACCTACAGTATCTGGTCCACAAGTAAAAAACCTCGTTTGCAAAATATATTTTGATGACACCTTTTTTTTATGATGCAATAAAAGCACGTGTTTTGAATTCCAATCTCATTCCCTCCATTGTGTTGACTTTTTCTCTGAGATGCCTGTATTTAGCCTTCAAGAAAATTTGGCAAGAACACAGAAACCCAGTTATACTGTATCTGAGCAGTTCACAACAACATTGTAATGCTGTACTTGAATTAAACTAAATTCTAAATTCTATCAGTAGCCAAAACTCCTTCATAAACACTACACAACTTTTTCTTGCTTTCATGTCTTTAATGTGGAAAAAATCAAGGTACAAATGCTCACTTACCGTACATAAGAAACCTGTAAGGTACAGGTCTGAACATCAATACCAAATTAGCACATTATAGTGTAAGAAGCAAAAGGATCTTTAATTTTCAAAATACTGTGCTGAATATTTTTATGTATATAAAACATTTGCATAAAGGATGCATATTGTAGTACAAGAATTCTAGTTCTCCCTCTAACCAAAGATAATTACAGTATGTACTACTTAGCACTGTAAAAAGTGCCAATTGCTGATATCTAGTTGTTTTTCTGCAGTATCAAAGCTCTTGTGTGCATTGCTTCTATCAATCAACAGCATACAGTACCTTACTGATTTGCATGGCTAATTTAATTAGGAAACAGTGTTAACAACTGTGTTTACAGTGATGCATTCATTTAAAAAATAATTAAGCACATTACATAGGGAAAGGTGAAAAATCCAAGCATACTGACATTTTGCATATTTTTTTTTAAGTTAAAAAATGTAATTGAAAAAAAAACATTTTGTTCAAGAAGGTCTCTCCTGTGCCAACAATTTCACCAATATATCTTTTGAAGGGGAGGTTATTTTATTCACTGAATATTATTGATTTATTTCTAATTTCAACAGATGCAGGCAAAACCCCACAAGTTAATGCATTTTAGTGGTTCGTTGATTGGTATGTAAGGATTGCAGGCACTCTTTTGCATGCTTACTTGAGGGACACCGCCAAAAGAAAGAATTCAGAACCCCTGTTGTGCAGAGATCCAAGGGCTTGCTCCAGGAGTGGCACATACAGTATAGAGCAAAGCAATGCAAGCCAGTGTCTCATTATTTGTAACTGTGTTGGAAGTGGCAGCATGCCATGTAATAGGGCAATATTTTTTCTTGAATTTTAGCTGTAAATTTCTTACGTGCATCTTAAGAAATACCAACTGCTCAGCAATCCATAAGCTACGCAGTTGTGCTAGTACCACCTTCCATCATTGTTGTTGAAGTTATGGCAAGTATGTTGGAAAAAATGATCACTTTGGGATTTTGTATTCATACTTATCCTATGGCACTCCTTTCATAGTTATACTAGCACTGAATTTCTTAATCTCCAAGCTGCCAGTTTGAAGCAGGCAGTAATTTATCTTCAATAACAGTAACATGAGTATCATATAAATTAAGCTTAGCTTGGTGTCATCAGGATACAGACAGAGATTATGAAATTGAAAACCTTTGCCTTAATCATTAACATATGAACACAATTGCAGTGGAACTGACATTGAGCCCTGTGAGACTCCATTTCCTATTATCGCTTTCTGTGATTTAACATTATTTAACACCATGAACTGCTCCAGATCTCAGAGATAATTAAACAGAGTCCAGTCGGGTGGTTATGACCCCTAGGGCGAATAGCATAAGAAACAAGTTTCTAAGAACTTTTGAGCAGAGTATTGTAATTTCAATTATAAGGAAACAGTTTCATTTTAAGATTATAGAGTAGGTCATACACATAAAAGGATGCAATTCATTGAAATGGTAGAACTATAGAACAGGATTACTTAGAAAATTTGCTTCCCATTTATCGCCTAGAAGTAATTCTCTACTGAAAAAGCATCTCTTCATTACTGATATTTGCACCACCGTTTAAAGTGAGTTACTACACATGAAAAGTGGAGACAAAATATCTCTTTAATGCTTCCAGACATGCATAATACAGGTTTTATAATTAAAGAAACATAATCCATGCCAGTTATAACCTGCTTAACCTGCAGCAACTCACTCAAATGATGGTAATTAATTTTTGGTTGAATGCCTGATACTACCAGTACTACCAGTTATAGATTATGTATTTGTTTCTATACAAATATTAAAGACAACTGATTCTTAAATCTTCAAAATTCATTAGAAGAGAAATCTCAAACTCAGAGGCTGCTGCAAATGCCTATTAAAATAGCTTGCCCTTGGTCACCTCTCCATTCAGATGAATGCCAATCATGTTGCAGTTGTGTCCAGAAATCAGAAAAAATAAATAGGTGTCTTGAAAGCAAATTCTTATCTCAATGAAAAGTCATTATAGAATGTCTCTCCTCACTAAAACTTCAGAAGCAGTTATCATATTTCTGGAATACAGTACTGTGTTTGAAATAGGCAAAGACAGGTTGCTGGTTTGGACCGTGAGATAACACCTGGGTCTGGTGCTTGATAACTGGATGCTTCACTATTTCTCTGAACTGTTGTTTTAGAATATAATAGAATAGCCAAACATGAATCATGAAGACTGCATTCTTTGTGACTTAAATTTAAATGAATTTACTTTAAAATTCATTTAAATTTAACTCTGAGTTTGAAAAGTGCCAATATCACCTGTGGCATAAATAAAGTTTATAATAGGTAATAATTACTATTGGTAATAATAATTCACACTCTGACATTAGGTCTTTCTTTTAAAGAGCTTTTTTCTCTTAATGAAATAAGAAAGATAATAATACAAGAACGCTAAAAACTAAACTATTATAGACTGTTTGTTTAGACAAATGTGGAAAGAAGCACACATAAGACCAGTTACAAATGAGAGAAGGTGCATCTAGCCTATTTGGCAGTTAGTAGCAAGTTGATTCAAGTAGCTCATCAACCCTTTTTGAAAGAAGTCAGGTTATTTGCTTCATTAACATGGCTGGGTAGCCTGTTGCATATTGCCACGATCCTGGGTAAGGTGCCTCCTGTTTTAAGACTTAAATGCACTATTAGTATTATCCAACTGAAGTCAAGTGTTTCATCTTGTATGTTATGTACTGCTATGTATAGATCCTCAACATATTATAGTTCATTCACCTTGAACAACATTTCTAACTAAAACATTTGCTGAAGCAAGATACCTGTAGCAGTCACCTTTACTTTAATGTTTCTTTTTGGCAAGAATTTTAGTTGTCCTTTACGATCTTTCCATTCATTGTATGAATAATGTTTTGGCCTAAACCTTACAAAGTCCTCTATCACCATCATTATGCTGATGGCTACTTCATTTCCCGAATATGGTTTTTGAGAGATGTAATGTCATCTGTCTTGACTGCCAAACATCATCATTGGCATCATGAAGAGTGTGCACATACAATTATCAGAATAGACAGCAGCCCACTGTTTTCCAAAAGGCAGATCAATGATATTAAGCTTTCTAAAAAAAGCTTCATTTATACTGGAAGAGAGAAATTAGACCATTTCTGTATAATAATAATGATAATTAAAATTCCTTACACCTACAGTATATAGCGCTTTTCTGACACTCCACTCAAAGCGCTTTACAGGTAAATGGGATACCCTCCACCACCACCAATGTGCAGCAACCACCTTTACCATATAAGTAAAAGCAGCAGATTAGGTGTTGATTATTGCAGCATGCTCTGTTCTCTCTAGATCATTCCTCTGAATGACACACATTAGGTAACAGAAAGTCAACACAAAATCAAGGCCTATAGTAAACATAGGGACCAGAGCCTGTGAAGAGTGGTTACTGGTTATCTCTCCTGACATCTTTCATGGGTTTAGAAAAATAGATATAAATATTTTCTAAACCGTAAGTTTTTTTTTTCTCAGCCTCTTGCCACCTACTCAATCCCACCAATATACAGAAATAGCTTTGAGTCACAATCTGTCACGATGACAAAGAGATACATTTATTTTAAAAATGAAACCCTGAGAGCTCCTTCTTCACGACAGCAAAAATGCACGTAGGCTTATATTAAAGTAATTAAAGAAATAGTACATACTTTTTAAATCCTGAATTGAAAAATACTTTCTTCCTTTGGTAATACATTTTTAATGTCACATGCAAATATGATGAGTGGTCCTCTGATTTGAGAATTACTGTTTGTTATTTTCATCAGGAACATTCAGGAAATCCAGCGTTGCACTAAGCTTAACACCTTCACATGAATGGAGATAAATCAAAATACTTTCTGGTTTTACTAGAATCAGTTTCTGTCAATGTTCTCTATTTCTATATTTTTTAATGATCAGTTAGAAGTCATTTCAAGGCAACAAGCTTATACATATTTATTACAAAAGCTGTGCAACTACCAATAGGCCCTTCAATTTCATTGTACCAACTTTAATTACTTAAATTCTATGTTAGGCTTTTAGAATATGATATAAATGGACTTTTTTCCATTGGACCTCTACCCATCCTCTCCTCTTGATTTTTGTTATAAAAGAATACAATTCTGAATTAGAACAGAGCTGTAGCAGATGCTGGCAAATGAAGTGTGCAGCTGCTGTTTTGAGTTTAATTTCCTACATATCATTTGGTCGCGAAGGGTAAACATAGAGATTGATTTTTCTTATCTGAAATTGATGCTAACTAAGGACAAAGCAGGGCTCATCACTCTGGTAAATGCAGTAACGGCAGCATCAGTCTTTGGAGCAATCAGACATTGAGCACCTGACACAACTGAAACATTGCGGCTTAATCTGGGACATAATTCCGCATCATCAATGGGATATTTACTTATTTAATGCATCATTAAGTAGCACAGTTGTAGCATTTATCAATTCAGTTGATATCAGGGCTTAACCAGACTAAAATGTCTATTGAAAGCCACTCAGAGATATCCTTAATGAGTTTATTATGCAAAGGTAATAGCATTTCCTTATGCCCTCCGTTCTCCTGATATCACTTCTTAAGGCTCACATTATTGATTATCTTTAAAAGATTATTATGCATGGGATATCACGAACTATGTTTGTTATTTTTCCCATATTCCAATTATGTCTGTATCCATAAAACGGGCATGCCATTACTTGTGTCTATTCTGTGCTTTCTATAATCTGTAAAAGTTATTATTAGGACTTTTGAAATTATTGCTCTGTTTATTTCTGCATATAAACTCTGAAAAACAGCTGAAGAACAGATCATCTAGACTGTAACAAGGTAATGTACTGAGCCTGATACAGAATGTGATATCACCCCCTTGAGAAACCAAGGCACTGAAGAAATCTAAATTCTCCTGGCAGGAAACCTGGGTTTTTGGTGTAGCACCATTCTCTGCTCTCGAAGGAATGGCACTCTTGTTGCTCTGAGCCCATGAGTAACAGTGATTGAATCCTATCAGGGGCAGAGCAGAGTTGCATCCATCACATTAGCTTTCTGACCTTTCCTGTTTGCTTATGTGAAGATGGGGCAGGCGTAACAACTAATTCACTATGATGTGAGAGAAAGAGACTAAATAGTGAAAGTAAAGCACAAAACTATTCTCGTGCAGGTCGTCAGTCATTCCTAGAAATGTGTTGCTTCAACATTTGAGCAATCAAAGAGCTGAACATACTTCTAATCACACATACCCTAACTACAAGGTGATGGAGATTAATAAAGAGCTTATTACATTTTATTGTAATAAGAAAGAATTACCAACAAAACTACTTTTTCCCAAAGGGACAATGGTATGTTGGCTATACTGTACATACAGTATATTACACACCTGCAATGTTTTTTTATGGTACGCCTCATGAATTTGATTTCTGCATTCCATATACTAATGACATGCCATAAGAACAGCTAATCACACAGTAAAATCCAAAAGCTTAAATAAGCTTCAGGCTTAGCATTTTAAAAAGAATTGCAGCATCAAAAATAAATCACTGGTCCCTGCAGGGGGCTTATCTCCTTTACACAGGTCTGTTCCAGTGCAAATGTATTCTTCATTTCCAATCTCTAGCTTACAAGGGGCGATCCCATGTAAGGACAGCAGTTAGACGCGGGGTTTCTGCGGCCGACCAATTTTCATAATTGCACTCCTGCTGTTGTTTTCATTAAGCAAAACCCCAAATTGAGTTTAAGATGATGCACACAATGAAATCTTTGTACTCTAAAATTCTGAAGAAAATAACCAAGACCCATTAATGCATCAATATTTTAAAAGGTTATTAAATGTCGTTAGTTACTGCTTATAAAGGAATGATTTACAAAGCATTTAGACAATTTAGGCAAAGTTTCTAGACAATCTTAACCCAAAATTCTGCATATAATATAAATGAAGCCACAATCCCACGAATGAAGTAGAGTGCCTTTCAAAACTATTCTCTCCATTCCATTTTGTTTAATTCCAGATGTTTTTGCACAAATCATTCTGATCAAGACTGATCAACTGAGGTTGTTGTTCTACTCAGCCAGGTCAGTTACCCCAGTAAAGCTCACTAAGTGAATCTCACCTCCCCTTTACTCTAGGGTTTGCCCACACTACTCACTTATTATGAAATGATTTGGGTTCGTTTTTAAATGATCATATTAATTGTTTTGACATTTAGGCCTTTATTCTCTGATCTGACTAGATTTTACAGTGCAGAAATTCTACTGTACTTCAGATATTAAGAATGACAGGATACGATTTGTTTTTTATATTTGTCTCAACGCTGCTTTAAAGCTCTCTTGTATAATCACAAAGTTGCCAGCTGTTGAATCACTGACAAAATTTACCCAGATTACAGTATTTTGTGATTCTATGAACATTCATGTCTATGTTATGAAACTAAGAATCAGAAATGTACTATGCATTCAGCTCTGTTATAGTTATTGATATTATTACTGATCTTTTTTTTTAATTATGGTAAATTTGCAATACACTCCAAAATTCTTCCCATAACCTTTTTAAATTTAAGAATGTTATGGTTGGGTTTTAAATTTGTTTTATTCTAATTCTTCTCCACACAACAGAAATCACAACAGTTATAAACCCTGGTGATGCCATTTAAAATCCATGCTGGTAATGTTCCTCCCGCTCACAAGCAGGAGTGTCTGCAGTATGTTCCCCTACAATTTTAAAGCTTTGTTGGATTAAACAAAGACAAAACACCTTTGTGTTTTCATAATAAAAATGGCATTAATCCATCTCTACAAAGTCTCCTTATGCTTTAAAAATATTTATAGATATTATATTTCAGATAGAAAATATGGATTAGATAAAATAGAAAATTATTAAAATGAAAACAACTCCCAAACATTACCATAGGTCTTCCATTGCCTATCTCTTCAGAATAGAGGCGTGTCCTTTTGAATGGAGATTTTAAATAGAATACTGTACGTACTGTATGCCTGACTAACATGCAGTGAAATGTTCTTTTTATTTTACATATTGATTGGCATTAATTCCATAACTGTGCTCAAATTAGTCCAACACCCAGAGAGAGCTGTTATATTATCAAAGCACATAGGCCTAAAGGCCTCATTTTCAGCAGTCATGACAATATACACTGAACTAATAGGGACCTCCAGGCAGTGCTTCAGAATTCATGCTGATACAATACAATATCTTGCACTGTTGTAAAACGGTTTAAGAGAAGCCAAATAAAGCGAATTACACTGGGAGCCACACAGCATTTTTGTGTGTCATAATGAACTAAATATATCTGGTGTGACTGCCAAATATATCTACCTGTATTTGGTTTTGCTGTTCTGTTACCAAAGTTCACAAAAACTGTGTTTTTCCTTGATTTCATTAATACAGAGCCAGAAACAGAACCATGAAGTAATAAGTACCTGTGGTTAATTTTTTTCCCCAAACTTGCTCCTTCACAGTGCATGTTTAGTGTCAATCTGACAAACCTAAATGTCAGAAGTAGGCTAATAACTAAAATTCAGATTTTAGCCTTGTGTCTAGAAACATGGCACATGGCATGTGAAACTTTTAATGGTAAATCTAATTAAAGTCAGGGCATTCAGTTGAAAAATTACAAACTAAACATACAGTACAGTATAAAGCAATAGATTAAATGTCATGGAATAAGGACTACATCTTCTAGCCTTTTTTTAACATCTTTAATCTAAAAGTTTTTTTTTCCTTCTTTGTGCAGAATAACCCAGATTCCCTATTCTGAATGACTCCTTTCTCTGTCCTTTCAAATTTTAACAGAATAATAAATATTCTTCTTGCATGAGAAACATTTACCTAAAATAAAAAGATCAATTTTTTCAAATATTATGTGAGTTCGTATCCTGCACTCCTCTAATGATAAAATTACCACATTGGCCATATGCGGTATTGACGTGCCATTAATATTGCAGAGTTGAAAAAATTTGATATTGCTTTGTTACGTTTCCCAGGCCTTTCAGGATAATGATTTCTTCAGTGGTGCATAATTCCTTTTTAACAGGTTCTCCCAATAGAGGCAATATAACTCGCAGAATGCTTTCTCCATCCATGCTATGCCTATTTAGATTGTAAATCTTTAGAAATGCAATTGTAACGTCTTTTGTGATGCGATTGTAGACCATTTTAATTAAGTGTAACCTGTGCTTATTACTTACGAATGAATTAGGTTTATGTATACTACAGTGTTCATTAAAATGAGACAACCTCTTGTCACATAAACCACTCAGATGTGAATTCCCTTTTAACAGCGAGTTAATCGCTGTGACACAAAGGGTACATCGGAAGCAATGAAATGGATTGAATTTACTTAAAGGGGATTAAAATACAATTTCTATCTTACTTTATGAGAAATACTATTAATTTTTATTTCTAATTTAGCATACACCATGATAGAATAAATTGCAACTTAAATTATGCCATGGCAAACATTTATGTTCCCTCTCTTCTTGACAGAGAATTACTTACTATGATTAATGCAAGTGCTCCAAAGAACAATTACGCACTTTTTAACAAAATTACAAAGCAGGACGATGCATTGAGGAACAAGCATTGCACCAGAATGTTATTCTTCATATTTACTTGTTTTACAAGTCTAAAAAACAACATACACAAATTAAATTAGGTAAATGTGTATGGGTATTTTCTTTATACAGTACATCTAATCTAGTACTGTGAATTTGATTCAGAATATTTAAATTAATTCATTGGGATATTAATGTTGTTGAAGTGTCTGCCAACAGGCTATCTGCAGTTCCAAATCAACTCATTGGTGTGCAGCGATTCACCTTTCTTCTTGCCAGTGGGACTGCCCGTCAGGTTTTCTGATTGTTTCTGTGAGACTTAATGCTAAATTTAATTGCTAATTTAAATAATGCTTATGTGGTACCTATCCATAAAAGGGTGACAGAAACAAGTGATTACAGACCAATAAGTCTGTTATATGTAACATATGGAACTAATCATTGGAAATAAACTGTAAGGGACAGTTAGCATGGGTTTTGAAATATGTCCTTTACCTGAGGACGTATTAACAACAATGACTGCAATTGGAAAATATTGTGTTGTATTAAATTTCCTCATTAAAGCAGACATCAATGAATTGGAGTCAAGAACTAGTTAATGGATAGGAAATGGAAAGTACTGATAAGGGGTGAAGGCTCAGATTGCAGTGATGTATAGTATTTAGTGGAGTATCAAGGGAAATGTGTTAGAACCTTTGCTCTTCTTAGTTAATATCAGTGATTTATATTTACATTATAACGACCTTTAAAAAATACATTGTTTGTATACCAAAATAGCAGGTTTACCAAAACTCTGAACAAAATTCAAGATGGGGTAAATACGGGGCAGAAAACATTTAATTTATTAACGTGAGTTTTACAGTACATGCAGGTAGTAAAACATAAATCTAACATTTTAAACAAAGTGCGTGGTGAATTTATTTATGCCTGTTTATGTTGACACATTATTTACATCTTCCAGACAATATATGAATACAATAAAGAAATCGGTGTTAGCACATAGTTGAATGTCCAGAATTAGAATTAAGGAATGTTATAATAAAATTGTATAAAAAAGAGATTGTTGCTCTGGAACAACAGTGCAGAAAAGAACAATGAGAAGCGTTCCTGGATTTTAAGGTATTCTATGTCCTACAGGCTAAAACAAAATTCATTACTTTAATATTGAACAGAGAACAACACAAGACCTGCTTCAAGTATTTAAAAAATAGAAAAAGAACAAAACAGAAGTATTTATAGGTGAGACAATAGCCGAGATTCAACTGCAAGTTCACTCAATATACTTGTACAAAGTACTTATGACACTCTGTGGTGAATTTTATAATAGGACAATGTAGAAATATTCTGCCATACTATACTGAGTACTACTTACTATTTATTGCACCTTAGTATTTATTGGTTTCCTCTTGGTGAAATACTCAGATTACAAGGTCAGAATTATCATTCTATTCTGATACTCAAATCAGTAAACCTACAGAGGCAGCCATTTCAGTAACCTTTTATTGCTTTTCTTACACAACAGATTGTACAACTGAGGTCATGTTATTGGGTTACTCCAATGTGTTATGCAAAACCAGTGTGTGTCCTTGTCAGTTGAAAGCTCTCTGCTAGAGTTGTGATACAAAATGAAGAATTCAGAAGTGGTGATTTTTTATTTTGATTGACACCTGGACCTCATGTGCATAATATTATAAGGATATCAACATATTGTCAGACCGTTGTAGCCATGCATTTGATTTTTTTCAAGGGCTGATTATTATAACAGCCTTTTTGTGGGAGTCTACAAAACTATACTTAAGTAACATCATATTCAGAATTTGGCAGCAAAGACCTTGACTAGGTCAAATGTATAATGTATTATATCATAATACTCCTGTCCTTGCTCTGTCTTTCTGTCAGGTTGTAAGTTCAATCTTCTGTTTAAAGTCAAACCCCTACATGTTATAGCGTCTCGTTCCAACATACTATGTGTCTCCATTATGTGTCAACGCTCACTGAGTGACAGGGCAGTTTTATGACTACACATGACACTCCTCCCCTCCAAAAATTTGGAAAACAATTTTGAATGCATTTTGTAACGGCGTACTGTAGCTGTGCTGAACACAACTCCAACCGCTAAAAAAAGTTGTCGAACTTTTATAAAATTCCCACACAAGTTTACAAAGCCCTTCAGGTCTCCACCACCTGACTCAGAAAGACAAAGGGTAAAATATCCCTACGTGTCTTCCAACAGTAGGTACAGAATAATTTTGCAAACTTTTAGTCTGGGTCACTGAATGGCATCTATAATTATATTTGCCTGAAATTTTTTGGAAACAGAGGTAGAAAAACTGTAAATTCACCTCCCTTTATAGAATTTGCTTAATTTAGTTACAGATACATAGATCACCTTTCTGAATTAATATGCAATCAAGGATCCACTGCCTTGTTACAGAAGGTCTTTTTTTTCACAGGGATTTACATAATGAATACTTAAACACTTGTGGCCTGCACAGCGATTATGACAAATCTTAAATTAGCTGAGCATCAGATGTGACATGAACAGAGAAATATAGGGGGATTAAAAATTAAAGCAATGTAGGTTATCACTGGTAAAATATCTCAGATACAGGAAATGAGAAAAAACAGGAAAGAGTAAAATCTTTTATCTCATTAAAGAGTTTAACTTCAGCGCAAGGCAATCATCACAAGCAATTTATTTTTCATCTGACTGCCTTCAGAGATGTTGAAAGCAAAGGACAGCACATCTAACAGTATGTGTGACCCTGCACACACAAAGCTCAACTCATTTTGCCTCTCTTTGCATTATGCCCAGATGATGAAAAACGTGTTTGGAAACAAACAGAAGCCACCAAACTTCACTTTATGATTTCTTTTATTTTACCACCAATATAAGGGATATTCAAACACGCTCCCTCACATTTCTAAAATAATTTACCTTACAAATACATTTTTGCTGTTTTTTTTTTATAATAATTGTCTGCTGTAGGTCTACTGGTTCTTGTTTTTTTAAAACCTGTCTTTGTCTTTATTCGATCTGCATGTTGTAAACTGTCAAGATGAGATAACTTTCTTTCCCCCAAGAATCAGTTATCTATATTACACTGACCCGATTTGTAAATGCCATCCATTTGTCAGTGTACTTTACTGCTACATGCATAGAGTACTCCACAAATAAGGCCATGAGGATACACCCTTCCTGGACTAAGAGCTAGCTAACGGAGATTAGGGCAGCAGTGTCATGAACATGATGGGTTTTTTTTTTTTTTGATTGAAGGCCACAGACATACCTTGACATGAGCTGTCACTGATGATATTAACTTATCACTTATCACTTATCAACTCAGAGAGGCAATAAGTGCGAGAAGAGGTTAGTTGTACATGCAGCTTTTACTAAGATTTACACTCATTTCTTTGCACATACGGTATATGCACCCTTATACTGCCAGTGCACAAAACTGAATATTGGTTATGAGCTTTAAAGCAACATTTCAGCTCCTTACTGAAATATGCTAAATACACTGAATTGTCCTTCAATTCATTATTCTACTTGAAATCACACACACAATAATATTGTGAGATAAGGGACTTGCAACACAAAGCATCCCAAGTGGAATTGTACTCCATTGTTAATTATTGTTATTGGTGTCTCTCATAGTTACAGTAGGTAGTTTCTGCTAAAACATGTACAGTACAGTATTTATGTTGTTCTACTGGTGTGACATGTGAGGCACCACCGGGATGCAATCATGGACACTCACGAGCACTCAGCTTCACAGCCACGCAGCACCAGTCCCAAGACAGCACAGAGTTCCACTAAGCCAAAAGACCCGGTCCCCTGTGGAGGGAGAATTCATTGCTATCCAGGTTCCTAGGGGATTACACCACCGTATCAGGCACAATTCAGTCCTGTTGCACTGGGAAGCCTTCTTTGTTAGAACAACAGCTTAACATTTTAGGCAACCACAATTCCTCTTTCATATGAATAGCATTTAGGATGAAATGACATCACTTTGCAACATGCGTCCACGTATTGCTGACCAATTCTTATTTGTTATCAATTAATGTAAATGCCACCTGGCAAGATTAAGCATTGGGGTTATTTCTCTGTATTCATTAATCCCTAACAAGTGTCTTATTTTACAGAATTATTTCAGTTCAAAAACTGAAGCAAGCTGTGGGTGGTCTTCTTTAAGCTTCTTTTTTTTTTACACTTGAAGCACTGAAATTCAAAGAAATAACTTTGAAGAGTGTCTTTTCTATTCCTTCAAAGCATGTCCTTTGAATGCCTGCTCTTGTTGTGCAATGAAAAACTGCATGTTTAACAATTATAAAACAAAATCAAACTTTTGTGTGTGTGTGTATGGGGGGGAAGCTTCTTTAACAATACAGTTCTTGATCACAGTGACACTTCATTCTGCTTTGATTGAATTTAAGGCTATAGTACAAAAAAGGATTTAAGCTGAAATCTAGCCACTACATTTCACTTGGTCTCTTTATTTTTTTTTTCTATCACAGTGCTCTCGAGGGATATCAGTATGTTGATTGCAAGGCATTTGGCCTATATTTGGGGTTTAAAACTAAAATTATTGAAGATGTCAAAAATAGATGTTGGTGTAAAAAGGGAAAAAATGTTGTGATGTAATACACATACAGGACATAAATGAATTAGAATTGGATTTATAGAATTTTTTAATCAAAACTGCTACTTTTATATGGCAGGGATTAATAGGACACAATATTCACTACAAAAGCACATTAGGTGAGGATGCATCTTCCTTTAACCACTGTTGATATAAACTATTGCGTAAAGAAATAGCTTTTTAACAGCATACAAATAAAAAATGGAACTTGCCCTTTCAGTATAACTTTAGTCATACAGTACAGTAAATCTTCAAGATCCAATATATTACCCAAACCTAGTCATCAGTCAAACCTAACAGAACAGTGGACTTACAGTAAAGCTAGGAAAAGCACTACTGTTTTTACTATTAAATCACTGATGGTAATTGGTAGCTTCACTACATAGGCATAGCTTGTGGTGTTTGGTGTTTGACAACAAGATATTAATACAACATGTCTCCTGGAAAGAAAGTAAGTTTCTGAGCTTCAAAGGTTCAGAGGGAGTGGAGGAGGGATGCAAAAGATGAATGTGGAGGAAAAAAAGCTTGCATATACTGTAGTGCTTATAGCTTATAGCTTTAATTTGGAAAATGTCAGGAATGATGAGTTAGGACAGCTGAGGAGAATTGAACTTGGCTGCTGCCATCCAACTCAAACTTATTATGGGAATTTAATGTAAATTTAAACTACAATTGCTGAAGGTGCTCCGCTTCTACCTTTATTTTTTATTTTATGATAGTTTTCCAGCTTCTCTAGCCTACACTTAGTCTTAAGGCTAAGAATGACCGGAAATTAAGCCTACTATGAAACTGAAAGCAGAGACCAGTCAGAACGTTCAACGTAATCTTAAGTTAATCATTTTTTAACACATCAGTTCAGCTAAAACTTTTGTGGTTTTTCTAACTCCAACAGTACCCTAATCAGAGGCTTGCTTAGACACTTTGTTCAATTCTTGCTTTAATACCTGTTCATGAATTAATTGCAAGAAATAAAATATTATTATTATTCCAAACACACCCCTAATGGAAAGTTATACCTTCGGACTCCACTGATGTTATGGGTATATTCTAGTCAAACAAGCCCCGAATTGAATCTAATCATAGAGTATGCTTCCACCTTGGAAAAGCAATGTTCTTTACTCTCCAAAATAATTACTTTTAAATGTACATATCCTGTTTATGAAAACAAGTATCTCTAAATAGATATTCCACAGATCAGTATCCAGAAAAAATTAAGCTTCGCGTGGAATACGGGCTATGATTAAATAAGTCAAACTGAATATACCAGTTACCTCATTCACATTTGATTATTTTGCTCTTTCCACCATTGAGATTTGGGCAGTTTTGTAATTGCTTTTATGTCTTTCTGTGCTGTTCAATTGTAAGCAACAACAAGGACAGTTCTTGATATCAAATTAAATACCAGTGTAGTCAAAGTTTACAGTTACTATAAAGCATAGATAGTAGAAATCTGGAAATCTGGATCAAATACAAAGATGAGGAAAGATATCTGCTTTAAGGCATGTAATACTGTATATAATGCACAGAGCTTTGTAGGTTAACTTTTTATCATCCTTTTTAACTTTGTACAGAAAATTGAAAGAATAGTAACAGAGGCATTTATTTTACTTAATATGTACTTCGTACCACCACTAAATGTATAAAACTACAGTATGGCCTCATTCCTTAACATGGAATTTTGTCATATTGGCTGACTGAGGTAATTCAGGTATCTAAAACCAAATACATTAGATTAATGATGTGGAAACTTCCTCAGGGGAACTGAAACTGCTCCAGGGAAAAGTTTTCCCGTAGTCTAACCCACTCTGCGAATTCATTCTTCATCCTGGAGCGATACCATGAATTTATGTTAATTTGCCCTTGAAACTATCTCTGTCCATTAATTAGCACATCCAAAGGCAGATGGAAGAAAAAAGGTGCTGGTCTGCCTCACAGCTCTTCCATAATTAACATCCGCTTTTTCAAAGGAAAGGAGTATAAAATAATTATGTCAAAGGACTTTGATGTAACAACCGCCGCATGTTAAACCAACATCGTTTAACAAGTACCACTCTGAAGAGGGTATAGATGAAGTCTTCTGAGGTGAGGGGCTGACGAGCTTGTTGGGAAAGAACACGAGCGGGTGGCCAATTCACGCTTCAAGACGGCCACATCCCAAAAGGGACTATATACAGTATGTCTTTCTTCATATAGATGCCTAGCCTGTACCGATCCATTTTAACATCAGTGCATCAACCATTATACACTGCATTCCCTTCAGATCTAAGGAATGTAAATTACAATATTAGTCCACTAACATGATGAAGAGTATACTAATTTTTAAAGTCCAAAGTTTAAAAAATTCAAATAAAAAGCCTTTAAAGTCTCAGATGAGTTTTCAGTAATATGATTAGAGATGCACTGTGATAGAAATGCAGACATTTTCTTTAGCAGAAAATTTATTTACATACTGTACATTCAGTATGCCTAGATTGAGCTCATTAAGTGTATAGTAGTGTTGACCATAGATTCTCTACAGGAAACGTTTAATGTGATGTATTATACAGTATGAGAGACAAGATTATTCTGCCTACATTAAGTATAATACTGTTAATTCTTACTTGTTACAGCTGCAATTAGGATGTTTTGATATGTTTTAATATCTTTTGATATATCATCGTGTCACAAAATACTACTGTATATGTGCTTGTCAGCTTGCCATAAACGTCTTTGTTACTATAATCTTTGCTTTTTAAAAGAAATCTGACTTGTTTTGATACACCTGTGCAATATATTGATCCATATAAATCCAAATATCAGAAAAAAAATGAAAATAATATTGAACCAGTAATCTCAAATATTTTAAAAACTTGCCCACTGACAAGTAACATTTTGGTGTTCATAGGAAATGTAAACTGTCAGTGGATAAAATGATAAATTAGTCTATTACAGAAGCCAATAAACAAACTGCTAAAAACAGAATAAAATCTTTTTTGCCATTTGACAGGTAATAATCAAAACCAGCCTTTTACCAGTAAACGAATTCAGATATATACTGTACCAGGCCTAAATTAAATTTGTGGTCTAAAGATTCAAACTAAACCAAACTATTCTGAGCTCTGATCATTTACCTTCTTACAAACTAGTACTCAAACCTTTTGAATTTATGGTACTTCAGTAATTACAAATATTAACTTGGATTTGACATATGGGAAGCAAGAGTTCTAGATTAGGAGTGAAGAGATGGGTTTTCACTTATGAACAGTTCATTTTTTTTGTTTTTCATCAGGTCACACAGTTTTGCATTTATAAACAGAGAGAGAGCAAGAGAAATAATATACAATATGCACAGTACATGCATGTCTTGGTATTTTGTACATAGATTGCAACACTTGCAATCACTCAAAATGTGAAATAGCCAAAGAAAAAAACACAAAAACAATTCCTCAAGAGTTCCTGCCCATTTGCAATTTAGATTTTAATACAGATCTTAGATGCGTCCCTACCAAGAGCTATCAGTGAGAGATAAAATTGCAATTTAAATTAATTTGTGTGGTATGAGTGGGAATTATCTTCATTGGCCAGCATCTAGATTTTCATGCCCATTGTAGTTTTCTAAAATCCAATTAGCCAAATATCTCCATTAATAAAACAAATAATTGGCCAGAAATGCAGAGGAGTAGAGAGATTGCTTTTCAGTTTTAAGCAGTGTTCAAAGCCTGACTAGTATTCACTAGTTCTAAAATGAACGAATTAAAACAGGAAAACAGGATGATTGTATCCCCAAAACTAAAAGGCTTTGGGAGAGCAATGTATTAATCATTTTGTTAAAGAGCATGCCATCATATGGAATTTGTAGCTTCAGATGTGGCTTTATAAAGTTTATAGCACAGTAATGCTTTGCCTCAACTATCATTGCCACTGGGAATTATCTTCTAAGCTGTGTTGTCATTAGTTTCTGCCTGGTACCCTACAGACATTTTACCAGCTTTCAGATATCTATTTTTGTTTCAAATATCAGATTTGAAATGGATTACAGTCTCAAAATACTGTAATTGACTTTACCTTCCAACCCAGTGAAGCAGTCCATCTTCTGTCTCCAGATATTTAATGTTTCCTAGAAATAATTCCAAAGGAATACAAGAGACCATTTTGTCATGATATACTAGTTATGTACTCATGGATCACTCGATTTTTTTTTAATATCAAACTGTACTACAATCTGTAGCAGGCAGCCTGTGCTGCACCTGGGGAAAAGATGCTTGTACTTCATCATGGAGGGGGCTGACAGGCCACAGGTGTGTGACAGCTATTTAGCCTGTCTGTTCTCTCTTGGCAGTGAGCAGAACTCTATGGAGAAGGATAGATGTGAGGCCCATAAGAAAATGAAAACTGGGAAAAGAACAGAACAAGACAGAGACTGACAAAGAGCAGACTGCAGAGTGACAAGCTGAGAAGCTGAATGAACTTAACCTTAATGGCTTTTCCCAATCCAACTATAAACAGTCTGGTTTAGAATTTCTTGTTTTCCACCAGTGAATCTCACAAGGTAAAGGGAAAACTACTCATGACTTTTGCTTTTTTATATTGTTATTTTTTTGCTGCTTATCTTCTGGGTCGTCTTACATTAAACATTAACTAGAGCTTTGAGCTGTCATTTTTTCTGGCGTCTGATGGCTCATTGAGGATTTTATAGCAGAAGGGGAAGCTACCCGTCAAAAGATGTAGGCTTCATGGTATCAGCTCAAAGAAATCTGAAGGGGCCTGCTAAATATTATACAGCTTGTTTTTCTCTTCCTAAATGATACACACTAGCATAATCAAATCAAGTGCATGAAATAATCTCACAAGTGGAATAAACCTCTATTAAAAAATATAATTTTTCATCGGACTGTCACTGAGTAAATTATATGAGAAAAGAAATCTTACTTGACTGGAATTCCAGGAGATGCATTCAGAAAAATCAATTATCATATTCATTTCAGAAATGCAAGTTTGACATTTTGACAGAAAGTGCTATGAATATGTATGGCTCTGTTCTTATTTTTATTTAAGGATACAGCTTCAGTGCTTTAATGTTTATGTCTGCCTGACATCCTACAAAGGAGAGCAAATTAAACAGGCAACAATGTAGCCTCTTTGATCACTTTATCTCTGAAAGTTACTGTAATTCTTGGTTATATTCAAAACCCAGACAAAAGTAAGGCAATTGCAGAAGTTAATTAATATATTTGACACTAAAGGAAATACTGTATTAAAGAAAGGCCAAAGGATTGTCTGAGAGTACAAATGAGAGCAGAAATGTTGTGAACTGTTGTTTTAAAAAGAAGGTGAATCCATTCATCCTTCGACTGTGATGGATGAATTCTGCACTTGGAAAAATTTAGTTTTACAAAGATTCTTCACAGCTATATCCATCACCTCCTTCTAAAGTCTTCACCGTTTTCTCTTTGGGGTCATTAAGCCAACTAATAATACACCGAGACTGCAAAGGCAGCAAACAAAAGCTACACAGAAAGGAAAGAAAAGAGAAAAAAATCACTTAGAACATGTGGATGACTGTCAAAGCAACAGACATTTTATCAGGTTAAAAAGGCCACCACCAGCCAGTCTAGGTGGAGAAGCCATTGTTGAAGTGACAGGGACCTCAGCAGGGTCTTATTACTGGAAATGTAGTGTCAAGTAGCACTGACACTGAAGATGTGGATGTTCAGGCAAAAACTTCCAGTGCTGTCTAGAAACATCAAGGGTGAGCAGCAACATTTTTGTGTGTCTGAGGGTCTGGTTGAATCTTTAGAGACAGCTACAGTAGCTTTGAATAAATTAAATATTCCTGTAATGCCCTTTTTGAATACTGTTGCAAGGCTTACTATAAAAAGTAATAGGCAATTTTAGAATTTGATATATTCATGTTTTGATTTTAAAGCTTGTATTATGAAGCATAGCAATAGCTCTTATGTTTTATTATTAAATGTGCAAAGCATCTAACATATCCAAAAACCTTTTTTATGTCTTACCTTCCTAGCAGCCTGTTTTATACAAAAAATAATAGCTCTTAAACACAGAAATATGAAACACTAGGAAGAGAGACTTGGAAGCTGTCCTGGAGTGTAAGTGTACAAAATCATCCTCTTTTGTTTGGTATTTCGTGTTTACAATAATGTAAAAACATAATGTGTTTATGAAAATAATTTAGCTTAAATAACCATATGGATACAATTATTTATTATTGTATGTTGGAAAATTGTACAGTGCATAGATCGGTGAATGAAGTTATGGTAATAAATATCAGATCTTTTTTTTTCTGTGCATGGTTCTTTATTAATTAAGAAATAGGTCAGTGCCATGACAGTAAATAATTGGGGCTGAGTGCACTAGAAACCACAATTTGTTTGCCGACCAAGCTTGATCTAGCCAGAAATGCAGGTCACCATATGCTGTTTCCTCAACGGTTTTCTACCTAGATTATTTCATTCAAATTTTATTTTGAGGAATAATTCCAAAAACCTCCTAATTTTATTGGAAGCATCTGTTACGAGCAAATGCGCAATAAAAATGTGCTGCTGCATTATTGTCTTCATAATAGGTCTTGTTGCAAACAGAAAAAAGCTGTTGTAGCAGCAGAATTCCCAATATACAGTATAAAAACAACATTTTTTTTAAAGTTATTTCTTTGCATCCATGAAAGAATGCTCATGACAAAACAACCTTAAACTGTGGCAACTGAAACCTCTGGGAGGGCAGGTTTTTGAAAGGCAAGAGCAGATTAGAGTGACTGGTGTTCCTCAGCTGCTCTTCCTATTTCATCTCCCATACCCTGGAGAGTGGGGGCTATGAAAGCACAGCTCAGTCCAGGACACACGGAAAACACAGGCTTTTGTTTGTATTGATTTGCAAATTTGAACAGTGTTGAATCAAAACTTTATCTCTTTCTGTCATACTCAGGCTTCTCTTCCAAGACCTTGCAAATGCATTTGAGCACGTCTGATGACAGTGGTTTATAGCGTTATCTCCAGGCCCAAATGTTTCACTGCATATTCAATGTAAACAAGTAAATAAACACTTTATTGTTCCCACCTCTTCAGCCTCCCTAAAATATTACATACCAATTTGACCTTTTATAACTTCAACAATATTGTTCAAGGAATAAGTAGTTTGTGTATCCCTTCTGTAAAGTGAGGTTCATTTCATCTGAAAAATATTGTTAATGTGGACTGTTTTCTACAAATTCCAGGAGATACAATACACAATTAATTGAGATGGTTCAGTGAAAACTTGATAAAACTAGATAACATTCACAAGTTGAAATGTGTGCATACGGTACATACAGTCGTATACAGTATATGCTTTGAGAATGAGAATGAGAATGAGCTTTGTAGCAGTGTGCACCAGTTTCTAGGGGATCCATTGCTGCCCTTAAGTTTCCCCTAAAGTACCATGCAGAGTGTTGCCTGAATAAAAGTTACCCAGCTGTCAGTCTCAGATTACATACTTTGGATTTGACACAGTTTGTTTTCCAGAAGTATGTTGTTCCTACCTAAGAATAACACACTGCTATGTGTTTGCTTTGTATTGTATTTTGTAAAATTTGCAGAATTACAAGAACATTAATTTGACTCTGTTATGCCTTATACATGTTTCTTATGTAAGAGCTGTGCATGTTTGCTGTGTTTTAGAATCCTGAGGAATAAGCAGTTAAACATATAAGAAATGCTATAGGTTGTGGTTTCATCAATTTCATAACCGGACAACCTTATACAGTAACTAGTATCACCCATAATGTCTTCTCACCAGCTAATTGTGCTATCACTCTAGACTTTTGAACTACTCTGGATCAAACAGTTATTTTCTGTTTGAATTCTGAGAACACTGATGACTCGGATCATTTTAAAGGAGCATTTGAAAGGTTTAGGATGTGGTCTTTTGGCCATGTCAGAATGGTTTCCTGAAATACACTGCTTGAGACTCCACTTTTCCCCGGAGAGAGACCTTGTGGTGCAGTAAATAAAGCTTTTTTGTAAATAATGGAAGAACTTCTCTTTCTCTATAACCTGAATGAAGTCAGATTGAAATGAAAGGAAAAGCATAACAGTATGTATGTTCATCAACACATAATATTAGGTTCCCTCGTTTATTTTAATCTTTACACACAGGCTTTGCTGTGCTACAAACTTAAAAATTGAAAGAATATATACATTATATAGACCAAAGGAACCAGAACCCACAAGCACTATGACAGACCCTGCCCTGAGCTAGGATGGCCCCAAGGCTCTACAAATACAACTAATAATGGTTGTGAAGGTCAGTGCAGAAGGCCTCTTGTATGTTTTTTAAGGTTTAAACAACAAGAGAAAAACACTCAAAAACCCCAACCAAGACTACCACTGTGAATGCCTTTTGAATAGCAAACAAATTATGACTTACAACCATGTGAGAAAATGCATTTCCAGGCCGCACCACTGATAATTAAGTAGTTAACTCCCAATGTGGCTATTCAGAAAAATATAGGCTTTATAATCTGGTAGTGGGTCAGCTGTACCTACTCCCAAGCCATCCGGTCACAGTCATTTACACAGAACATAATCAATCCATCTGTTTTCTAACCACTTGTACAGAGACTCAGGAGAGACGGAGCCTAACCCAAAAAGCAACAGGCACAAGGCGGGATACACCCCGAATGGGCCTCTAGTCCAACACAGGGCACACACACAGAAACAAACATAGACGCACACACTCGCATCTACTGTATGACCACTTCAACCGAAGCCAATTAACCTACCAGGATGTTTTGGGTTTGTGGGAGGAAACCAGGAGAAAACCTATGTGAACACAGGGAGAAGGTAACTCCTCTAAGTCACTTTTAATTTTTGGCCCTATTGTTTAGGACCAATTCTTAAATAAATTACTTTTTGCCCATCCTGAGAAAGAAAATCTGGATAACAAAGACTGGTGTTTCTGAAACTTCATTTACTGTGAGTAATTCTTCATCTCCAATATTACATACTGTAGCATTGTGGCTGTACTAGATTTCATGAGAAAGAAGGCTTGTTTTGGATTCAAAATGAACCTTCATTGCAGTTATATTCAGATTTGAAAAATGCAAAGGCTACCAAGACAAAAAATATCCCATCATTCTCATTCTTTATCTTCACTTCCCTCCTTCCTCTTTCAGGGCTGCCAATTCTAGTGTCCCCTTTCCGACACCACTCTGAATGAACAATATTTTCCAAATAAATATTTCTTCAAATAAGAGGAATGTAGTTTGAAGAAAAATGGAATTAATCTGTTATGATAGTAATTTTGGAATAAAAGCCACCTCTCTGACCAGTTTAAATATTCAAATTATTACTATGTTATTATAATAATATTCATTAATATCCTATTTTTATTATTACCTGTTTACTCTATGAAGAGTTTCAATAATAATAGATTTTGTTCATTATGACCTGTTTATTGTTCTTCAGAGCAATGTCTTTCATTTACTCTGGGCACAGTACCCAAGTGCTTTGCAGATTACAATAATCCTTAGTAAATGTTTAGTAAAAAAAACGTGTAGCTCATTTGGAGCTTATCACTCTGGTTTGTTTGTTTCATATACAGCTGTGTAAATCATTTTGATAGAAATACAAACTGACATGCGGAAGCTATTTAAACAAATTGCAGTGGCAATTTCAATATAATATAATTGTTACAAAGCCATTTATCTCTTCCTAGAAATATTTAAATAATACTTTCAATAACAATGTATACATCTATTTGTGAGAAACGTTAGACTTGGTTCATCTAAATGCTGGTACAAACTATTGAATGCCTAAATTGTTCCTGACCAATCCCATAGTTTATGTGAACATCCTTAAAAAAACACCAACATGCTGTGCGTGAACAGTTTTTACAGCTTCAGATGGGAGGCTTTTGTTGGGAAGCTAATTTCTAGTATTTGTAAATAAGTAAACAAAGTTAGTAGTATTTTTATTCCCATGTTCTTGTGTCTGATTGATGGCTTTAATGGATTTCAAGAGTGGGAAAAGTATTTTCGGCACACTTAGGGGGGTTTTGATTGGGAGGAACCTGAAGGACGCTCATCAAAGCACTGCTCATACTAATTGTGGAAACAGCAAGTAGCAGAGGCCAGCAAAGGTTACCAGCGAGCACTTCGGCAAGGCTTACTAAGTAGCCTGGCGGAGGAGTTTCTCCGCAGCTGAGCTGTGAATTCTAAAGAAATGAGCTTTGACTACAAGCTAAAGTAAAAGCAAACAGAAACCATCCATTCTGCACTTTTGAAAGAAGACATGGACTGCTGTCACTTCTGACTTAATGAAAGCAGAGATCCCCATGTGGAAAAAATGAGGTACTAAGATAGAACAACGGAAGAAAAGAGGACGATAAACAACAGGTGATTCCTAATTACTACTATTCCTAATTAGCACCAAGTAAACTTGTATACATGGGCAGCAGATCTGTTTTGTACATACAGTAGAATTAGTTTATACAGTAGGTTGTGTAAAAAATGTGCTTCAAAACAGTAGAATCATCTTATTCTCAAACACATTTTTAGCATGTTGATTTTTAATTAATATCATTGTGATTATATATTTTTATTATTTAACTGCATGCATATCTAAAGTGTATTTGTTATTCATCTCATTGATAGGAATTTTAGTCAGTCCTTGCCCATTACAGTATGTCTCAAAATAATAAGATCTGCAAAGTAAAGTACTGTCTCTTAAAGCTCTTATGCCAGCAGGTAGCAACTTGAGAAGTTTTCCTTAGTTTGCAACTTGCACACAAGCAGTTCCTGTGTGGCTGAAACTGTAAATGCACTCATTGGGAGCCCTGTAGTCTGAACATTGCTGGTTTGGGTCTGTCAGCAGCCATGTAGAACTAGCCATGTAGAACTATGTCAGCAGCCATGTAGAACTAGGAATCACTGAAGGGGCAGCTAAACTTCAGTTACACTGGTGTAACTGGAGCTGGGTGGGCATAAGTAAGCCAGGGTATGCTTACTTATGTCAATTCCAAGCCCTCTGGTGCCAGTGAATGCACCCCAGGAAAGACTGTAATGGTGAGTCTGGATGAACATGAGGTTATAAAAATGAAAAACAAACCAATTACAGTAATAAAATAGATACCCTAAAGTATGACTGATAAGAGAGACTGATGCACTTATAATTAATGCCTCAGCCTGTTGACAAATAAATAAGCATAAAACTCAGCTCACAGTAGATGTTTGGAACTTACGCCAGAGCCTTAATGCATGTTGTTTTGCACCTTTATGCAGCTCTTCCACACCAACACTTATTCAGCATATTCACTTTATTTTAAATGGGTCTGATTTTCTGAACTGATTCCCACTACAAGAAATAAGCAAATGCACATTGGGACATCACAAAAAGACTAACTCTTGAAGATAAATAGACGTGCAGGTGGGATATGGCTGTATCCCTCCAAGTTAATTGTTGCCCACTCATGTTATAAAGAAAGCAATGCAGTAAAGAGAGCAATAAATATCAGCTTTAAATTGGAGATGGTCTCCAGTTTTGGAGAGACAGATCAAGACATCCTTCTTTCCTCAATTTCTGTGAATAGCAATACATTATGTAAGTTATATAAATAAGAAAATAGGTATTCATCACACTTCAATGGAGCTAATTTGCAAGGTAATTTGAACTTGGCTAAAAGTATGCTGAAGATGCTGTGGATCATTAATTCTCCTGATACAATGGGATAATGAGTGTAACCTTGTGCGGCTTCAACCACAATCTAGTGCTTGTTGCATATTAATCTTGTAAAAGAAAACAAGAGGGGACAGAGTTTGGGCCCTGTCTCCTGTTTCTAAAATAGTTTAGAAAGCATTGCCCTCCTCCAGATATTTATTCCTCTCAGAAGTTTGTCACAGTAGATTTTCATTTTTAACACTGATTTTACTATGGTCTTTACTTTGTCACTGTTTGAATAATGTTTTACATTATGTCTCTTAAGCACTGAATTTCATATTCAATGTCTTAACTGCTTTATTACTGCACTGTGCATTTTCCTGAGTAAGATATTCCCGAGTAAAATATTATAATGTTTTTTGCTAAAAACGTTTATTAGAATTTTATCCTATGGAGTAACATTAAACGTGTTCAGAAATGCCAGCTAATTATGGTCTCCACTTTCTCAGCTGAGATGCACATCACTATATTACTGATTTTTAACATGGGTCCTGCAAAGAGAGCACATCTCAATGTAATTTGCATGTCATTTTATATAATAGCACCCGCAAGTGTACAATTTAGAGCAATATTAAAGTTCTCTGTCTGCAGTGTTTCTGCACCTCACCTTTCCTATTACAAAATAAGAATAAGAACATGTTCAAAAAAGAGGGTTTGGTTTGGACTGCCCAGCTCATTAGATTTTTTTTTAGCAGCTAATTGATTTGAGTATCTCATCTAAAATTTTCTTAAAAGCAGTCGTGATGTCAGCTTAAGTGACTAGGATTTGTGGCTTGTTCCAGACACCCACAGTCTTTTGTGGAGTAGCAATTATTTCCTAGTGTGAAAAGTTCTTACAGTACCCAGGAACTAAGACAGCAGTGCTCAGTGCTCTTAACTACGAAAGTGCTAGGATACGCAGTATTGGCTATTGTGTGTAAATGGATGTAAATTCCTTTAACTTACCATTGTAACAGCACATATAAATCATTTGTTGCATCAGTTTATAGAGTTTCATTTTAACACTTTAACTACCACAAAGAAAAAGCTAATTGTACCAGGGGTAAACATAGGGTTATGAACTGTCAGCAAACTGCAGTTTCTATAAATGTGGTGCCTCAGGACTATGATTGTATGTTAACTGGAAAGTGTCTTGAAAGTGTCATTCATTCTTTCCTTCTTCTTTTGTTTTCTTTCTGTCCCTCTGTTCCAAGTCAGGTGCTGACCACGCACAGCACCTCTGCACATCTTACATATTTGTAGTAGTATTAGTATTAAGGAAAACAGTGTAAATTTCTGACCATGAAGATTGCTGTCCTCCATGCTGATTTCATTAGGGCAGCACAAAGACTTTAAAAAGAAATTTGAGCAGAGAGAAGAAATATACAGCTTATGCAGACCAGGCAGCAAGAACATTTCTTTTTGGCTTTCTTTCCCATTGACAAGCTACTTTTCCTAAATGGACATCAGCTGAAAAGTGCTGGGAGGCCAACAGGAAGAGCTTTTAATGGACTGGTATGAGGAGAGTTCATGTTATAAAAGGTTTATTTTTTTCTGTTAAATTCTGTGTAAATTTAGAATTTGCATGTATGAATGCTGTGGTCCACTCTGTCATTGGCACTACGGTTGCTCGCTCAACCAATCAAAGACTCTTGTGCTTTTGGGAGCCCACATACTGTACTATGATATTGAGAGGACCTAGTCCTCTATAATGCTGAATAGATTTTCCCCTTTTTATTATTTAAAGCTATAAAATAGCCCATACACAATAATATTACTAAGTGTTGCTGTTTTGAACCATTATAGCATTTTGATGCATTTACAATAACAAATGCACATTTTAAAATGACAAATGCAAAATATTGTAACACAACGGGGGCTCAGGCGGGCGCCCTTGCCGCATTAGGTCGGCCCCTGCACCGTCCGGGGCTCGAACCCGGGACTTCCGCGTCTCTCTGCAGCGACCTAGCCCCGTGAGCCAAAGAGAGATCTCTCTACAGCCCAGTAGCTGTGGTCCTGCTATCACAGGGAAGGGCGGTGACGTCACCCGCTCTGGTACGCCGGCTCTTACACACACTGCTTGTCGGCCGTAAGCGTTACACTCTCCCCCGCTTAAATCGCCGTCCCCGGCGAAGGGCTATCCCATCCCACTGCTGACACCAATGTAACGCAACGGGGGCTCAGGCGGGCGCCCTTGCCGCATTAGGTCGGCCCCTGCACCGTCCGGGGCTTGAACCCGGGACTTCCGCGTCTCTCTGCAGCGACCTTGCCCCGTGAGCCAAAGAGAGATCTCTCCACAGCCCAGTAGCTGTGGTCCTGCTATCACAGGGAAGGGCGGTGACGTCACCCGCTCTGGTACGCCGGCTCTTACACACACTGCTTGTCGGCCGTAAGCGTTACAATATTAAGCACTCAAAAGTGGAAATGGCACAGTTGAATCTGTCAGGCACAAATGCAAGCTTACCAGACATCAAGGCCCAAAACAACATTTTGAAAGGCTAAACATTGAAGTATAGAAAATCTAATAGTAATGTGTGTAATAAATTTGACACAGAAAGGAGACAGAATGGTGATGCCAGGAATCAAAATATCAAGCTCAAATTCTGCAAAAGCAACTCTTTTTAGTGAGGAGATCCTTCACAATGTACATGTATGCAAACTGTTAGGGACTATGTCTGAAAACAACAGAAAATGTGAATATCAGCTTGGCAATACATTGTGTGGTCAATGGTAACCCGAAGTGCCATCAGCTCTCAATCATTGGTTGTCCAGTTGGTGTGCAAAAAATCCTAGAATGTTGTTGTCCAGGAAATTAAATTTACCAAAGAGAATGCATTACAAATGTAGTGCACTGTATGAAGCTGCTTGTCGTTTTACTTTTTGAAGCTCAGAAACCTGTAATGATTACAGAATAAAAATAACTACAGTCAAGAAGAGCACATGGAATGCAATTAAAACAGAGGAATCTCATTATATAGCAGAAGAATGAACTGTGAGTGAAACAAGTGTGAAGAGCAAAATGCTTGATGGAACAATATACAGTACTCTATACCCTCATGTTTTTTTTTCCACTCTTCACGTTTCATCCAAGCCTTGATTAAAAGAAATACTTATTTGGCAACAATAGGCACACACAGAACAAAAAGCCTTCTTTTTGCAGTTACACATCTTTGGCATAGCTACTCTGATATTGTAATAATAGTTTTAATGGGCAATTTGGCTATCCATGCAGGCCTCTTTAAAATGATAGCGCAGAACATTTATTTTCTGAATTAAGCTTCAAAAGTGCACAGTCTATTAAGTGTGTAGCTAAAAGGTCAAGGTTAGACAGAAATCTTGTCGGTCATGCACTCAGGTTGTGAAGAGTTTTTTTTTTAATGTGCAGAATTTAAAGGTTACATTTATTTAAGGCATTTTCTATTGTGTAATTTATCAGGGCTCTTCACCTTTTTGGTTGATACAAGCTAGGGTGATATTTTTGTGTCAATGCAATAACCAGACCTGAACTCCACAAATCTCAGTAGTAAATCTCAGCTGTAGTATATTTTATTCTTCTCGAGTTAAAAACATATTGGTTTCCATAGATATTACATCAAATGAGTGTGTCATGGCTCTTCATAATGATAAATGAACCATTCAAATACAAACGGAAATTCAAATTGAAGAAAGCTGCACTATATCAGTGAACAGTTAAACATTATAACCAGAAATATTTTATACAAATTTACCCCTCTCCAAAACACCACAAAAGCAAATCTGATAGAATGATATATAAGTTGAACATAAATAAAGGCAAACATTTTTAGACTGAATTGTTCTGAATTTTTCTTAATGTCATTTGGCTTTTGGTATTTTACCTTACAGACAGTATGTGTTGAGATGCTATTGTGAACAAAGCAACATACATAGACCTCTGATACCTAGGGCATTTTGTTTCCAATGTGCCAAGAAAAAATAATCACTTTAACCTGTTGGCAATCTCGGCTATCTCATTATTGTTCTCCAATTTAGAAATGCTTACATTGTGGTTCTTTTGCTAAACACCTGTGCTCATTAATAAAGTTCTATATTTGTACATTTTTCAAAATAATTAATGAGCTACTTTTTTTAATTGACAATCTACTGTACAGGTTATAAGGTCAAGCTAATTGGTTGCTAGATAAAAGCCAAGACATGGATACACTCTCAGTCCTCTTTTAAGAAGAAAGTAAAGCAAGTCATGCTAATTCATTAGGTTGCAACAGTCTTAATTTAGGAATCTGTGGTGGACAATGGTTCCAAAATATGTAGCCTGCAGGTGCACTGAAGAAGCAGGAACAATGGCTCGAACAACTGGTATTTTTTTAATTATGTGTGTACAGCTGAGAATCCCATCCCACAAGTCATTATCAGAGCCAGAGGTTCTTTTGAGTGATCAGAAACAAAATGTAGCAGGTACAGTACACACAATTATCTAAGAACACTTGCTCATTTATAAAGCATGTCATGTCACACAATTAAAAAAATTGGGAAATGAGATTCCTGATTATCCTTCATTAAGCATACTACACATTCATTGTATTTATTTATTTCACAGAAGCAATGTATCTACAGTTTTCAGGATCTAGTTTGCATTGCAAATATTCTCTGCAGTTTTCATTATATTTGAATAGTTATATATGTCATTCTGAAGATGTACTGTACAGTATAACTGAATACAATTCTAAGTTTTATTCAGGTGTGTACAGAATGGTGGTTGGGAGCTCACGATCTGATTAAAAAGCAACTAAAAGTCTCCTTTCAACTTCCAAAGTGAAGGAGGTTCTCGTGTTTTTAATAATGAGATGCATTTGCAATTATTTAACCAATTTAACCAGGCATATAATTACAGAGCATATAGCATCTGCAAACATGCTCTGTTTATGTCTAAAAATGTTTTTTGAATGTATATTCCAATTATTGATCTGTTTCACTTTTGTAGGCATTGACCCTATTTTATGGGAAGACCCAGAGGGTTTTTTTTTCCTGGATTTTTGAATTAACTTGGTATAATAGCATTATAATGACAACAATTTGCATACTACCACAAAAATGATAGTATAAGCAAGGCATACTTAGAGGCACAATTTTCCCCAAAATGATTGGGAAAAAGAAGTATGAGATTGTTAAAGCCTGATTTAAAACTCTGTCATAGCTTATACTTGTTTCAAAGTGTCTCAGGTGGATGAAAGTTAAGTGTTCATCATCTTGTAATTTTAAGTATTCTTTCAACAAAATGTTTATTTCCTTTTATTAAACAAAATATTTGTTAAACAGTAGCAGAAGTACAGTACAAGTCACAAAAAATTAATTCTGTTTATCTTTTTAGATGTTTTCTTGGTCATTTTCTTGTGATTTATTGTTCTATTACTGTGTAATATCTAAGCACAGAAATTAATGCAAAAAAGATGTAAGTCATGGTTTTTGCAAGGACAAGACTTACTGATAAATCCTAATACTGATCCAAATAAACTCTCCCTGACAATGAATAATATGGCATCTCTTCTCTCCTTCATTATACAGCATTATTATGCCAGAATTTAGTCACGTTTCTGATAAACAGAATGCCCATGTACTAGGAAACCGTCAGTATAATATAGAACACTGTAAAAAATGAAGAATTATGGGAAGCAGCTATTAATTCTAATTTTATGCCTCAGTTAATGCAGTTTGCAAATGCTATAAATGGACTAATGTGTAATTAAACACACCAATGAGACCATTAATGAATGCTGATTAGTACTGTAAGCTGAACAACATTTCCCTCCAACAAGCAACTCTTCCAATGTTAGTGGATAGTGTCAATACAAAATGCTAAGTGCACATCTTTTATTAATATACAGTATGATCTGTTGTTTTCTGTATAATTTCTGTTAATCTCAAATGAAAATCAATTTGCATCTTGACATATCAAATATCATCCTCTGAGTAATGCAGCACATAAAAGCAACATAAGCAGATGTTATATTGTTGTAGGTATGACTTATAAATGATATTTTCCTTTATTTACTACTTATAATGTTAAGATATTGATGGATGATCTCACCTTCAATGGAGGGCCAGGGGCCCAATCCATTTTCACAGTTTATTAATCTAGTGCTAGTGTGCACTATCCAGTTTACAAAATAACCGGGCTTAAACGAGAAACTACATGAACAAAAAAATGGACCGTCATAAGGTAGCTTTCTTAACGCACAGCACAGCTGGATATGGTTTTGCATTAGAGGCAATTCTTAATGAATATTCCTGTTCATAACTATTACTATAGGGAAGGTGGGTTTTGCTCGATTTCACAGAATTGGTGTTACGGTGTATGATGTCATTTGTTAAAGCTACTTGAACGTTACTTACAGTGAAATTACTGACTTGAACCTTTCAGCAGTGTAAGAAAATAAGACACAGAACTTCACCAGTGGGTGATTTTTTACATGTGTGAAAATGTTAGCCACTTAAATGCTTCATTAAATCTTCTGTGTTTGTGGAAATACATGAGGGATACTGAAATGTAAAATATTAAACAACAACAAGAGGTAGGAAGTACAGACAAGTGCTGTAGTTTACCGTGTATGTTGTGTGGGACGTCACTAACATTTTTATTTAAACAAAGAATTGTTCCAAATACTGAATTACTTGGATAGACCTGTATCAATAAAATTGAGATAAAAAATTATACTATAGATCCACCATGAAACTACTCTTGTAAATGAACTACTAGCCTGGCCTACACTGCAAATTGTTAAGTGGAAGTCGATGAGTAAGAAACTTGAGAAAACAGTACACTCAGCTCTTTTCCTTGTAGATTCACTTGGTGTCAGGCTGCTAATAGTTATTGGACGGTCATATCATCTTTACCTGGTATTCTTTCCTGAGACTTCAGGAGAAAGCAGACACCAAAATAGTCTTTCTCCTATGCTCTCACTCAGAATCTCTTACCAGGAGCAAAACCATATTTGTTATAGTTGCTAGGTTATCTTTGAAAATTAGGTTCACTGTCCCTTTAACTTGGTAAGAAAGGTGCAAGTGCATGTCCCTGCTATTGTTTTTTGTATAAAATTATAAGAGCATCAAAAATAAAAAAAAACAAAGCACAGGAGACCAATACATCAAGAGAGCATTGCAAATATCTCTATGGAACTGATGAGCACGCAAGACATAAAAAGTAACATCTAAAAAGAGCTGATATATTGTACCATTCCTCATCCTACCTCTTACCTTCATAATACTGCACGAGACTACTATGCAGTATTATGAAAAGAACTATATAATTGAAATCTCCTAGATTAGAATTTCCAAAGACACCATTTTTGTCAAAAACTATAATTTTACCATTGCATGTACATAACCTATGGTGTGGAAGGGTTACTTAGTCTTTTAGGACTAATGTTTTGATGCTAGAAACTATATTTCCCTCACAAATGAGGAGAGGGTTGTATTAGTCTTTTTTCAAGACAATCTGAACCCTAACCCTAACCTCCTCAAACTTTTAGCTAGGGTTAGGGTTAGGATTTGTAGACCACGTAGAGAATGTTTAACGGCATGGCTGTGTTTTAGGACAGAAATGAATTGCAGGAAAAGTGTTATTGCAAAGTTATCTTCACCTTTTTTTTCTGGCATATGTGGCTCTATTGACTGCATTGGCCTAAATTGTACTATAGCCTAAATTGACCTAAGTGCAATAGTCTGAAAGAATGTGGTTCTACTCTTCAAACTATTGCATTTGGCATTAAATGCACTGGCACTTTAACTGATACATCCAATATGTATTGGGTAATCCTGACTGTTAACTTTTTGAACCCTGAAACCATGTCCATTGAGAACACCATTCAGCATGAAATTTCCACCAACACCATTTTTGTCAAAAACTAGAAATTTACCATTGCACTTACATTACCTGTGGTGTGGAAAGGTTGCTTAGTCTTTTAGGACTAATGTTTTGATGCTAGAAACTATATTTCCCTCACAAATGAGGAGAGGGTTGTATTAGTCTTTTTTAAAGAAAATCTGAACCCTAACCCTAACCTCCTCAAACTTTTAGCTAGGGTTAGGGTTAGGATTTGTAGACCACGTAGAGAATGTTTAACGGCATGGCTGTGTTTTAGAACAGAAATGAATTGCAGGAAAAGTGTTATTGCAAAGTTATCTTCACCTTTTTTTTCTGGCATATGTGGCTCTATTGACTACATTGGCCTAAATTGTACTGTAGCCTAAATTGGCCTAAGTGCAAAAGAATGAAAGAATGTGGTTCTTCTCTTCAAACTATTGCATTTGGCATTAAATGCACTGGCACTTTAACTGATACATCCAATATGTATTGGGTAATCCTGACTGTTAACTTTTTGAACCCTGAAACCATGTCCATTGAGAACACCATTCAGCATGAAATTTCCATCAACACCATTTTTGTCAAAAACTAGAAATTTGCCATTGCACTTACATTACCTGTGGTGTGGAAAGTTTGTTTAGTCTTTTAGGACTAATGTTTTGATGCTAGAAACTATATTTCCCTCACAAATGAGGAGAGGGTTGTATTAGTCTTTTTTAAAGAAAATCTGAACCCTAACCCTAACCTCCTCAAACTTTTAGCTAGGGTTAGGGTTAGGATTTGTAGACCACGTAGAGAATGTTTAACGGCATGGCTGTGTTTTAGAACAGAAATGAATTGCAGGAAAAGTGTTATTGCAAAGTTATCTTCACCTTTTTTTTCTGACATATGTGGCTCTATTGACTACATTGGCCTAAATTGTACTGTAGCCTAAATTGGCCTAAGTGCAAAAGAATGAAAGAATGTGGTTCTTCTCTTCAAACTATTGCATTTGGCATTAAATGCACTGGCACTTTAACTGATACATCCAATATGTATTGGGTAATCCTGATTGTTAACTTTTTGAACCCTGAAACCATGTCCATTGAGAACACCATTCAGCATGAAATTTCCACCAATACCATTTTTGTCAAAAACTAGAAATTTACCATTGCACATACATTACCTGTGGTGTGGAAAGGTTGCTTAGTCTTTTAGGACTAATGTTTTGATGCTAGAAACTATATTTCCCTCACAAATGAGGAGAGGGTTGTATTAGTCTTTTTTCAAGACAATCTGAACCCTAACCCTAACCTCCTCAAACTTTTAGCTAGGGTTAGGGTTAGGATTTGTAGACCACGTAGAGAATGTTTAACGGCATGGCTGTGTTTTAGGACAGAAATGAATTGCAGGAAAAGTGTTATTGCAAAGTTATCTTCACCTTTTTTTTCTGGCATATGTGGCTCTATTGACTGCATTGGCCTAAATTGTACTGTAGCTTAAATTGGCCTAAGTGCAAAAGACTGAAACAATGTGGTTCTTCTCTTCAAACTATTGCATTTGGCATTAAATGCACTGGCACTTTAACTGATACATCTTAATATGTATTGGGTAATCCTGACTGTTAACTTTTTGAACCCTGAAACCATGTCCATTGAGAACACCATTCAGCATGAAATTTCCACCAACACCATTTTTGTCAAAAACTAGAAATTTACCATTGCACTTACATTACCTGTGGTGTGGAAAGTTTGTTTAGTCTTTTAGGACTAATGTTTTGATGCTAGAAACTATATTTCCCTCACAAATGAGGAGAGGGTTGTATTAGTCTTTTTTAAAGAAAATCTGAACCCTAACCCTAACCTCCTCAAACTTTTAGCTAGGGTTAGGGTTAGGATTTGTAGACCACGTAGAGAATGTTTAACGGCATGGCTGTGTTTTAGGACAGAAATGAATTGCAGGAAAAGTGTTATTGCAAAGTTATCTTCACCTTTTTTTTCTGGCATATGTGGCTCTATTGACTGCATTGGCCTAAATTGTACTATAGCCTAAATTGACCTAAGTGCAATAGTCTGAAAGAATGTGGTTCTACTCTTCAAACTATTGCATTTGGCATTAAATGCACTGGCACTTTAACTGATACATCCAATATGTATTGGGTAATCCTGACTGTTAACTTTTTGAACCCTGAAACCATGTCCATTGAGAACACCATTCAGCATGAAATTTCCACCAACACCATTTTTGTCAAAAACTAGAAATTTACCATTGCACATGCATTACCTGTGGTGTGGAAAGGTTGCTTAGTCTTTTAGGACTAATGTTTTGATGCTAGAAACTATATTTCCCTCACAAATGAGGAGAGGGTTGTATTAGTCTTTTTTCAAGACAATCTGAACCCTAACCCTAACCTCCTCAAACTTTTAGCTAGGGTTAGGGTTAGGATTTGTAGACCACGTAGAGAATGTTTAATGGCATGGCTGTGTTTTAGGACAGAAATGAATTGCAGGAAAAGTGTTATTGCAAAGTTATCTTCACCTTTTTTTTCTGGCATATGTGGCTCTATTGACTGCATTGGCCTAAATTGTACTATAGCCTAAATTGACCTAAGTGCAATAGTCTGAAAGAATGTGGTTCTACTCTTCAAACTATTGCATTTGGCACTAAATGCACTGGCACTTTAACTGATACATCCAATATGTATTGGGTAATCCTGACTGTTAACTTTTTGAACCCTGAAACCATGTCCATTGAGAACACCATTCAGCATGAAATTTCCACCAACACCATTTTTGTCAAAAACTAGAAATTTACCATTGCACTTACATTACCTGTGGTGTGGAAAGGTTGCTTAGTCTTTTAGGACTAATGTTTTGATGCTAGAAACTATATTTCCCTCACAAATGAGGAGAGGGTTGTATTAGTCTTTTTTAAAGAAAATCTGAACCCTAACCCTAACCTCCTCAAACTTTTAGCTAGGGTTAGGGTTAGGATTTGTAGACCACGTAGAGAATGTTTAACGGCATGGCTGTGTTTTAGGACAGAAATGAATTGCAGGAAAAGTGTTATTGCAAAGTTATCTTCACCTTTTTTTTCTGGCATATGTGGCTCTATTGACTTTATTGGCCTAAATTGTACTATAGCCTAAATTGACCTAAGTGCAATAGTCTGAAAGAATGTGGTTCTACTCTTCAAACTACTGCATTTGGCATTAAATGCACTGGCACTTTAACTGATACATCCAATATGTATTGGGTAATCCTGACTGTTAACTTTTTGAACCCTGAAACCATGTCCATTGAGAACACCATTCAGCATGAAATTTCCACCAACACCATTTTTGTCAAAAACTAGAAATTTACCATTGCACTTACATTACCTGTGGTGTGGAAAGGTTGCTTAGTCTTTTAGGACTAATGTTTTGATGCTAGAAACTATATTTCCCTCACAAATGAGGAGAGGGTTGTATTAGTCTTTTTTAAAGAAAATCTGAACCCTAACCCTAACCTCCTCAAACTTTTAGCTAGGGTTAGGGTTAGGATTTGTAGACCACGTAGAGAATGTTTAACGGCATGGCTGTGTTTTAGGACAGAAATGAATTGCAGGAAAAGTGTTATTGCAAAGTTATCTTCACCTTTTTTTTCTGGCATATGTGGCTCTATTGACTGCATTGGCCTAAATTGTACTGTAGCTTAAATTGGCCTAAGTGCAAAAGACTGAAACAATGTGGTTCTTCTCTTCAAACTATTGCATTTGGCATTAAATGCACTGGCACTTTAACTGATACATCTTAATATGTATTGGGTAATCCTGACTGTTAACTTTTTGAACCCTGAAACCATGTCCATTGAGAACACCATTCAGCATGAAATTTCCACCAACACCATTTTTGTCAAAAACTAGAAATTTATCATTGCACATACATTACCTGTGGTGTGGAAAGGTTGCTTAGTCTTTTAGGACTAATGTTTTGATGCTAGAAACTATATTTTCCTCACAAATGAGGAGAGGGTTGTATTAGTCTTTTTTAAAGAAAATCTGAACCCTAACCCTAACCTCCTCAAACTTTTAGCTAGGGTTAGGGTTAGGATTTGTAGACCACGTAGAGAATGTTTAACGGCATGGCTGTGTTTTAGGACAGAAATGAATTGCAGGAAAAGTGTTATTGCAAAGTTATCTTCACCTTTTTTTTCTGGCATATGTGGCTCTATTGACTGCATTGGCCTAAATTGTACTATAGCCTAAATTGACCTAAGTGCAATAGTCTGAAAGAATGTGGTTCTACTCTTCAAACTACTGCATTTGGCATTTAATGCACTGGCACTTTAACTGATACATCCAATATGTATTGGGTAATCCTGACTGTTAACTTTTTGAACCCTGAAACCATGTCCATTGAGAACACCATTCAGCATGAAATTTCCACCAACACCATTTTTGTCAAAAACTAGAAATTTACCATTGCACATACATTACCTGTGGTGTGGAAAGGTTGCTTAGTCTTTTAGGACTAAAGTTTTGATGCTAGAAACTATATTTCCCTCACAAATGAGGAGAGGGTTGTATTAGTCTTTTTTCAAGACAATCTGAACCCTAACCCTAACGTCCTCAAACTTTTAGCTAGGGTTAGGGTTAGGATTTGTAGACCACGTAGAGAATGTTTAACGGCATGGCTGTGTTTTAGGACAGAAATGAATTGCAGGAAAAGTGTTATTGCAAAGTTATCTTCACCTTTTTTTTCTGGCATATGTGGCTCTATTGACTGCATTGGCCTAAATTGTACTGTAGCTTAAATTGGCCTAAGTGCAAAAGACTGAAACAATGTGGTTCTTCTCTTCAAACTATTGCATTTGGCATTAAATGCACTGGCACTTTAACTGATACATCTTAATATGTATTGGGTAATCCTGACTGTTAACTTTTTGAACCCTGAAACCATGTCCATTGAGAACACCATTCAGCATGAAATTTCCACCAACACCATTTTTGTCAAAAACTAGAAATTTACCATTGCACTTACATTACCTGTGGTGTGGAAAGTTTGTTTAGTCTTTTAGGACTAATGTTTTGATGCTAGAAACTATATTTCCCTCACAAATGAGGAGAGGGTTGTATTAGTCTTTTTTAAAGAAAATCTGAACCCTAACCCTAACCTCCTCAAACTTTTAGCTAGGGTTAGGGTTAGGATTTGTAGACCACGTAGAGAATGTTTAACGGCATGGCTGTGTTTTAGGACAGAAATGAATTGCAGGAAAAGTGTTATTGCAAAGTTATCTTCACCTTTTTTTTCTGGCATATGTGGCTCTATTGACTGCATTGGCCTAAATTGTACTATAGCCTAAATTGACCTAAGTGCAATAGTCTGAAAGAATGTGGTTCTACTCTTCAAACTACTGCATTTGGCATTTAATGCACTGGCACTTTAACTGATACATCCAATATGTATTGGGTAATCCTGACTGTTAACTTTTTGAACCCTGAAACCATGTCCATTGAGAACACCATTCAGCATGAAATTTCCACCAACACCATTTTTGTCAAAAACTAGAAATTTACCATTGCACATACATTACCTGTGGTGTGGAAAGGTTGCTTAGTCTTTTAGGACTAATGTTTTGATGCTAGAAACTATATTTCCCTCACAAATGAGGAGAGGGTTGTATTAGTCTTTTTTCAAGACAATCTGAACCCTAACCCTAACCTCCTCAAACTTTTAGCTAGGGTTAGGGTTAGGATTTGTAGACCACGTAGAGAATGTTTAACGGCATGGCTGTGTTTTAGGACAGAAATGAATTGCAGGAAAAGTGTTATTGCAAAGTTATCTTCACCTTTTTTTTCTGGCATATGTGGCTCTATTGACTGCATTGGCCTAAATTGTACTGTAGCTTAAATTGGCCTAAGTGCAAAAGACTGAAACAATGTGGTTCTTCTCTTCAAACTATTGCATTTGGCATTAAATGCACTGGCACTTTAACTGATACATCTTAATATGTATTGGGTAATCCTGACCGTTAACTTTTTGAACCCTGAAACCATGTCCATTGAGAACACCATTCAGCATGAAATTTCCACCAACACCATTTTTGTCAAAAACTAGAAATTTACCATTGCACTTACATTACCTGTGGTGTGGAAAGTTTGTTTAGTCTTTTAGGACTAATGTTTTGATGCTAGAAACTATATTTCCCTCACAAATGAGGAGAGGGTTGTATTAGTCTTTTTTAAAGAAAATCTGAACCCTAACCCTAACCTCCTCAAACTTTTAGCTAGGGTTAGGGTTAGGATTTGTAGACCACGTAGAGAATGTTTAACGGCATGGCTGTGTTTTAGGACAGAAATGAATTGCAGGAAAAGTGTTATTGCAAAGTTATCTTCACCTTTTTTTTCTGGCATATGTGGCTCTATTGACTGCATTGGCCTAAATTGTACTATAGCCTAAATTGACCTAAGTGCAATAGTCTGAAAGAATGTGGTTCTACTCTTCAAACTATTGCATTTGGCATTAAATGCACTGGCACTTTAACTGATACATCCAATATGTATTGGGTAATCCTGACTGTTAACTTTTTGAACCCTGAAACCATGTCCATTGAGAACACCATTCAGCATGAAATTTCCACCAACACCATTTTTGTCAAAAACTAGAAATTTACCATTGCACTTACATTACCTGTGGTGTGGAAAGGTTGCTTAGTCTTTTAGGACTAATGTTTTGATGCTAGAAACTATATTTCCCTCACAAATGAGGAGAGGGTTGTATTAGTCTTTTTTAAAGAAAATCTGAACCCTAACCCTAACCTCCTCAAACTTTTAGCTAGGGTTAGGGTTAGGATTTGTAGACCACGTAGAGAATGTTTAACGGCATGGCTGTGTTTTAGGACAGAAATGAATTGCAGGAAAAGTGTTATTGCAAAGTTATCTTCACCTTTTTTTTCTGGCATATGTGGCTCTATTGACTTTATTGGCCTAAATTGTACTATAGCCTAAATTGATCTAAGTGCAATAGTCTGAAAGAATGTGGTTCTACTCTTCAAACTACTGCATTTGGCATTAAATGCACTGGCACTTTAACTGATACATCCAATATGTATTGGGTAATCCTGACTGTTAACTTTTTGAACCCTGAAACCATGTCCATTGAGAACACCATTCAGCATGAAATTTCCACCAACACCATTTTTGTCAAAAACTAGAAATTTACCATTGCACTTACATTACCTGTGGTGTGGAAAGGTTGCTTAGTCTTTTAGGACTAATGTTTTGATGCTAGAAACTATATTTCCCTCACAAATGAGGAGAGGGTTGTATTAGTCTTTTTTAAAGAAAATCTGAACCCTAACCCTAACCTCCTCAAACTTTTAGCTAGGGTTAGGGTTAGGATTTGTAGACCACGTAGAGAATGTTTAACGGCATGGCTGTGTTTTAGGACAGAAATGAATTGCAGGAAAAGTGTTATTGCAAAGTTATCTTCACCTTTTATTTCTGGCATATGTGGCTCTATTGACTACATTGGCCTAAATTGTACTGTAGCCTAAATTGGCCTAAGTGCAAAAGAATGAAAGAATGTGGTTCTTCTCTTCAAACTATTGCATTTGGCATTAAATGCACTGGCACTTTAACTGATACATCCAATATGTATTGGGTAATCCTGATTGTTAACTTTTTGAACCCTGAAACCATGTCCATTGAGAACACCATTCAGCATGAAATTTCCACCAATACCATTTTTGTCAAAAACTAGAAATTTACCATTGCACATACATTACCTGTGGTGTGGAAAGGTTGCTTAGTCTTTTAGGACTAATGTTTTGATGCTAGAAACTATATTTCCCTCACAAATGAGGAGAGGGTTGTATTAGTCTTTTTTAAAGAAAATCTGAACCCTAACCCTAACCTCCTCAAACTTTTAGCTAGGGTTAGGGTTAGGATTTGTAGACCACGTAGAGAATGTTTAACGGCATGGCTGTGTTTTAGGACAGAAATGAATTGCAGGAAAAGTGTTATTGCAAAGTTATCTTCACCTTTTTTTTCTGGCATATGTGGCTCTATTGACTGCATTGGCCTAAATTGTACTGTAGCTTAAATTGGCCTAAGTGCAAAAGACTGAAACAATGTGGTTCTTCTCTTCAAACTATTGCATTTGGCATTAAATGCACTGGCACTTTAACTGATACATCTTAATATGTATTGGGTAATCCTGACTGTTAACTTTTTGAACCCTGAAACCATGTCCATTGAGAACACCATTCAGCATGAAATTTCCACCAACACCATTTTTGTCAAAAACTAGAAATTTACCATTGCACATACATTACCTGTGGTGTGGAAAGGTTGCTTAGTCTTTTAGGACTAATGTTTTGATGCTAGAAACTATATTTTCCTCACAAATGAGGAGAGGGTTGTATTAGTCTTTTTTAAAGAAAATCTGAACCCTAACCCTAACCTCCTCAAACTTTTAGCTAGGGTTAGGGTTAGGATTTGTAGACCACGTAGAGAATGTTTAACGGCATGGCTGTGTTTTAGGACAGAAATGAATTGCAGGAAAAGTGTTATTGCAAAGTTATCTTCACCTTTTTTTTCTGGCATATGTGGCTCTATTGACTGCATTGGCCTAAATTGTACTATAGCCTAAATTGACCTAAGTGCAATAGTCTGAAAGAATGTGGTTCTACTCTTCAAACTACTGCATTTGGCATTTAATGCACTGGCACTTTAACTGATACATCCAATATGTATTGGGTAATCCTGACTGTTAACTTTTTGAACCCTGAAACCATGTCCATTGAGAACACCATTCAGCATGAAATTTCCACCAACACCATTTTTGTCAAAAACTAGAAATTTACCATTGCACATACATTACCTGTGGTGTGGAAAGGTTGCTTAGTCTTTTAGGACTAATGTTTTGATGCTAGAAACTATATTTCCCTCACAAATGAGGAGAGGGTTGTATTAGTCTTTTTTCAAGACAATCTGAACCCTAACCCTAACCTCCTCAAACTTTTAGCTAGGGTTAGGGTTAGGATTTGTAGACCACGTAGAGAATGTTTAACGGCATGGCTGTGTTTTAGGACAGAAATGAATTGCAGGAAAAGTGTTATTGCAAAGTTATCTTCACCTTTTTTTTCTGGCATATGTGGCTCTATTGACTGCATTGGCCTAAATTGTACTGTAGCTTAAATTGGCCTAAGTGCAAAAGACTGAAACAATGTGGTTCTTCTCTTCAAACTATTGCATTTGGCATTAAATGCACTGGCACTTTAACTGATACATCTTAATATGTATTGGGTAATCCTGACTGTTAACTTTTTGAACCCTGAAACCATGTCCATTGAGAACACCATTCAGCATGAAATTTCCACCAACACCATTTTTGTCAAAAACTAGAAATTTACCATTGCACTTACATTACCTGTGGTGTGGAAAGTTTGTTTAGTCTTTTAGGACTAATGTTTTGATGCTAGAAACTATATTTCCCTCACAAATGAGGAGAGGGTTGTATTAGTCTTTTTTAAAGAAAATCTGAACCCTAACCCTAACCTCCTCAAACTTTTAGCTAGGGTTAGGGTTAGGATTTGTAGACCACGTAGAGAATGTTTAACGGCATGGCTGTGTTTTAGGACAGAAATGAATTGCAGGAAAAGTGTTATTGCAAAGTTATCTTCACCTTTTTTTTCTGGCATATGTGGCTCTATTGACTGCATTGGCCTAAATTGTACTATAGCCTAAATTGACCTAAGTGCAATAGTCTGAAAGAATGTGGTTCTACTCTTCAAACTACTGCATTTGGCATTTAATGCACTGGCACTTTAACTGATACATCCAATATGTATTGGGTAATCCTGACTGTTAACTTTTTGAACCCTGAAACCATGTCCATTGAGAACACCATTCAGCATGAAATTTCCACCAACACCATTTTTGTCAAAAACTAGAAATTTACCATTGCACATACATTACCTGTGGTGTGGAAAGGTTGCTTAGTCTTTTAGGACTAATGTTTTGATGCTAGAAACTATATTTCCCTCACAAATGAGGAGAGGGTTGTATTAGTCTTTTTTCAAGACAATCTGAACCCTAACCCTAACCTCCTCAAACTTTTAGCTAGGGTTAGGGTTAGGATTTGTAGACCACGTAGAGAATGTTTAACGGCATGGCTGTGTTTTAGGACAGAAATGAATTGCAGGAAAAGTGTTATTGCAAAGTTATCTTCACCTTTTTTTTCTGGCATATGTGGCTCTATTGACTGCATTGGCCTAAATTGTACTGTAGGTTAAATTGGCCTAAGTGCAAAAGACTGAAACAATGTGGTTCTTCTCTTCAAACTATTGCATTTGGCATTAAATGCACTGGCACTTTAACTGATACATCTTAATATGTATTGGGTAATCCTGACTGTTAACTTTTTGAACCCTGAAACCATGTCCATTGAGAACACCATTCAGCATGAAATTTCCACCAACACCATTTTTGTCAAAAACTAGAAATTTACCATTGCACTTACATTACCTGTGGTGTGGAAAGTTTGTTTAGTCTTTTAGGACTAATGTTTTGATGCTAGAAACTATATTTCCCTCACAAATGAGGAGAGGGTTGTATTAGTCTTTTTTAAAGAAAATCTGAACCCTAACCCTAACCTCCTCAAACTTTTAGCTAGGGTTAGGGTTAGGATTTGTAGACCACGTAGAGAATGTTTAACGGCATGGCTGTGTTTTAGGACAGAAATGAATTGCAGGAAAAGTGTTATTGCAAAGTTATCTTCACCTTTTTTTTCTGGCATATGTGGCTCTATTGACTGCATTGGCCTAAATTGTACTATAGCCTAAATTGACCTAAGTGCAATAGTCTGAAAGAATGTGGTTCTACTCTTCAAACTATTGCATTTGGCATTAAATGCACTGGCACTTTAACTGATACATCCAATATGTATTGGGTAATCCTGACTGTTAACTTTTTGAACCCTGAAACCATGTCCATTGAGAACACCATTCAGCATGAAATTTCCACCAACACCATTTTTGTCATAAACTAGAAATTTACCATTGCACTTACATTACCTGTGGTGTGGAAAGTTTGTTTAGTCTTTTAGGACTAATGTTTTGATGCTAGAAACTATATTTCCCTCACAAATGAGGAGAGGGTTGTATTAGTCTTTTTTAAAGAAAATCTGAACCCTAACCCTAACCTCCTCAAACTTTTAGCTAGGGTTAGGGTTAGGATTTGTAGACCACGTAGAGAATGTTTAACGGCATGGCTGTGTTTTAGGACAGAAATGAATTGCAGGAAAAGTGTTATTGCAAAGTTATCTTCACCTTTTTTTTCTGGCATATGTGGCTCTATTGACTGCATTGGCCTAAATTGTACTGTAGCCTAAATTGGCCTAAGTGCAAAAGACTGAAAGAATGTGGTTCTTCTCTTCAAACTATTGCATTTGGCATTAAATGCACTGGCACTTTAACTGATACATCCAATATGTATTGGGTAATCCTGACTGTTAACTTTTTGAACCCTGAAACCATGTCCACTGAGAACACCATTCAGCATGAAATTTCCACCAACACCATTTTTGTCAAAAACTAGAAATTTACCATTGCACATACATTACCTGTGGTGTGGAAAGGTTGCTTAGTCTTTTAGGACTAATGTTTTGATGCTAGAAACTATATTTCCCTCACAAATGAGGAGAGGGTTGTATTAGTCTTTTTTAAAGAAAATCTGAACCCTAACCCTAACCTCCTCAAACTTTTAGCTAGGGTTAGGGTTAGGATTTGTAGACCACGTAGAGAATGTTTAACGGCATGGCTGTGTTTTAGGACAGAAATGAATTGCAGGAAAAGTGTTATTGCAAAGTTATCTTCACCTTTTTTTTCTGGCATATGTGGCTCTATTGACTTTATTGGCCTAAATTGTACTATAGCCTAAATTGATCTAAGTGCAATAGTCTGAAAGAATGTGGTTCTACTCTTCAAACTACTGCATTTGGCATTAAATGCACTGGCACTTTAACTGATACATCCAATATGTATTGGGTAATCCTGACTGTTAACTTTTTGAACCCTGAAACCATGTCCATTGAGAACACCATTCAGCATGAAATTTCCACCAACACCATTTTTGTCAAAAACTAGAAATTTACCATTGCACTTACATTACCTGTGGTGTGGAAAGGTTGCTTAGTCTTTTAGGACTAATGTTTTGATGCTAGAAACTATATTTCCCTCACAAATGAGGAGAGGGTTGTATTAGTCTTTTTTAAAGAAAATCTGAACCCTAACCCTAACCTCCTCAAACTTTTAGCTAGGGTTAGGGTTAGGATTTGTAGACCACGTAGAGAATGTTTAACGGCATGGCTGTGTTTTAGGACAGAAATGAATTGCAGGAAAAGTGTTATTGCAAAGTTATCTTCACCTTTTTTTTCTGGCATATGTGGCTCTATTGACTTTATTGGCCTAAATTGTACTATAGCCTAAATTGACCTAAGTGCAATAGTCTGAAAGAATGTGGTTCTACTCTTCAAACTACTGCATTTGGCATTAAATGCACTGGCACTTTAACTGATACATCCAATATGTATTGGGTAATCCTGACTGTTAACTTTTTGAACCCTGAAACCATGTCCATTGAGAACACCATTCAGCATGAAATTTCCACCAACACCATTTTTGTCAAAAACTAGAAATTTACCATTGCACATGCATTACCTGTGGTGTGGAAAGGTTGCTTAGTCTTTTAGGACTAATGTTTTGATGCTAGAAACTATATTTCCCTCACAAATGAGGAGAGGGTTGTATTAGTCTTTTTTAAAGAAAATCTGAACCCTAACCCTAACCTCCTCAAACTTTTAGCTAGGGTTAGGGTTAGGATTTGTAGACCACGTAGAGAATGTTTAACGGCATGGCTGTGTTTTAGAACAGAAATGAATTGCAGGAAAAGTGTTATTGCAAAGTTATCTTCACCTTTTTTTTCTGACATATGTGGCTCTATTGACTACATTGGCCTAAATTGTACTGTAGCCTAAATTGGCCTAAGTGCAAAAGAATGAAAGAATGTGGTTCTTCTCTTCAAACTATTGCATTTGGCATTAAATGCACTGGCACTTTAACTGATACATCCAATATGTATTGGGTAATCCTGATTGTTAACTTTTTGAACCCTGAAACCATGTCCATTGAGAACACCATTCAGCATGAAATTTTCACCAATACCATTTTTGTCAAAAACTAGAAATTTACCATTGCACATACATTACCTGTGGTGTGGAAAGGTTGCTTAGTCTTTTAGGACTAATGTTTTGATGCTAGAAACTATATTTCCCTCACAAATGAGGAGAGGGTTGTATTAGTCTTTTTTCAAGACAATCTGAACCCTAACCCTAACCTCCTCAAACTTTTAGCTAGGGTTAGGGTTAGGATTTGTAGACCACGTAGAGAATGTTTAACGGCATGGCTGTGTTTTAGGACAGAAATGAATTGCAGGAAAAGTGTTATTGCAAAGTTATCTTCACCTTTTTTTTCTGGCATATGTGGCTCTATTGACTGCATTGGCCTAAATTGTACTGTAGCTTAAATTGGCCTAAGTGCAAAAGACTGAAACAATGTGGTTCTTCTCTTCAAACTATTGCATTTGGCATTAAATGCACTGGCACTTTAACTGATACATCTTAATATGTATTGGGTAATCCTGACTGTTAACTTTTTGAACCCTGAAACCATGTCCATTGAGAACACCATTCAGCATGAAATTTCCACCAACACCATTTTTGTCAAAAACTAGAAATTTACCATTGCACTTACATTACCTGTGGTGTGGAAAGTTTGTTTAGTCTTTTAGGACTAATGTTTTGATGCTAGAAACTATATTTCCCTCACAAATGAGGAGAGGGTTGTATTAGTCTTTTTTAAAGAAAATCTGAACCCTAACCCTAACCTCCTCAAACTTTTAGCTAGGGTTAGGGTTAGGATTTGTAGACCACGTAGAGAATGTTTAACGGCATGGCTGTGTTTTAGGACAGAAATGAATTGCAGGAAAAGTGTTATTGCAAAGTTATCTTCACCTTTTTTTTCTGGCATATGTGGCTCTATTGACTGCATTGGCCTAAATTGTACTATAGCCTAAATTGACCTAAGTGCAATAGTCTGAAAGAATGTGGTTCTACTCTTCAAACTATTGCATTTGGCATTAAATGCACTGGCACTTTAACTGATACATCCAATATGTATTGGGTAATCCTGACTGTTAACTTTTTGAACCCTGAAACCATGTCCATTGAGAACACCATTCAGCATGAAATTTCCACTAACACCATTTTTGTCAAAAACTAGAAATTTACCATTGCACTTACATTACCTGTGGTGTGGAAAGGTTGCTTAGTCTTTTAGGACTAATGTTTTGATGCTAGAAACTATATTTCCCTCACAAATGAGGAGAGGGTTGTATTAGTCTTTTTTAAAGAAAATCTGAACCCTAACCCTAACCTCCTCAAACTTTTAGCTAGGGTTAGGGTTAGGATTTGTAGACCACGTAGAGAATGTTTAACAGCATGGCTGTGTTTTAGGACAGAAATGAATTGCAGGAAAAGTGTTATTGCAAAGTTATCTTCACCTTTTTTTTCTGGCATATGTGGCTCTATTGACTTTATTGGCCTAAATTGTACTATAGCCTAAATTGACCTAAGTGCAATAGTCTGAAAGAATGTGGTTCTACTCTTCAAACTACTGCATTTGGCATTAAATGCACTGGCACTTTAACTGATACATCCAATATGTATTGGGTAATCCTGACTGTTAACTTTTTGAACCCTGAAACCATGTCCATTGAGAACACCATTCAGCATGAAATTTCCACCAACACCATTTTTGTCAAAAACTAGAAATTTACCATTGCACATGCATTACCTGTGGTGTGGAAAGGTTGCTTAGTCTTTTAGGACTAATGTTTTGATGCTAGAAACTATATTTCCCTCACAAATGAGGAGAGGGTTGTATTAGTCTTTTTTAAAGAAAATCTGAACCCTAACCCTAACCTCCTCAAACTTTTAGCTAGGGTTAGGGTTAGGATTTGTAGACCACGTAGAGAATGTTTAACGGCATGGCTGTGTTTTAGAACAGAAATGAATTGCAGGAAAAGTGTTATTGCAAAGTTATCTTCACCTTTTTTTTCTGGCATATGTGGCTCTATTGACTACATTGGCCTAAATTGTACTGTAGCCTAAATTGGCCTAAGTGCAAAAGAATGAAAGAATGTGGTTCTTCTCTTCAAACTATTGCATTTGGCATTAAATGCACTGGCACTTTAACTGATACATCCAATATGTATTGGGTAATCCTGATTGTTAACTTTTTGAACCCTGAAACCATGTCCATTGAGAACACCATTCAGCATGAAATTTCCACCAACACCATTTTTGTCAAAAACTAGAAATTTACCATTGCACATACATTACCTGTGGTGTGGAAAGGTTGCTTAGTCTTTTAGGACTAATGTTTTGATGCTAGAAACTATATTTCCCTCACAAATGAGGAGAGGGTTGTATTAGTCTTTTTTAAAGAAAATCTGAACCCTAACCCTAACCTCCTCAAACTTTTAGCTAGGGTTAGGGTTAGGATTTGTAGACCACGTAGAGAATGTTTAACGGCATGGCTGTGTTTTAGGACAGAAATGAATTGCAGGAAAAGTGTTATTGCAAAGTTATCTTCACCTTTTTTTTCTGGCATATGTGGCTCTTTTGACTGCATTGGCCTAAATTGTACTGTAGCCTAAATTGGCCTAAGTGCAAAAGACTGAAAGAATGTGGTTCTACTCTTCAAACTATTGCATTTGGCATTAAATGCACTGGCACTTTAACTGATACATCCAATATGTATTGGGTAATCCTGACTGTTAACTTTTTGAACCCTGAAACCATGTCCATTGAGAACACCATTCAGCATGAAATTTCCACCAACACCATTTTTGTCAAAAACTAGAAATTTACCATTGCACTTACATTACCTGTGGTGTGGAAAGGTTGCTTAGTCTTTTAGGACTAATGTTTTGATGCTAGAAACTATATTTCCCTCACAAATGAGGAGAGGGTTGTATTAGTCTTTTTTAAAGAAAATCTGAACCCTAACCCTAACCTCCTCAAACTTTTAGCTAGGGTTAGGGTTAGGATTTGTAGACCACGTAGAGAATGTTTAACGGCATGGCTGTGTTTTAGGACAGAAATGAATTGCAGGAAAAGTGTTATTGCAAAGTTATCTTCACCTTTTTTTTCTGGCATATGTGGCTCTATTGACTTTATTGGCCTAAATTGTACTATAGCCTAAATTGACCTAAGTGCAAAAGAATGAAAGAATGTGGTTCTTCTCTTCAAACTATTGCATTTGGCATTAAATGCACTGGCACTTTAACTGATACATCCAATATGTATTGGGTAATCCTGACTTTTTAACTTTTTGAACCCTGAAACCATGTCCATTGAGAACACCATTCAGCATGAAATTTCCACCAACACCATTTTTGTCAAAAACTAGAAATTTACCATTGCACATGCATTACCTGTGGTGTGGAAAGGTTGCTTAGTCTTTTAGGACTAATGTTTTGATGCTAGAAACTATATTTCCCTCACAAATGAGGAGAGGGTTGTATTAGTCTTTTTTGAAGAAAATCTGAACCCTAACCCTAACCTCCTCAAACTTTTAGCTAGGGTTAGGGTTAGGATTTGTAGACCACGTAGAGAATGTTTAACGGCATGGATGTGTTTTAGAACAGAAATGAATTGCAGGAAAAGTGTTATTGCAAAGTTATCTTCACCTTTTTTTTCTGGCATATGTGGCTCTATTGACTACATTGGCCTAAATTGTACTGTAGCCTAAATTGGCCTAAGTGCAAAAGAATGAAAGAATGTGGTTCTTCTCTTCAAACTATTGCATTTGGCATTAAATGCACTGGCACTTTAACTGATACATCCAATATGTATTGGGTAATCCTGATTGTTAACTTTTTGAACCCTGAAACCATGTCCATTGAGAACACCATTCAGCATGAAATTTCCACCAACACCATTTTTGTCAAAAACTAGAAATTTACCATTGCACATACATTACCTGTGGTGTGGAAAGGTTGCTTAGTCTTTTAGGACTAATGTTTTGATGCTAGAAACTATATTTCCCTCACAAATGAGGAGAGGGTTGTATTAGTCTTTTTTCAAGACAATCTGAACCCTAACCCTAACCTCCTCAAACTTTTAGCTAGGGTTAGGGTTAGGATTTGTAGACCACGTAGAGAATGTTTAACGGCATGGCTGTGTTTTAGGACAGAAATGAATTGCAGGAAAAGTGTTATTGCAAAGTTATCTTCACCTTTTTTTTCTGGCATATGTGGCTCTATTGACTGCATTGGCCTAAATTGTACTGTAGCTTAAATTGGCCTAAGTGCAAAAGACTGAAACAATGTGGTTCTTCTCTTCAAACTATTGCATTTGGCATTAAATGCACTGGCACTTTAACTGATACATCCAATATGTATTGGGTAATCCTGACTGTTAACTTTTTGAACCCTGAAACCATGTCCATTGAGAACACCATTCAGCATGAAATTTCCACCAACACCATTTTTGTCATAAACTAGAAATTTACCATTGCACTTACATTACCTGTGGTGTGGAAAGTTTGTTTAGTCTTTTAGGACTAATGTTTTGATGCTAGAAACTATATTTCCCTCACAAATGAGGAGAGGGTTGTATTAGTCTTTTTTAAAGAAAATCTGAACCCTAACCCTAACCTCCTCAAACTTTTAGCTAGGGTTAGGGTTAGGATTTGTAGACCACGTAGAGAATGTTTAACGGCATGGCTGTGTTTTAGGACAGAAATGAATTGCAGGAAAAGTGTTATTGCAAAGTTATCTTCACCTTTTTTTTCTGGCATATGTGGCTCTATTGACTACATTGGCCTAAATTGTACTGTAGCCTAAATTGGCCTAAGTGCAAAAGACTGAAAGAATGTGGTTCTTCTCTTCAAACTATTGCATTTGGCATTAAATGCACTGGCACTTTAACTGATACATCCAATATGTATTGGGTAATCCTGACTGTTAACTTTTTGAACCCTGAAACCATGTCCACTGAGAACACCATTCAGCATGAAATTTCCACCAACACCATTTTTGTCAAAAACTAGAAATTTACCATTGCACATACATTACCTGTGGTGTGGAAAGGTTGCTTAGTCTTTTAGGACTAATGTTTTGATGCTAGAAACTATATTTCCCTCACAAATGAGGAGAGGGTTGTATTAGTCTTTTTTAAAGAAAATCTGAACCCTAACCCTAACCTCCTCAAACTTTTAGCTAGGGTTAGGGTTAGGATTTGTAGACCACGTAGAGAATGTTTAACGGCATGGCTGTGTTTTAGGACAGAAATGAATTGCAGGAAAAGTGTTATTGCAAAGTTATCTTCACCTTTTTTTTCTGGCATATGTGGCTCTATTGACTGCATTGGCCTAAATTGTACTGTAGCCTAAATTGGCCTAAGTGCAAAAGACTGAAACAATGTGGTTCTTCTCTTCAAACTATTGCATTTGGCATTAAATGCACTGGCACTTTAACTGATACATCCAATATGTATTGGGTAATCCTGACTGTTAACTTTTTGAACCCTGAAACCATGTCCATTGAGAACACCATTCAGCATGAAATTTCCACCAACACCATTTTTGTCAAAAACTAGAAATTTACCATTGCACTTACATTACCTGTGGTGTGGAAAGGTTGCTTAGTCTTTTAGGACTAATGTTTTGATGCTAGAAACTATATTTCCCTCACAAATGAGGAGAGGGTTGTATTAGTCTTTTTTAAAGAAAATCTGAACCCTAACCCTAACCTCCTCAAACTTTTAGCTAGGGTTAGGGTTAGGATTTGTAGACCACGTAGAGAATGTTTAACGGCATGGCTGTGTTTTAGAACAGAAATGAATTGCAGGAAAAGTGTTATTGCAAAGTTATCTTCACCTTTTTTTTCTGGCATATGTGGCTCTATTGACTACATTGGCCTAAATTGTACTGTAGCCTAAATTGGCCTAAGTGCAAAAGAATGAAAGAATGTGGTTCTTCTCTTCAAACTATTGCATTTGGCATTAAATGCACTGGCACTTTAACTGATACATCCAATATGTATTGGGTAATCCTGATTGTTAACTTTTTGAACCCTGAAACCATGTCCATTGAGAACACCATTCAGCATGAAATTTCCACCAACACCATTTTTGTCAAAAACTAGAAATTTACCATTGCACATACATTACCTGTGGTGTGGAAAGGTTGCTTAGTCTTTTAGGACTAATGTTTTGATGCTAGAAACTATATTTCCCTCACAAATGAGGAGAGGGTTGTATTAGTCTTTTTTAAAGAAAATCTGAACCCTAACCCTAACCTCCTCAAACTTTTAGCTAGGGTTAGGGTTAGGATTTGTAGACCACGTAGAGAATGTTTAACGGCATGGCTGTGTTTTAGGACAGAAATGAATTGCAGGAAAAGTGTTATTGCAAAGTTATCTTCACCTTTTTTTTCTGGCATATGTGGCTCTATTGACTGCATTGGCCTAAATTGTACTGTAGCCTAAATTGGCCTAAGTGCAAAAGACTGAAAGAATGTGGTTCTTCTCTTCAAACTATTGCATTTGGCATTAAATGCACTGGCACTTTAACTGATACATCCAATATGTATTGGGTAATCCTGACTGTTAACTTTTTGAACCCTGAAACCATGTCCACTGAGAACACCATTCAGCATGAAATTTCCACCAACACCATTTTTGTCAAAAACTAGAAATTTACCATTGCACATACATTACCTGTGGTGTGGAAAGGTTGCTTAGTCTTTTAGGACTAATGTTTTGATGCTAGAAACTATATTTCCGTCACAAATGAGGAGAGGGTTGTATTAGTCTTTTTTAAAGAAAATCTGAACCCTAACCCTAACCTCCTCAAACTTTTAGCTAGGGTTAGGGTTAGGATTTGTAGACCACGTAGAGAATGTTTAACGGCATGGCTGTGTTTTAGGACAGAAATGAATTGCAGGAAAAGTGTTATTGCAAAGTTATCTTCACCTTTTTTTTCTGGCATATGTGGCTCTATTGACTTTATTGGCCTAAATTGTACTATAGCCTAAATTGACCTAAGTGCAAAAGAATGAAAGAATGTGGTTCTTCTCTTCAAACTATTGCATTTGGCATTAAATGCACTGGCACTTTAACTGATACATCCAATATGTATTGGGTAATCCTGACTGTTAACTTTTTGAACCCTGAAACCATGTCCATTGAGAACACCATTCAGCATGAAATTTCCACCAACACCATTTTTGTCAAAAACTAGAAATTTACCATTGCACATGCATTACCTGTGGTGTGGAAAGGTTGCTTAGTCTTTTAGGACTAATGTTTTGATGCTAGAAACTATATTTCCCTCACAAATGAGGAGAGGGTTGTATTAGTCTTTTTTAAAGAAAATCTGAACCCTAACCCTAACCTCCTCAAACTTTTAGCTAGGGTTAGGGTTAGGATTTGTAGACCACGTAGAGAATGTTTAACGGCATGGCTGTGTTTTAGGACAGAAATGAATTGCAGGAAAAGTGTTATTGCAAAGTTATCTTCACCTTTTTTTTCTGGCATATGTGGCTCTATTGACTACATTGGCCTAAATTGTACTGTAGCCTAAATTGGCCTAAGTGCAAAAGACTGAAAGAATGTGGTTCTTCTCTTCAAACTATTGCATTTGGCATTAAATGCACTGGCACTTTAACTGATACATCCAATATGTATTGGGTAATCCTGACTGTTAACTTTTTGAACCCTGAAACCATGTCCACTGAGAACACCATTCAGCATGAAATTTCCACCAACACCATTTTTGTCAAAAACTAGAAATTTACCATTGCACATACATTACCTGTGGTGTGGAAAGGTTGCTTAGTCTTTTAGGACTAATGTTTTGATGCTAGAAACTATATTTCCCTCACAAATGAGGAGAGGGTTGTATTAGTCTTTTTTAAAGAAAATCTGAACCCTAACCCTAACCTCCTCAAACTTTTAGCTAGGGTTAGGGTTAGGATTTGTAGACCACGTAGAGAATGTTTAACGGCATGGCTGTGTTTTAGGACAGAAATGAATTGCAGGAAAAGTGTTATTGCAAAGTTATCTTCACCTTTTTTTTCTGGCATATGTGGCTCTATTGACTGCATTGGCCTAAATTGTACTGTAGCCTAAATTGGCCTAAGTGCAAAAGACTGAAACAATGTGGTTCTTCTCTTCAAACTATTGCATTTGGCATTAAATGCACTGGCACTTTAACTGATACATCCAATATGTATTGGGTAATCCTGACTGTTAACTTTTTGAACCCTGAAACCATGTCCATTGAGAACACCATTCAGCATGAAATTTCCACCAACACCATTTTTGTCAAAAACTAGAAATTTACCATTGCACTTACATTACCTGTGGTGTGGAAAGGTTGCTTAGTCTTTTAGGACTAATGTTTTGATGCTAGAAACTATATTTCCCTCACAAATGAGGAGAGGGTTGTATTAGTCTTTTTTAAAGAAAATCTGAACCCTAACCCTAACCTCCTCAAACTTTTAGCTAGGGTTAGGGTTAGGATTTGTAGACCACGTAGAGAATGTTTAACGGCATGGCTGTGTTTTAGGACAGAAATGAATTGCAGGAAAAGTGTTATTGCAAAGTTATCTTCACCTTTTTTTTCTGGCATATGTGGCTCTATTGACTGCATTGGCCTAAATTGTACTGTAGCCTAAATTGGCCTAAGTGCAAAAGACTGAAAGAATGTGGTTCTTCTCTTCAAACTATTGCATTTGGCATTAAATGCACTGGCACTTTAACTGATACATCCAATATGTATTGGGTAATCCTGACTGTTAACTTTTTGAACCCTGAAACCATGTCCATTGAGAACACCATTCAGCATGAAATTTCCACCAACACCATTTTTGTCAAAAACTAGAAATTTACCATTGCACATACATTACCTGTGGTGTGGAAAGGTTGCTTAGTCTTTTAGGACTAATGTTTTGATGCTAGAAACTATATTTCCCTCACAAATGAGGAGAGGGTTGTATTAGTCTTTTTTAAAGAAAATCTGAACCCTAACCCTAACCTCCTCAAACTTTTAGCTAGGGTTAGGGTTAGGAATTGTAGACCACGTAGAGAATGTTTAACGGCATGGCTGTGTTTTAGGACAGAAATGAATTGCAGGAAAAGTGTTATTGCAAAGTTATCTTCACCTTTTTTTTCTGGCATATGTGGCTCTATTGACTGCATTGGCCTAAATTGTACTGTAGCCTAAATTGGCCTAAGTGCAAAAGACTGAAAGAATGTGGTTCTTCTCTTCAAACTATTGCATTTGGCATTAAATGCAGTGGCACTTTAACTGATACATCCAATATGTATTGGGTAATCCTGACTGTTAACTTTTTGAACCCTGAAACCATGTCCATTGAGAACACCATTCAGCATGAAAATTCCACCAACACCATTTTTGTCAAAAACTAGAAATTTACCATTGCACTTACATTACCTGTGGTGTGGAAAGGTTGCTTAGTCTTTTAGGACTAATGTTTTGATGCTAGAAACTATATTTTCCTCACAAATGAGGAGAGGGTTGTATTAGTCTTTTTTAAAGAAAATCTGAACCCTAACCCTAACCTCCTCAAACTTTTAGCTAGGGTTAGGGTTAGGATTTGTAGACCACGTAGAGAATGTTTAACGGCATGGCTGTGTTTTAGGACAGAAATGAATTGCAGGAAAAGTGTTATTGCAAAGTTATCTTCACCTTTTTTTTCTGGCATATGTGGCTCTATTGACTGCATTGGCCTAAATTGTACTATAGCCTAAATTGACCTAAGTGCAATAGTCTGAAAGAATGTGGTTCTACTCTTCAAACTACTGCATTTGGCATTTAATGCACTGGCACTTTAACTGATACATCCAATATGTATTGGGTAATCCTGACTGTTAACTTTTTGAACCCTGAAACCATGTCCATTGAGAACACCATTCAGCATGAAATTTCCACCAACACCATTTTTGTCAAAAACTAGAAATTTACCATTGCACATACATTACCTGTGGTGTGGAAAGGTTGCTTAGTCTTTTAGGACTAATGTTTTGATGCTAGAAACTATATTTCCCTCACAAATGAGGAGAGGGTTGTATTAGTCTTTTTTAAAGAAAATCTGAACCCTAACCCTAACCTCCTCAAACTTTTAGCTAGGGTTAGGGTTAGGATTTGTAGACCACGTAGAGAATGTTTAACGGCATGGCTGTGTTTTAGGACAGAAATGAATTGCAGGAAAAGTGTTATTGCAAAGTTATCTTCACCTTTTTTTTCTGGCATATGTGGCTCTATTGACTGCATTGGCCTAAATTGTACTTTAGCCTAAATTGGCCTAAGTGCAAAAGACTGAAAGAATGTGGTTCTTCTCTTCAAACTATTGCATTTCGCATTAAATGCAGTGGCACTTTAACTGATACATCCAATATGTATTGGGTAATCCTGACTGTTAACTTTTTGAACCCTGAAACCATGTCCATTGAGAACACCATTCAGCATGAAATTTCCACCAACACCATTTTTGTCAAAAACTAGAAATTTACCATTGCACATACATTACCTGTGGTGTGGAAAGGTTGCTTAGTCTTTTAGGACTAATGTTTTGATGCTAGAAACTATATTTTCCTCACAAATGAGGAGAGGGTTGTATTAGTCTTTTTTAAAGAAAATCTGAACCCTAACCCTAACCTCCTCAAACTTTTAGCTAGGGTTAGGGTTAGGATTTGTAGACCACGTAGAGAATGTTTAACGGCATGGCTGTGTTTTAGGACAGAAATGAATTGCAGGAAAAGTGTTATTGCAAAGTTATCTTCACCTTTTTTTTCTGGCATATGTGGCTCTATTGACTGCATTGGCCTAAATTGTACTATAGCCTAAATTGACCTAAGTGCAATAGTCTGAAAGAATGTGGTTCTACTCTTCAAACTACTGCATTTGGCATTTAATGCACTGGCACTTTAACTGATACATCCAATATGTATTGGGTAATCCTGACTGTTAACTTTTTGAACCCTGAAACCATGTCCATTGAGAACACCATTCAGCATGAAATTTCCACCAACACCATTTTTGTCAAAAACTAGAAATTTACCATTGCACATACATTACCTGTGGTGTGGAAAGGTTGCTTAGTCTTTTAGGACTAATGTTTTGATGCTAGAAACTATATTTCCCTCACAAATGAGGAGAGGGTTGTATTAGTCTTTTTTAAAGAAAATCTGAACCCTAACCCTAACCTCCTCAAACTTTTAGCTAGGGTTAGGGTTAGGATTTGTAGACCACGTAGAGAATGTTTAACGGCATGGCTGTGTTTTAGGACAGAAATGAATTGCAGGAAAAGTGTTATTGCAAAGTTATCTTCACCTTTTTTTTCTGGCATATGTGGCTCTATTGACTGCATTGGCCTAAATTGTACTTTAGCCTAAATTGGCCTAAGTGCAAAAGACTGAAAGAATGTGGTTCTTCTCTTCAAACTATTGCATTTCGCATTAAATGCAGTGGCACTTTAACTGATACATCCAATATGTATTGGGTAATCCTGACTGTTAACTTTTTGAACCCTGAAACCATGTCCATTGAGAACACCATTCAGCATGAAATTTCCACCAACACCATTTTTGTCAAAAACTAGAAATTTACCATTGCACATACATTACCTGTGGTGTGGAAAGGTTGCTTAGTCTTTTAGGACTAATGTTTTGATGCTAGAAACTATATTTCCCTCACAAATGAGGAGAGGGTTGTATTAGTCTTTTTTAAAGAAAATATGAACCCTAACCCTAACCTCCTCAAACTTTTAGCTAGGGTTAGGGTTAGGATTTGTAGACCACGTAGAGAATGTTTAACGGCATGGCTGTGTTTTAGGACAGAAATGAATTGCAGGAAAAGTGTTATTGCAAAGTTATCTTCACCTTTTTTTTCTGGCATATGTGGCTCTATTGACTGCATTGGCCTAAATTGTACTGTAGCCTAAATTGGCCTAAGTGCAAATGACTGAAAGAATGTGGTTCTTCTCTTCAAACTATTGCATTTGGCATTAAATGCACTGGCACTTTAACTGATACATCCAATATGTATTGGGTAATCCTGACTGTTAACTTTTTGAACCCTGAAACCATGTCCATTGAGAACACCATTCAGCATGAAATTTCCACCAACACCATTTTTGTCAAAAACTAGAAATTTACCATTGCACTTACATTACCTGTGGTGTGGAAAGGTTGCTTAGTCTTTTAGGACTAATGTTTTGATGCTAGAAACTATATTTCCCTCACAAATGAGGAGAGGGTTGTATTAGTCTTTTTTAAAGAAAATCTGAACCCTAACCCTAACCTCCTCAAACTTTTAGCTAGGGTTAGGGTTAGGATTTGTAGACCACGTAGAGAATGTTTAACGGCATGGCTGTGTTTTAGGACAGAAATGAATTGCAGGAAAAGTGTTATTGCAAAGTTATCTTCACCTTTTTTTTCTGGCATATGTGGCTCTATTGACTGCATTGGCCTAAATTGTACTATAGCCTAAATTGACCTAAGTGCAATAGTCTGAAAGAATGTGGTTCTACTCTTCAAACTACTGCATTTGGCATTTAATGCACTGGCACTTTAACTGATACATCCAATATGTATTGGGTAATCCTGACTGTTAACTTTTTGAACCCTGAAACCATGTCCATTGAGAACACCATTCAGCATGAAATTTCCACCAACACCATTTTTGTCAAAAACTAGAAATTTACCATTGCACATACATTACCTGTGGTGTGGAAAGGTTGCTTAGTCTTTTAGGACTAATGTTTTGATGCTAGAAACTATATTTCCCTCACAAATGAGGAGAGGGTTGTATTAGTCTTTTTTCAAGACAATCTGAACCCTAACCCTAACCTCCTCAAACTTTTAGCTAGGGTTAGGGTTAGGATTTGTAGACCACGTAGAGAATGTTTAACGGCATGGCTGTGTTTTAGGACAGAAATGAATTGCAGGAAAAGTGTTATTGCAAAGTTATCTTCACCTTTTTTTTCTGGCATATGTGGCTCTATTGACTGCATTGGCCTAAATTGTACTGTAGCTTAAATTGGCCTAAGTGCAAAAGGCTGAAACAATGTGGTTCTTCTCTTCAAACTATTGCATTTGGCATTAAATGCACTGGCACTTTAACTGATACATCCAATATGTATTGGGTAATCCTGACTGTTAACTTTTTGAACCCTGAAACCATGTCCATTGAGAACACCATTCAGCATGAAATTTCCACCAACACCATTTTTGTCAAAAACTAGAAATTTACCATTGCACTTACATTACCTGTGGTGTGGAAAGTTTGTTTAGTCTTTTAGGACTATTGTTTTGATGCTAGAAACTATATTTCCCTCACAAATGAGGAGAGGGTTGTATTAGTCTTTTTTCAAGACAATCTGAACCCTAACCCTAACCTCCTCAAACTTTTAGCTAGGGTTAGGGTTAGGATTTGTAGACCACGTAGAGAATGTTTAACGGCATGGCTGTGTTTTAGGACAGAAATGAATTGCAGGAAAAGTGTTATTGCAAAGTTATCTTCACCTTTTTTTTCTGGCATATGTGGCTCTATTGACTGCATTGGCCTAAATTGTACTGTAGCCTAAATTGGCCTAAGTGCAAAAGACTGAAACAATGTGGTTCTTCTCTTCAAACTATTGCATTTGCATTAAATGCACTGGCACTTTAACTGATACATCCAATATGTATTGGGTAATCCTGACTGTTAACTTTTTGAACCCTGAAACCATGTCCATTGAGAACACCATTCAGCATGAAATTTCCACCAACACCATTTTTGTCAAAAACTAGAAATTTACCATTGCACTTACATTACCTGTGGTGTGGAAAGTTTGTTTAGTCTTTTAGGACTATTGTTTTGATGCTAGAAACTATATTTCCCTCACAAATGAGGAGAGGGTTGTATTAGTCTTTTTTCAAGACAATCTGAACCCTAACCCTAACCTCCTCAAACTTTTAGCTAGGGTTAGGGTTAGGATTTGTAGACCACGTAGAGAATGTTTAACGGCATGGCTGTGTTTTAGGACAGAAATGAATTGCAGGAAAAGTGTTATTGCAAAGTTATCTTCACCTTTTTTTTCTGGCATATGTGGCTCTATTGACTGCATTGGCCTAAATTGTACTGTAGCCTAAATTGGCCTAAGTGCAAAAGACTGAAACAATGTGGTTCTTCTCTTCAAACTATTGCATTTGCATTAAATGCACTGGCACTTTAACTGATACATCCAATATGTATTGGGTAATCCTGACTGTTAACTTTTTGAACCCTGAAACCATGTCCATTGAGAACACCATTCAGCATGAAATTTCCACCAACACCATTTTTGTCAAAAACTAGAAATTTACCATTGCACTTACATTACCTGTGGTGTGGAAAGGTTGCTTAGTCTTTTAGGACTAATGTTTTGATGCTAGAAACTATATTTCCCTCACAAATGAGGAGAGGGTTGTATTAGTCTTTTTTAAAGAAAATCTGAACCCTAACCCTAACCTCCTCAAACTTTTAGCTAGGGTTAGGGTTAGGATTTGTAGACCACGTAGAGAATGTTTAACGGCATGGCTGTGTTTTAGGACAGAAATGAATTGCAGGAAAAGTGTTATTGCAAAGTTATCTTCACCTTTTTTTTCTGGCATATGTGGCTCTATTGACTGCATTGGCCTAAATTGTACTGTAGCCTAAATTGGCCTAAGTGCAAAAGACTGAAAGAATGTGGTTCTTCTCTTCAAACTATTGCATTTGGCATTAAATACACTGGCACTTTAACTGATACATCCAATATGTATTGGGTAATCCTGACTGTTAACTTTTTGAACCCTGAAACCATGTCCACTGAGAACACCATTCAGCATGAAATTTCCACCAACACCATTTTTGTCAAAAACTAGAAATTTACCATTGCACATACATTACCTGTGGTGTGGAAAGGTTGCTTAGTCTTTTAGGACTAATGTTTTGATGCTAGAAACTATATTTCCCTCACAAATGAGGAGAGGGTTGTATTAGTCTTTTTTCAAGACAATCTGAACCCTAACCCTAACCTCCTCAAACTTTTAGCTAGGGTTAGGGTTAGGAATTGTAGACCACGTAGAGAATGTTTAACGGCATGGCTGTGTTTTAGGACAGAAATGAATTGCAGGAAAAGTGTTATTGCAAAGTTATCTTCACCTTTTTTTTCTGGCATATGTGGCTCTATTGACTGCATTGGCCTAAATTGTACTGTAGCCTAAATTGGCCTAAGTGCAAAAGACTGAAAGAATGTGGTTCTTCTCTTCAAACTATTGCATTTGGCATTAAATGCACTGGCACTTTAACTGATACATCCAATATGTATTGGGTAATCCTGACTGTTAACTTTTTGAACCCTGAAACCATGTCCATTGAGAACACCATTCAGCATGAAATTTCCACCAACACCATTTTTGTCAAAAACTAGAAATTTACCATTGCACTTACATTACCTGTGGTGTGGAAAGGTTGCTTAGTCTTTTAGGACTAATGTTTTGATGCTAGAAACTATATTTCCCTCACAAATGAGGAGAGGGTTGTATTAGTCTTTTTTAAAGAAAATCTGAACCCTAACCCTAACCTCCTCAAACTTTTAGCTAGGGTTAGGGTTAGGATTTGTAGACCACGTAGAGAATGTTTAACGGCATGGCTGTGTTTTAGGACAGAAATGAATTGCAGGAAAAGTGTTATTGCAAAGTTATCTTCACCTTTTTTTTCTGGCATATGTGGCTCTATTGACTGCATTGGCCTAAATTGTACTGTAGCCTAAATTGGCCTAAGTGCAAAAGACTGAAAGAATGTGGTTCTTCTCTTCAAACTATTGCATTTGGCATTAAATGCACTGGCACTTTAACTGATACATCCAATATGTATTGGGTAATCCTGACTGTTAACTTTTTGAACCCTGAAACCATGTCCATTGAGAACACCATTCAGCATGAAATTTCCACCAACACCATTTTTGTCAAAAACTAGAAATTTACCATTGCACTTACATTACCTGTGGTGTGGAAAGGTTGCTTAGTCTTTTAGGACTAATGTTTTGATGCTAGAAACTATATTTCCCTCACAAATGAGGAGAGGGTTGTATTAGTCTTTTTTAAAGAAAATCTGAACCCTAACCCTAACCTCCTCAAACTTTTAGCTAGGGTTAGGGTTAGGATTTGTAGACCACGTAGAGAATGTTTAACGGCATGGCTGTGTTTTAGAACAGAAATGAATTGCAGGAAAAGTGTTATTGCAAAGTTATCTTCACCTTTTTTTTCTGGCATATGTGGCTCTATTGACTGCATTGGCCTAAATTCTACTATAGCCTAAATTGACCTAAGTGCAATAGTCTGAAAGAATGTGGTTCTACTCTTCAAACTACTGCATTTGGCATTAAATGCACTGGCACTTTAACTGATACATCCAATATGTATTGGGTAATCCTGACTGTTAAGTTTTTGAACCCTGAAACCATGTCCACTGAGAACACCATTCAGCATGAAATTTCCACCAACACCATTTTTGTCAAAAACTAGAAATTTACCATTGCACATACATTACCTGTGGTGTGGAAAGGTTGCTTAGTCTTTTAGGACTAATGTTTTGATGCTAGAAACTATATTTCCCTCACAAATGAGGAGAGGGTTGTATTAGTCTTTTTTCAAGACAATCTGAACCCTAACCCTAACCTCCTCAAACTTTTAGCTAGGGTTAGGGTTAGGAATTGTAGACCACGTAGAGAATGTTTAACGGCATGGCTGTGTTTTAGGACAGAAATGAATTGCAGGAAAAGTGTTATTGCAAAGTTATCTTCACCTTTTTTTTCTGGCATATGTGGCTCTATTGACTGCATTGGCCTAAATTGTACTGTAGCCTAAATTGGCCTAAGTGCAAAAGACTGAAAGAATGTGGTTCTTCTCTTCAAACTATTGCATTTGGCATTAAATGCACTGGCACTTTAACTGATACATCCAATATGTATTGGGTAATCCTGACTGTTAACTTTTTGAACCCTGAAACCATGTCCATTGAGAACACCATTCAGCATGAAATTTCCACCAACACCATTTTTGTCAAAAACTAGAAATTTACCATTGCACTTACATTACCTGTGGTGTGGAAAGGTTGCTTAGTCTTTTAGGACTAATGTTTTGATGCTAGAAACTATATTTCCCTCACAAATGAGGAGAGGGTTGTATTAGTCTTTTTTAAAGAAAATCTGAACCCTAACCCTAACCTCCTCAAACTTTTAGCTAGGGTTAGGGTTAGGATTTGTAGACCACGTAGAGAATGTTTAACGGCATGGCTGTGTTTTAGAACAGAAATGAATTGCAGGAAAAGTGTTATTGCAAAGTTATCTTCACCTTTTTTTTCTGGCATATGTGGCTCTATTGACTACATTGGCCTAAATTTTACTGTAGCCTAAATTGGCCTAAGTGCAAAAGACTGAAAGAATGTGGTTCTTCTCTTCAAACTATTGCATTTGGCATTAAATGCACTGGCACTTTAACTGATACATCCAATATGTATTGGGTAATCCTGATTGTTAACTTTTTGAACCCTGAAACCATGTCCATTGAGAACACCATTCAGCATGAAATTTCCACCAACACCATTTTTGTCAAAAACTAGAAATTTACCATTGCACATACATTACCTGTGGTGTGGAAAGGTTGCTTAGTCTTTTAGGACTAATGTTTTGATGCTAGAAACTATATTTCCCTCACAAATGAGGAGAGGGTTGTATTAGTCTTTTTCCAAGACAATCTGAACCCTAACCCTAACCTCCTCAAACTTTTAGCTAGGGTTAGGGTTAGGATTTGTAGACCACGTAGAGAATGTTTAACGGCATGGCTGTGTTTTAGGACAGAAATGAATTGCAGGAAAAGTGTTATTGCAAAGTTATCTTCACCTTTTTTTTCTGGCATATGTGGCTCTATTGACTGCATTGGCCTAAATTGTACTGTAGCTTAAATTGGCCTAAGTGCAAAAGACTGAAAGAATGTGGTTCTTCTCTTCAAACTATTGCATTTGGCATTAAATGCACTGGCACTTTAACTGATACATCCAATATGTATTGGGTAATCCTGACTGTTAACTTTTTGAACCCTGAAACCATGTCCATTGAGAACACCATTCAGCATGAAATTTCCACCAACACCATTTTTGTCAAAAACTAGAAATTTACCATTGCACTTACATTACCTGTGGTGTGGAAAGTTTGTTTAGTCTTTTAGGACTAATGTTTTGATGCTAGAAACTATATTTCCCTCACAAATGAGGAGAGGGTTGTATTAGTCTTTTTTAAAGAAAATCTGAACCCTAACCCTAACCTCCTCAAACTTTTAGCTAGGGTTAGGGTTAGGATTTGTAGACCACGTAGAGAATGTTTAACGGCATGGCTGTGTTTTAGGACAGAAATGAATTGCAGGAAAAGTGTTATTGCAAAGTTATCTTCACCTTTTTTTCTGGCATATGTGACTCTATTGACTGCATTGGCCTAAATTGTACTGTAGCCTAAATTGGCCTAAGTTCAAAAGACTGAAAGAATGTGGTTCTTCTCTTCAAACTATTGCATTTGGCATTAAATGCACTGGCACTTTAACTGATACATCCAATATGTATTGGGTAATCCTGACTGTTAACTTTTTGAACCCTGAAACCATGTCCATTGAGAACACCATTCAGCATGAAATTTCCACCAACACCATTTTTGTCAAAAACTAGAAATTTACCATTGCACATACATTACCTGTGGTGTGGAAAGGTTGCTTAGTCTTTTAGGACTAATGTTTTGATGCTAGAAACTATATTTCCCTCACAAATGAGGAGAGGGTTGTATTAGTCTTTTTTAAAGAAAATCTGAACCCTAACCCTAACCTCCTCAAACTTTTAGCTAGGGTTAGGGTTAGGAATTGTAGACCACGTAGAGAATGTTTAACGGCATGGCTGTGTTTTAGGACAGAAATGAATTGCAGGAAAAGTGTTATTGCAAAGTTATCTTCACCTTTTTTTTCTGGCAGATGTGGCTCTATTGACTTTATTGGCCTAAATTGTACTGTAGCCTAAATTGGCCTAAGTGCAAAAGACTGAAAGAATGTGGTTCTTCTCTTCAAACTATTGCATTTGGCATTAAATGCACTGGCACTTTAACTGATACATCCAATATGTATTGGGTAATCCTGACTGTTAACTTTTTGAACCCTGAAACCATGTCCACTGAGAACACCATTCAGCATGAAATTTCCACCAACACCATTTTTGTCAAAAACTAGAAATTTACCATTGCACATACATTACCTGTGGTGTGGAAAGGTTGCTTAGTCTTTTAGGACTAATGTTTTGATGCTAGAAACTATATTTCCCTCACAAATGAGGAGAGGGTTGTATTAGTCTTTTTTAAAGAAAATCTGAACCCTAACCCTAACCTCCTCAAACTTTTAGCTAGGGTTAGGGTTAGGATTTGTAGACCACGTAGAGAATGTTTAACGGCATGGCTGTGTTTTAGAACAGAAATGAATTGCAGGAAAAGTGTTATTGCAAAGTTATCTTCACCTTTTTTTTCTGGCATATGTGGCTCTATTGACTGCATTGGCCTAAATTGTACTATAGCCTAAATTGACCTAAGTGCAATAGTCTGAAAGAATGTGGTTCTACTCTTCAAACTACTGCATTTGGCATTAAATGCACTGGCACTTTAACTGATACATCCAATATGTATTGGGTAATCCTGACTGTTAACTTTTTGAACCCTGAAACCATGTCCATTGAGAACACCATTCAGCATGAAATTTCCACCAACAACATTTTTGTCAAAAACTAGAAATTTACCATTGCACATACATTACCTGTGGTGTGGAAAGGTTGCTTAGTCTTTTAGGACTAATGTTTTGATGCTAGAAACTATATTTCCCTCACAAATGAGGAGAGGGTTGTATTAGTCTTTTTTAAAGAAAATCTGAACCCTAACCCTAACCTCCTCAAACTTTTAGCTAGGGTTAGGGTTAGGATTTGTAGACCACGTAGAGAATGTTTAACGGCATGGCTGTGTTTTAGAACAGAAATGAATTGCAGGAAAAGTGTTATTGCAAAGTTATCTTCACCTTTTTTTTCTGGCATATGTGGCTCTATTGACTGCATTGGCCTAAATTGTACTATAGCCTAAATTGACCTAAGTTCAATAGTCTGAAAGAATGTGGTTCTACTCTTCAAACTACTGCATTTGGCATTAAATGCACTGGCACTTTAACTGATACATCCAATATGTATTGGGTAATCCTGACTGTTAACTTTTTGAACCCTGAAACCATGTCCATTGAGAACACCATTCAGCATGAAATTTCCACCAACACCATTTTTGTCAAAAACTAGAAATTTACCATTGCACTTACATTACCTGTGGTGTGGAAAGTTTGTTTAGTCTTTTAGGACTAATGTTTTGATGCTAGAAACTATATTTCCCTCACAAATGAGGAGAGGGTTGTATTAGTCTTTTTTAAAGAAAATCTGAACCCTAACCCTAACCTCCTCAAACTTTTAGCTAGGGTTAGGGTTAGGATTTGTAGACCACGTAGAGAATGTTTAACGGCATGGCTGTGTTTTAGGACAGAAATGAATTGCAGGAAAAGTGTTATTGCAAAGTTATCTTCACCTTTTTTTTCTGGCATATGTGGCTCTATTGACTGCATTGGCCTAAATTGTACTGTAGCCTAAATTGGCCTAAGTGCAAAAGACTGAAAGAATATGGTTCTTCTCTTCAAACTATTGCATTTGGCATTAAATGCACTGGCACTTTAACTGATACATCCAATATGTATTGGGTAATCCTGACTGTTAACTTTTTGAACCCTGAAACCATGTCCATTGAGAACACCATTCAGCATGAAATTTCCACCAACACCATTTTTGTCAAAAACTAGAAATTTACCATTGCACTTACATTACCTGTGGTGTGGAAAGTTTGTTTAGTCTTTTAGGACTAATGTTTTGATGCTAGAAACTATATTTCCCTCACAAATGAGGAGAGGGTTGTATTAGTCTTTTTTAAAGAAAATCTGAACCCTAACCCTAACCTCCTCAAACTTTTAGCTAGGGTTAGGGTTAGGATTTGTAGACCACGTAGAGAATGTTTAACGGCATGGCTGTGTTTGTAGGACAGAAATGAATTGCAGGAAAAGTGTTATTGCAAAGTTATCTTCACCTTTTTTTTCTGGCATATGTGGCTCTATTGACTGCATTGGCCTAAATTGTACTGTAGCCTAAATTGGCCTAAGTGCAAAAGACTGAAAGAATGTGGTTCTTCTCTTCAAACTATTGCATTTGGCATTAAATGCACTGGCACTTTAACTGATACATCCAATATGTATTGGGTAATCCTGACTGTTAACTTTTTGAACCCTGAAACCATGTCCATTGAGAACACCATTCAGCATGAAATTTCCACCAACACCATTTTTGTCAAAAACTAGAAATTTACCATTGCACTTACATTACCTGTGGTGTGGAAAGGTTGCTTAGTCTTTTAGGACTAATGTTTTGATGCTAGAAACTATATTTCCCTCACAAATGAGGAGAGGGTTGTATTAGTCTTTTTTAAAGAAAATCTGAACCCTAACCCTAACCTCCTCAAACTTTTAGCTAGGGTTAGGGTTAGGATTTGTAGACCACGTAGAGAATGTTTAACGGCATGGCTGTGTTTTAGGACAGAAATGAATTGCAGGAAAAGTGTTATTGCAAAGTTATCTTCACCTTTTTTTTCTGGCATATGTGGCTCTATTGACTGCATTGGCCTAAATTGTACTGTAGCCTAAATTGGCCTAAGTGCAAAAGACTGAAAGAATGTGGTTCTTCTCTTCAAACTATTGCATTTGGCATTAAATGCACTGGCACTTTAATTGATACATCCAATATGTATTGGGTAATCCTGACTGTTAACTTTTTGAACCCTGAAACCATGTCCATTGAGAACACCATTCAGCATGAAATTTCCACCAACACCATTTTTGTCAAAAACTAGAAATTTACCATTGCACATACATTACCTGTGGTGTGGAAAGGTTGCTTAGTCTTTTAGGACTAATGTTTTGATGCTAGAAACTATATTTCCCTCACAAATGAGGAGAGGGTTGTATTAGTCTTTTTTAAAGAAAATCTGAACCCTAACCCTAACCTCCTCAAACTTTTAGCTAGGGTTAGGGTTAGGAATTGTAGACCACGTAGAGAATGTTTAACGGCATGGCTGTGTTTAAGGACAGAAATGAATTGCAGGAAAAGTGTTATTGCAAAGTTATCTTCACCTTTTTTTTCTGGCATATGTGGCTCTATTGACTGCATTGGCCTAAATTGTACTGTAGCCTAAATTGGCCTAAGTGCAAAAGACTGAAAGAATGTGGTTCTTCTCTTCAAACTATTGCATTTGGCATTAAATGCACTGGCACTTTAACTGATACATCTAATATGTATTGGGTAATCCTGACTGTTAACTTTTTGAACCCTGAAACCATGTCCATTGAGAACACCATTCAGCATGAAATTTCCACCAACACCATTTTTGTCAAAAACTAGAAATTTACCATTGCACTTACATTACCTGTGGTGTGGAAAGGTTGCTTAGTCTTTTAGGACTAATGTTTTGATGCTAGAAACTATATTTCCCTCACAAATGAGGAGAGGGTTGTATTAGTCTTTTTCCAAGACAATCTGAACCCTAACCCTAACCTCCTCAAACTTTTAGCTAGGGTTAGGGTTAGGATTTGTAGACCACGTAGAGAATGTTTAACGGCATGGCTGTGTTTTAGGACAGAAATGAATTGCAGGAAAAGTGTTATTGCAAAGTTATCTTCACCTTTTTTTTCTGGCATATGTGGCTCTATTGACTGCATTGGCCTAAATTGTACTGTAGCTTAAATTGGCCTAAGTGCAAAAGACTGAAACAATGTGGTTCTTCTCTTCAAACTATTGCATTTGGCATTAAATGCACTGGCACTTTAACTGATACATCCAATATGTATTGGGTAATCCTGACTGTTAACTTTTTGAACCCTGAAACCATGTCCATTGAGAACACCATTCAGCATGAAATTTCCACCAACACCATTTTTGTCAAAAACTAGAAATTTACCATTGCACTTACATTACCTGTGGTGTGGAAAGTTTGTTTAGTCTTTTAGGACTAATGTTTTGATGCTAGAAACTATATTTCCCTCACAAATGAGGAGAGGGTTGTATTAGTCTTTTTTAAAGAAAATCTGAACCCTAACCCTAACCTCCTCAAACTTTTAGCTAGGGTAGGGTTAGGAATTGTAGACCACGTAGAGAATGTTTAACGGCATGGCTGTGTTTTAGGACAGAAATGAATTGCAGGAAAAGTGTTATTGCAAAGTTATCTTCACCTTTTTTTTCTGGCATATGTGGCTCTATTGACTGCATTGGCCTAAATTGTACTGTAGCCTAAATTGGCCTAAGTGCAAAAGACTGAAAGAATGTGGTTCTTCTCTTCAAACTATTGCATTTGGCATTAAATGCACTGGCACTTTAACTGATACATCCAATATGTATTGGGTAATCCTGACTGTTAACTTTTTGAACCCTGAAACCATGTCCATTGAGAACACCATTCAGCATGAAATTTCCACCAACACCATTTTTGTCAAAAACTAGAGATTTACCATTGCACTTACATTACCTGTGGTGTGGAAAGGTTGCTTAGTCTTTTAGGACTAATGTTTTGATGCTAGAAACTATATTTCCCTCACAAATGAGGAGAGGGTTGTATTAGTCTTTTTTAAAGAAAATCTGAACCCTAACCCTAACCTCCTCAAACTTTTAGCTAGGGTTAGGGTTAGGATTTGTAGACCACGTAGAGAATGTTTAACGGCATGGCTGTGTTTTAGGACAGAAATGAATTGCAGGAAAAGTGTTATTGCAAAGTTATCTTCACCTTTTTTTTCTGGCATATGTGGCTCTATTGACTGCATTGGCCTAAATTGTACTGTAGCCTTAATTGGCCTAAGTGCAAAAGACTGAAAGAATGTGGTTCTTCTCTTCAAACTATTGCATTTGGCATTCAATGCACTGGCACTTTAACTGATACATCCAATATGTATTGGGTAATCCTGACTGTTAACTTTTTGAACCCTGAAACCATGTCCATTGAGAACACCATTCAGCATGAAATTTCCACCAACACCATTTTTGTCAAAAACTAGAAATTTACCATTGCACTTACATTACCTGTGGTGTGGAAAGGTTGCTTAGTCTTTTAGGACTAATGTTTTGATGCTAGAAACTATATTTCCCTCACAAATGAGGAGAGGGTTGTATTAGTCTTTTTTAAAGAAAATCTGAACCCTAACCCTAACCTCCTCAAACTTTTAGCTAGGGTTAGGGTTAGGATTTGTAGACCACGTAGAGAATGTTTAACGGCATGGCTGTGTTTTAGGACAGAAATGAATTGCAGGAAAAGTGTTATTGCAAAGTTATCTTCACCTTTTTTTTCTGGCATATGTGGCTCTATTGACTGCATTGGCCTAAATTGTACTGTAGCCTAAATTGGCCTAAGTGCAAAAGACTGAAAGAATGTGGTTCTTCTCTTCAAACTATTGCATTTGGCATTAAATGCACTGGCACTTTAACTGATACATCCAATATGTATTGGGTAATCCTGACTGTTAACTTTTTGAACCCTGAAACCATGTCCATTGAGAACACCATTCAGCATGAAATTTCCACAATTTTTGTCAAAAACTAGAAATTTACCATTGCACTTACATTACCTGTGGTGTGGAAAGTTTGTTTAGTCTTTTAGGACTAATGTTTTGATGCTAGAAACTATATTTCCCTCACAAATGAGGAGAGGGTTGTATTAGTCTTTTTTCAAGACAATCTGAACCCTAACCCTAACCTCCTCAAACTTTTAGCTAGGGTTAGGGTTAGGAATTGTAGACCACGTAGAGAATGTTTAACGGCATGGCTGTGTTTTAGGACAGAAATGAATTGCAGGAAAAGTGTTATTGCAAAGTTATCTTCACCTTTTTTTTCTGGCATATGTGGCTCTATTGACTGCATTGGCCTAAATTGTACTGTAGCCTAAATTGGCCTAAGTGCAAAAGACTGAAAGAATGTGGTTCTTCTCTTCAAACTATTGCATTTGGCATTAAATGCACTGGCACTTTAACTGATACATCCAATATGTATTGGGTAATCCTGACTGTTAACTTTTTGAACCCTGAAACCATGTCCATTGAGAACACCATTCAGCATGAAATTTCCACCAACACCATTTTTGTCAAAAACTAGAAATTTACCATTGCACTTACATTACCTGTGGTGTGGAAAGGTTGCTTAGTCTTTTAGGACTAATGTTTTGATGCTAGAAACTATATTTCCCTCACAAATGAGGAGAGGGTTGTATTAGTCTTTTTTAAAGAAAATCTGAACCCTAACCCTAACCTCCTCAAACTTTTAGCTAGGGTTAGGGTTAGGATTTGTAGACCACGTAGAGAATGTTTAACGGCATGGCTGTGTTTTAGGACAGAAATGAATTGCAGGAAAAGTGTTATTGCAAAGTTATCTTCACCTTTTTTTTCTGGCATATGTGGCTCTATTGACTGCATTGGCCTAAATTGTACTGTAGCCTAAATTGGCCTAAGTGCAAAAGACTGAAAGAATGTGGTTCTTCTCTTCAAACTATTGCATTTGGCATTAAATACACTGGCACTTTAACTGATACATCCAATATGTATTGGGTAATCCTGACTGTTAACTTTTTGAACCCTGAAACCATGTCCACTGAGAACACCATTCAGCATGAAATTTCCACCAACACCATTTTTGTCAAAAACTAGAAATTTACCATTGCACATACATTACCTGTGGTGTGGAAAGGTTGCTTAGTCTTTTAGGACTAATGTTTTGATGCTAGAAACTATATTTCCCTCACAAATGAGGAGAGGGTTGTATTAGTCTTTTTTCAAGACAATCTGAACCCTAACCCTAACCTCCTCAAACTTTTAGCTAGGGTTAGGGTTAGGAATTGTAGACCACGTAGAGAATGTTTAACGGCATGGCTGTGTTTTAGGACAGAAATGAATTGCAGGAAAAGTGTTATTGCAAAGTTATCTTCACCTTTTTTTTCTGGCATATGTGGCTCTATTGACTGCATTGGCCTAAATTGTACTGTAGCCTAAATTGGCCTAAGTGCAAAAGACTGAAAGAATGTGGTTCTTCTCTTCAAACTATTGCATTTGGCATTAAATGCACTGGCACTTTAACTGATACATCCAATATGTATTGGGTAATCCTGACTGTTAACTTTTTGAACCCTGAAACCATGTCCATTGAGAACACCATTCAGCATGAAATTTCCACCAACACCATTTTTGTCAAAAACTAGAAATTTACCATTGCACTTACATTACCTGTGGTGTGGAAAGGTTGCTTAGTCTTTTAGGACTAATGTTTTGATGCTAGAAACTATATTTCCCTCACAAATGAGGAGAGGGTTGTATTAGTCTTTTTTAAAGAAAATCTGAACCCTAACCCTAACCTCCTCAAACTTTTAGCTAGGGTTAGGGTTAGGATTTGTAGACCACGTAGAGAATGTTTAACGGCATGGCTGTGTTTTAGAACAGAAATGAATTGCAGGAAAAGTGTTATTGCAAAGTTATCTTCACCTTTTTTTTCTGGCATATGTGGCTCTATTGACTACATTGGCCTAAATTTTACTGTAGCCTAAATTGACCTAAGTGCAATAGTCTGAAACAATGTGGTTCTTCTCTTCAAACTATTGCATTTGGCATTTAATGCACTGGCACTTTAACTGATACATCCAATATGTATTGGGTAATCCTGACTGTTAACTTTTTGAACCCTGAAACCATGTCCATTGAGAACACCATTCAGCATGAAATTTCCACCAACACCATTTTTGTCAAAAACTAGAAATTTACCATTGCACTTACATTACCTGTGGTGTGGAAAGTTTGTTTAGTCTTTTAGGACTAATGTTTTGATGCTAGAAACTATATTTCCCTCACAAATGAGGAGAGGGTTGTATTAGTCTTTTTTAAAGAAAATCTGAACCCTAACCCTAACCTCCTCAAACTTTTAGCTAGGGTTAGGGTTAGGATTTGTAGACCACGTAGAGAATGTTTAACGGCATGGCTGTGTTTTAGGACAGAAATGAATTGCAGGAAAAGTGTTATTGCAAAGTTATCTTCACCTTTTTTTTCTGGCATATGTGGCTCTATTGACTGCATTGGCCTAAATTGTACTGTAGCCTAAATTGGCCTAAGTGCAAAAGACTGAAAGAATGTGGTTCTTCTCTTCAAACTATTGCATTTGGCATTAAATACACTGGCACTTTAACTGATACATCCAATATGTATTGGGTAATCCTGACTGTTAACTTTTTGAACCCTGAAACCATGTCCACTGAGAACACCATTCAGCATGAAATTTCCACCAACACCATTTTTGTCAAAAACTAGAAATTTACCATTGCACATACATTACCTGTGGTGTGGAAAGGTTGCTTAGTCTTTTAGGACTAATGTTTTGATGCTAGAAACTATATTTCCCTCACAAATGAGGAGAGGGTTGTATTAGTCTTTTTTCAAGACAATCTGAACCCTAACCCTAACCTCCTCAAACTTTTAGCTAGGGTTAGGGTTAGGAATTGTAGACCACGTAGAGAATGTTTAACGGCATGGCTGTGTTTTAGGACAGAAATGAATTGCAGGAAAAGTGTTATTGCAAAGTTATCTTCACCTTTTTTTTCTGGCATATGTGGCTCTATTGACTGCATTGGCCTAAATTGTACTGTAGCCTAAATTGGCCTAAGTGCAAAAGACTGAAAGAATGTGGTTCTTCTCTTCAAACTATTGCATTTGGCATTAAATGCACTGGCACTTTAACTGATACATCCAATATGTATTGGGTAATCCTGACTGTTAACTTTTTGAACCCTGAAACCATGTCCATTGAGAACACCATTCAGCATGAAATTTCCACCAACACCATTTTTGTCAAAAACTAGAAATTTACCATTGCACTTACATTACCTGTGGTGTGGAAAGGTTGCTTAGTCTTTTAGGACTAATGTTTTGATGCTAGAAACTATATTTCCCTCACAAATGAGGAGAGGGTTGTATTAGTCTTTTTTAAAGAAAATCTGAACCCTAACCCTAACCTCCTCAAACTTTTAGCTAGGGTTAGGGTTAGGATTTGTAGACCACGTAGAGAATGTTTAACGGCATGGCTGTGTTTTAGAACAGAAATGAATTGCAGGAAAAGTGTTATTGCAAAGTTATCTTCACCTTTTTTTTCTGGCATATGTGGCTCTATTGACTACATTGGCCTAAATTTTACTGTAGCCTAAATTGGCCTAAGTGCAAAAGACTGAAAGAATGTGGTTCTTCTCTTCAAACTATTGCATTTGGCATTAAATGCACTGGCACTTTAACTGATACATCCAATATGTATTGGGTAATCCTGATTGTTAACTTTTTGAACCCTGAAACCATGTCCATTGAGAACACCATTCAGCATGAAATTTCCACCAACACCATTTTTGTCAAAAACTAGAAATTTACCATTGCACATACATTACCTGTGGTGTGGAAAGGTTGCTTAGTCTTTTAGGACTAATGTTTTGATGCTAGAAACTATATTTCCCTCACAAATGAGGAGAGGGTTGTATTAGTCTTTTTCCAAGACAATCTGAACCCTAACCCTAACCTCCTCAAACTTTTAGCTAGGGTTAGGGTTAGGATTTGTAGACCACGTAGAGAATGTTTAACGGCATGGCTGTGTTTTAGGACAGAAATGAATTGCAGGAAAAGTGTTATTGCAAAGTTATCTTCACCTTTTTTTTCTGGCATATGTGGCTCTATTGACTGCATTGGCCTAAATTGTACTGTAGCTTAAATTGGCCTAAGTGCAAAAGACTGAAACAATGTGGTTCTTCTCTTCAAACTATTGCATTTGGCATTAAATGCACTGGCACTTTAACTGATACATCCAATATGTATTGGGTAATCCTGACTGTTAACTTTTTGAACCCTGAAACCATGTCCATTGAGAACACCATTCAGCATGAAATTTCCACCAACACCATTTTTGTCAAAAACTAGAAATTTACCATTGCACATACATTACCTGTGGTGTGGAAAGGTTGCTTAGTCTTTTAGGACTAATGTTTTGATGCTAGAAACTATATTTCCCTCACAAATGAGGAGAGGGTTGTATTAGTCTTTTTTCAAGACAATCTGAACCCTAACCCTAACCTCCTCAAACTTTTAGCTAGGGTTAGGGTTAGGATTTGTAGACCACGTAGAGAATGTTTAACGGCATGGCTGTGTTTTAGGACAGAAATGAATTGCAGGAAAAGTGTTATTGCAAAGTTATCTTCACCTTTTTTTTCTGGCATATGTGGCTCTATTGACTGCATTGGCCTAAATTATACTGTAGCCTAAATTGACCTAAGTGCAATAGTCTGAAAGAATGTGGTTCTACTCTTCAAACTACTGCATTTGGCATTAAATGCACTGGCACTTTAACTGATACATCCAATATGTATTGGGTAATCCTGACTGTTAACTTTTTGAACCCTGAAACCATGTCCATTGAGAACACCATTCAGCATGAAATTTCCACCAACACCATTTTTGTCAAAAACTAGAAATTTACCATTGCACATACATTACCTGTGGTGTGGAAAGGTTGCTTAGTCTTTTAGGACTAATGTTTTGATGCTAGAAACTATATTTCCCTCACAAATGAGGAGAGGGTTGTATTAGTCTTTTTTAAAGAAAATCTGAACCCTAACCCTAACCTCCTCAAACTTTTAGCTAGGGTTAGGGTTAGGATTTGTAGACCACGTAGAGAATGTTTAACGGCATGGCTGTGTTTTAGGACAGAAATGAATTGCAGGAAAAGTGTTATTGCAAAGTTATCTTCACCTTTTTTTTCTGGCATATGTGGCTCTATTGACTGCATTGGCCTAAATTGTACTGTAGCCTAAATTGGCCTAAGTGCAAAAGACTGAAACAATGTGGTTCTTCTCTTCAAACTATTGCATTTGGCATTAAATGCACTGGCACTTTAACTGATACATCCAATATGTATTGGGTAATCCTGACTGTTAACTTTTTGAACCCTGAAACCATGTGCATTGAGAACACCATTCAGCATGAAATTTCCACCAACACCATTTTTGTCAAAAACTATAAATTTACCATTGCACTTACATTACCTGTGGTGTGGAAAGTTTGTTTAGTCTTTTAGGACTAATGTTTTGATGCTAGAAACTATATTTCCCTCACAAATGAGGAGAGGGTTGTATTAGTCTTTTTTAAAGAAAATCTTAACCCTAACCCTAACCTCCTCAAACTTTTAGCTAGGGTTAGGGTTAGGATTTGTAGACCACGTAGAGAATGTTTAACGGCATGGCTGTGTTTTAGGACAGAAATGAATTGCAGGAAAAGTGTTATTGCAAAGTTATCTTCACCTTTTTTTTCTGGCATATGTGGCTCTATTGACTGCATTGGCCTAAATTGTACTGTAGCCTAAATTGGCCTAAGTGCAAAAGACTGAAAGAATATGGTTCTTCTCTTCAAACTATTGCATTTGGCATTAAATGCACTGGCACTTTAACTGATACATCCAATATGTATTGGGTAATCCTGACTGTTAACTTTTTGAACCCTGAAACCATGTCCATTGAGAACACCATTCAGCACGAAATTTCCACCAACACCATTTTTGTCAAAAACTAGAAATTTACCATTGCACTTACATTACCTGTGGTGTGGAAAGGTTGCTTAGTCTTTTAGTACTAATGTTTTGATGCTAGAAACTATATTTCCCTCACAAATGAGGAGAGGGTTGTATTAGTCTTTTTTAAAGAAAATCTGAACCCTAACCCTAACCTCCTCAAACTTTTAGCTAGGGTTAGGGTTAGGATTTGTAGACCACGTAGAGAATGTTTAACGGCATGGCTGTGTTTTAGGACAGAAATGAATTGCAGGAAAAGTGTTATTGCAAAGTTATCTTCACCTTTTTTTCTGGCATATGTGACTCTATTGACTGCATTGGCCTAAATTGTACTGTAGCCTAAATTGGCCTAAGTGCAAAAGACTGAAAGAATGTGGTTCTTCTCTTCAAACTATTGCATTTGGCATTAAATGCACTGGCACTTTAACTGATACATCCAATATGTATTGGGTAATCCTGACTGTTAACTTTTTGAACCCTGAAACCATGTCCATTGAGAACACCATTCAGCATGAAATTTCCACCAACACCATTTTTGTCAAAAACTAGAAATTTACCATTGCACATACATTACCTGTGGTGTGGAAAGGTTGCTTAGTCTTTTAGGACTAATGTTTTGATGCTAGAAACTATATTTCCCTCACAAATGAGGAGAGGGTTGTATTAGTCTTTTTTAAAGAAAATCTGAACCCTAACCCTAACCTCCTCAAACTTTTAGCTAGGGTTAGGGTTAGGAATTGTAGACCACGTAGAGAATGTTTAACGGCATGGCTGTGTTTTAGGACAGAAATGAATTGCAGAAAAAGTGTTATTGCAAAGTTATCTTCACCTTTTTTTTCTGGCATATGTGGCTCTATTGACTGCATTGGCCTAAATTGTACTGTAGCCTAAATTGGCCTAAGTGCAAAAGACTGAAACAATGTGGTTCTTCTCTTCAAACTATTGCATTTGGCATTAAATGCACTGGCACTTTAACTGATACATCCAATATGTATTGGGTAATCCTGACTGTTAACTTTTTGAACCCTGAAACCATGTCCATTGAGAACACCATTCAGCATGAAATTTCCACCAACACCATTTTTGTCAAAAACTAGAAATTTACCATTGCACATACATTACCTGTGGTGTGGAAAGGTTGCTTAGTCTTTTAGGACTAATGTTTTGATGCTAGAAACTATATTTCCCTCACAAATGAGGAGAGGGTTGTATTAGTCTTTTTTAAAGAAAATCTGAACCCTAACCCTAACCTCCTCAAACTTTTAGCTAGGGTTAGGGTTAGGAAATTTAGACCACGTAGAGAATGTTTAACGGCATGGCTGTGTTTTAGGACAGAAATGAATTGCAGGAAAAGTGTTATTGCAAAGTTATCTTCACCTTTTTTTTCTGGCATATGTGGCTCTATTGACTGCATTGGCCTAAATTGTACTGTAGCCTAAATTGGCCTAAGTGCAATAGTCTGAAAGAATGTGGTTCTACTCTTCAAACTATTGCATTTGGCATTAAATGCACTGGCACTTTAACTGATACATCCAATATGTATTGGGTAATCCTGACTGTTAACTTTTTGAACCCTGAAACCATGTCCATTGAGAACACCATTCAGCATGAAATTTCCACCAACACCATTTTTGTCAAAAACTAGAAATTTACCATTGCACATACATTACCTGTGGTGTGGAAAGGTTGCTTAGTCTTTTAGGACTAATGTTTTGATGCTAGAAACTATATTTCCCTCACAAATGAGGAGAGGGTTGTATTAGTCTTTTTTCAAGACAATCTGAACCCTAACCCTAACCTCCTCAAACTTTTAGCTAGGGTTAGGGTTAGGATTTGTAGACCACGTAGAGAATGTTTAACGGCATGGCTGTGTTTTAGGACAGAAATGAATTGCAGGAAAAGTGTTATTGCAAAGTTATCTTCACCTTTTTTTTCTGGCATATGTGGCTCTATTGACTGCATTGGCCTAAATTATACTGTAGCCTAAATTGACCTAAGTGCAATAGTCTGAAAGAATGTGGTTCTACTCTTCAAACTACTGCATTTGGCATTAAATGCACTGGCACTTTAACTGATACATCCAATATGTATTGGGTAATCCTGACTGTTAACTTTTTGAACCCTGAAACCATGTCCATTGAGAACACCATTCAGCATGAAATTTCCACCAACACCATTTTTGTCAAAAACTAGAAATTTACCATTGCACTTACATTACCTGTGGTGTGGAAAGGTTGCTTAGTCTTTTAGGACTAATGTTTTGATGCTAGAAACTATATTTCCCTCACAAATGAGGAGAGGGTTGTATTAGTCTTTTTTAAAGAAAATCTGAACCCTAACCCTAACCTCCTCAAACTTTTAGCTAGGGTTAGGGTTAGGATTTGTAGACCACGTAGAGAATGTTTAACGGCATGGCTGTGTTTTAGGACAGAAATGAATTGCAGGAAAAGTGTTATTGCAAAGTTATCTTCACCTTTTTTTTCTGGCATATGTGGCTCTATTGACTGCATTGGCCTAAATTGTACTGTAGCCTAAATTGGCCTAAGTGCAAAAGACTGAAAGAATGTGGTTCTTCTCTTCAAACTATTGCATTTGGCATTAAATGCACTGGCACTTTAACTGATACATCCAATATGTATTGGGTAATCCTGACTGTTAACTTTTTGAACCCTGAAACCATGTCCATTGAGAACACCATTCAGCATGAAATTTCCACCAACACCATTTTTGTCAAAAACTAGAAATTTACCATTGCACATACATTACCTGTGGTGTGGAAAGGTTGCTTAGTCTTTTAGGACTAATGTTTTGATGCTAGAAACTATATTTCCCTCACAAATGAGGAGAGGGTTGTATTAGTCTTTTTTAAAGAAAATCTGAACCCTAACCCTAACCTCCTCAAACTTTTAGCTAGGGTTAGGGTTAGGAATTGTAGACCACGTAGAGAATGTTTAACGGCATGGCTGTGTTTTAGGACAGAAATGAATTGCAGGAAAAGTGTTATTGCAAAGTTATCTTCACCTTTTTTTTCTGGCATATGTGGCTCTATTGACTGCATTGGCCTAAATTGTACTGTAGCCTAAATTGGCCTAAGTGCAAAAGACTGAAAGAATATGGTTCTTCTCTTCAAACTATTGCATTTGGCATTAAATGCACTGGCACTTTAACTGATACATCCAATATGTATTGGGTAATCCTGACTGTTAACTTTTTGAACCCTGAAACCATGTCCATTGAGAACACCATTCAGCATGAAATTTCCACCAACACCATTTTTGTCAAAACCTAGAAATTTACCATTGCACTTACCTTACCTGTGGTGTGGAAAGGTTGCTTAGTCTTTTAGGACTAATGTTTTCATGCTAAAAACTATATTTCCCTCACAAATGAGGAGAGGGTTGTATTAGTCTTTTTTAAAGAAAATCTGAACCCTAACCCTAACCTCCTCAAACTTTTAGCTAGGGTTAGGGTTAGGATTTGTAGACCACGTAGAGAATGTTTAACGGCATGGCTGTGTTTTAGAACAGAAATGAATTGCAGGAAAAGTGTTATTGCAAAGTTATCTTCACCTTTTTTTTCTGGCATATGTGGCTCTATTGACTACATTGGCCTAAATTTTACTGTAGCCTAAATTGGCCTAAGTGCAAAAGACTGAAAGAATGTGGTTCTTCTCTTCAAACTATTGCATTTGGCATTAAATGCACTGGCACTTTAACTGATACATCCAATATGTATTGGGTAATCCTGATTGTTAACTTTTTGAACCCTGAAACCATGTCCATTGAGAACACCATTCAGCATGAAATTTCCACCAACACCATTTTTGTCAAAAACTAGAAATTTACCATTGCACATACATTACCTGTGGTGTGGAAAGGTTGCTTAGTCTTTTAGGACTAATGTTTTGATGCTAGAAACTATATTTCCCTCACAAATGAGGAGAGGGTTGTATTAGTCTTTTTCCAAGACAATCTGAACCCTAACCCTAACCTCCTCAAACTTTTAGCTAGGGTTAGGGTTAGGATTTGTAGACCACGTAGAGAATGTTTAACGGCATGGCTGTGTTTTAGGACAGAAATGAATTGCAGGAAAAGTGTTATTGCAAAGTTATCTTCACCTTTTTTTTCTGGCATATGTGGCTCTATTGACTGCATTGGCCTAAATTGTACTGAAGCCTAAATTGGCCTAAGTGCAAAAGACTGAAACAATGTGGTTCTTCTCTTCAAACTATTGCATTTGGCATTAAATGCACTGGCACTTTAACTGATACATCCAATATGTATTGGGTAATCCTGACTGTTAACTTTTTGAACCCTGAAACCATGTCCATTGAGAACACCATTCAGCATGAAATTTCCACCAACACCATTTTTGTCAAAAACTAGAAATTTACCATTGCACATACATTACCTGTGGTGTGGAAAGGTTGCTTAGTCTTTTAGGACTAATGTTTTGATGCTAGAAACTATATTTCCCTCACAAATGAGGAGAGGGTTGTATTAGTCTTTTTTAAAGAAAATCTGAACCCTAACCCTAACCTCCTCAAACTTTTAGCTAGGGTTAGGGTTAGGATTTGTAGACCACGTAGAGAATGTTTAACGGCATGGCTGTGTTTTAGGACAGAAATGAATTGCAGGAAAAGTGTTATTGCAAAGTTATCTTCACCTTTTTTTTCTGGCATATGTGGCTCTATTGACTGCATTGGCCTAAATTGTACTGTAGCCTAAATTGGCCTAAGTGCAAAAGACTGAAAGAATATGGTTCTTCTCTTCAAACTATTGCATTTGGCATTAAATGCACTGGCACTTTAACTGATACATCCAATATGTATTGGGTAATCCTGACTGTTAACTTTTTGAACCCTGAAACCATGTCCATTGAGAACACCATTCAGCATGAAATTTCCACCAACATCATTTTTGTCAAAACCTTGAAATTTACCATTGCACTTACATTACCTGTGGTGTGGAAAGGTTGCTTAGTCTTTTAGGACTAATGTTTTGATGCTAGAAACTATATTTCCCTCACAAATGAGGAGAGGGTTGTATTAGTCTTTTTTAAAGAAAATCTGAACCCTAACCCTAACCTCCTCAAACTTTTAGCTAGGGTTAGGGTTAGGATTTGTAGACCACGTAGAGAATGTTTAACGGCATGGCTGTGTTTTAGGACAGAAATGAATTGCAGGAAAAGTGTTATTGCAAAGTTATCTTCACCTTTTTTTTCTGGCATATGTGGCTCTATTGACTGCATTGGCCTAAATTGTACTGTAGCCTAAATTGGCCTAAGTGCAAAAGACTGAAAGAATGTGGTTCTTCTCTTCAAACTATTGCATTTGGCATTAAATGCACTGGCACTTTAACTGATACATCCAATATGTATTGGGTAATCCTGACTGTTAACTTTTTGAACCCTGAAACCATGTCCATTGAGAACACCATTCAGCATGAAATTTCCACCAACACCATTTTTGTCAAAAACTAGAAATTTACCATTGCACATACATTACCTGTGGTGTGGAAAGGTTGCTTAGTCTTTTAGGACTAATGTTTTGATGCTAGTAACTATATTTCCCTCACAAATGAGGAGAGGGTTGTATTAGTCTTTTTTAAAGAAAATCTGAACCCTAACCCTAACCTCCTCAAACTTTTAGCTAGGGTTAGGGTTAGGATTTGTAGACCACGTAGAGAATGTTTAACGGCATGGCTGTGTTTTAGGACAGAAATGAATTGCAGGAAAAGTGTTATTGCAAAGTTATCTTCACCTTTTTTTTCTGGCATATGTGGCTCTATTGACTGCATTGGCCTAAATTGTACTGTAGCTTAAATTGGCCTAAGTGCAAAAGACTGAAACAATGTGGTTCTTCTCTTCAAACTATTGCATTTGGCATTAAATGCACTGGCACTTTAACTGATACATCCAATATGTATTGGGTAATCCTGACTGTTAACTTTTTGAACCCTGAAACCATGTGCATTGAGAACACCATTCAGCATGAAATTTCCACCAACACCATTTTTGTCAAAAACTAGAAATTTACCATTGCACTTACATTACCTGTGGTGTGGAAAGTTTGTTTAGTCTTTTAGGACTAATGTTTTGATGCTAGAAACTATATTTCCCTCACAAATGAGGAGAGGGTTGTATTAGTCTTTTTTAAAGAAAATCTGAACCCTAACCCTAACCTCCTCAAACTTTTAGCTAGGGTTAGGGTTAGGATTTGTAGACCACGTAGAGAATGTTTAACGGCATGGCTGTGTTTTAGGACAGAAATGAATTGCAGGAAAAGTGTTATTGCAAAGTTATCTTCACCTTTTTTTTCTGGCATATGTGGCTCTATTGACTGCATTGGCCTAAATTGTACTGTAGCCTAAATTGGCCTAAGTGCAAAAGACTGAAAGAATGTGGTTCTTCTCTTCAAACTATTGCATTTGGCATTAAATGCACTGGCACTTTAACTGATACATCCAATATGTATTGGGTAATCCTGACTGTTAACTTTTTGAACCCTGAAACCATGTCCATTGAGAACACCATTCAGCATGAAATTTCCACCAACACCATTTTT